>NC_136073.1:131763922-132210422 GCF_964261635.1 Lissotriton helveticus | reverse complement strand
CACTGATTAGTAGCGATAAAGTGATCAGAGTCCTAAGGCCAGCAAAAAGATACAGCAAAATGTGTAGGTGAAAAGCAATAAGGTAGGGTTGAGACCACCTTAAGAATGCAAGGTCTAACAAAAACAAACTAAGGATAACATGAGTAAAACATCAGGTTTCTCTACGGCATTTGGTGAGACAAGTGTGCCTTCTTTTATCTTCCATAAATGCAATCTTTCCCTGACCCCTTTATTATATAGCTCTTCAAGTAAAAAAGATAAAGCACTTACAAAGGAGCCTCAAATACTCAAAGATGGTAGACTTCTGTAATATGGGCCAAAGACTAAAAGCAGCAAGAAAACAGAGTGCAATAGGGTCCCAAAAACTTGAGTGCCACATGAGAGTATGCATGAAAGCCTATCCTTTTCCAAACTAGAGATATACTCATGCAATTTTTGTTTTTAGGAGAGAATGTGCCTGCTGAAAAAAACATTATTTTTAAAAAGTGCATTGCAGAATACCAGGAATTTGCTGTGGGACACCTTGAAAACTTTCATACAGATTATTTGCAAAAAACTTACAGTCAGTTGTTGTTGCCGAGTGGTTAAGGCGATGAACCAAAAATCCATTGGGGTCTCCCCGCGCAGCTTCGAGTTCTGCCAACAAAGAGAAACTTTTTAACATCGGCTACAATTTCAAAAGTTAACCTTTAGAATTTCTTCCATGTCAGTTTTATAAATAGGCGGCTTATTTTGGTGTCACTATTGCCCTTTCACATATTTATTATCGCTACCCCTTTCATATCTTTGCTATAACTCTCGTCCTACATTAGCGCTAGTGCAAACACTTCAAATTATTATACCCTGGCTCTCTCAGTCATACCATTCATGCACTTGAAACTTACTTTACCAATAAAAGAAGCAAATAGAAAAATAAAACAAAAGTGCTTGCTGGATTAGGCAAACACACTTCATAAAACTGCATTTTCTTTTCTATTCTCCCCGTGTTACAAGCTTAACTGCTCCCTGTGTAATTTCTCTTAGCCTGCTGTCCCAGGAAGAGAATTTTATCTACAGGCTCTTTCCGTGTTTTTTTCCTAGTCTTTCTTTCCCTTTTCTTAGATTTGTAACTGTTCCTTTATGTACTCTATTTAGGCGCCATTAATCTCATTTGTGCTCCTTGTACCTGCTGCTGTTTTCTCCACACCTCATACTGCCTTTTCCCTCTTTCTCTCTTTCTCTGAGGTTGGTGGCTACTTTCCAAAGCTTCTGATGCCCCAATGTTCCTTCATCTTGTTGTCAGATGTGAATTGGAAAAGCAACCAAATTAACAAGCCTTTACCACTTACACGTGGCAAAAGTTTATACTTTAATTCAATGAGCTAAGAAAAGCGTGTTGTGGGGCCCCTACGAGCCATGGTGCTTGCTTCATCATAATTGGGCACGCAGTCATTAGCCACAGCTCTGATCATGGGTCACTGAGGTCAGTTTCAATAATTCCTCAAAAACCTAACCATGCAGTCCCCCCTAACTGTGTAGTTATCTTGCTTTACTGCTCTTTGTGTGATTAGCTGGGAGGAGCTCACAGCAGCATCCTCCCTAAAAAAGTGTAGATGGACCGCTCCTTAAGTTTTTCTTGCTTCACATACAGATGGCTTGAGGAGGTTCAGGGGAGATGCAGGTCTAATAGACAGAATAGAAGATCTGCGCCAGGTGTTTCTCTGCATTGGTGTCCCATCACAGGCCCACAAGTGTATGTTTGATCTTTGACTTCTGGCAGTTCACAAGCAGGCGGCCAGGAAACGGTTTCAGCCTATCAACCACTGAGGAGACAAAGCCTTTGTATAAGGAATGAGGAAGCAATGAACACATTCAGCCTATCACAGGAGTTCCCTGAGTGTTTTGAATTATAAATTCTCCATGTCACTGTATGTTATTGAGCCCAAGTAGCTCGCCGTGATCGTATAGTGGTTAGTACTCTGCGTTGTGGCCGCAGCAACCTCGGTTCGAATCTGAGTCACGGCATTGTGGTTGGCAATGTCACGGCAGTTGGGTTTTTCTTTTACAGAATTACCAAATGTACCAGTTGTTTTTGTAAAATGTCTATTAAAAACAGATCCTTTAAAATATTTAAACAATCTAACGACAAATTATTTAAACACACATGATTATGAGATGTAGCCTTATTTTTGTTTTTAGGAGAGAATGTGCCTGCTGAAAAAAACATTATTTTTAAAAAGTGCATTGCAGAATATCAGGAATTTGCTGTGGGACACCTTGAAAACTTTCATACAGATTATTTGCACAAAACTTACAGTCAGTTGTTGTGGCTGAGTGGTTAAGGCAATTGACTAGAAATCCATTGGGGTCCCCCCGCGCAGGTTCAAATCCTGCCAACAACGAGAAACTTTTTAACATCGGCTACAATTTCAGAAGTTAACCTTTTGAATTTCTTCCATGTCAGTTTTATAAATAGGTGGCTCATTTTGGGGTCACTATTGCCCTTTCACATATTTATTATCGCTATCCCTTTCATATCTTTGCTATAACTCTCGTCCTACATTAGCGCTGGTGCAAACACTTCAAATTATTATACCCTGGCTCTCTCAGTCATACCATTCATGCACTTGAAACTTACTTTACCAATAAAAGAAGCAAATAGAAAAATAAAACAAAAGTGCTTGCTGGATTAGGCAAACACACTTCATAAAACTGCATTTTCTTTTCTATTCTCCCCGTGTTACAAGCTTAACGGCTCCCTGTGTAATTTCTCTTAGCCTGCTGTCCCAGGAAGAGAATTTTATCTACAGGCTCTTTCGGTGTTTTTTTCCTAGTCTTTCTTTCCCTTTTCTTAGATTTGTAACTGTTCCTTTACGTGCTCTATTTAGGCGCCATTAATCTCATTTGAGCTCCTTGTACCTGCTGCTGTTTTCTCCACACCTCATACTGCCTTTTCCCTCTTTCTCTCTTTCTCTGAGGTTGGTGGCTACTTTCCAAAGCGTCTGATGCCCCAATGTTCCTTCATCTCGTTGTCAGACGTGAATTGGAAAAGCAACCAAATTAACAAGCCCTTACCACTCATACTGTTGCAGGGTTTCTGTACTCACACAGAACTGTGCACAGAGGAGTGGAACCTCGGCAAATTAGGATGTCCCAAAACTTACCTTAGCAACCAACTCACCCCTTACCGAGCTAGCTACAGTGTCTCATTGGACATATCAAACTCCCAATGTTTAGACAAACCAGAACATGAACTTACAGTACCTCAGGGTACGTGGGACTCATGAACACTCTTTCGTTATATTATCATTACAAACCAGAACATGGAGTAAAGAAGACACATGTGCATTTGAAATGTTTATTTACTAATGCCGTCTTCTCAGGCGCAGTATCTTAGATAATACAAGTATACTTATTATCAGTAGCAAAATTATCAGCATAGTTACTAAGACATAAAAAGCGAATGGTGACAGCATGTTAACATGCTGTAATGAAATAAGAGTTAACAACACTTATATCTCACCCTCCCTAACACATATATTATATTATTAGCTAAGAAGGTCTCTTTGGGTTGTTTTAGGGCGGGCCCATACCTTAGTGTCCTAGCATGAAGGAATCACATCAGCATACACCAGCTCTCTCTGCATGTGCACCGCATCAAGTGTGTTAACAATTCTCGTGCAAAGCAATATCAATCCTGCCTCAAGCCCAAGTTGGCAAAGGCTGCACTTGTGTTATGACTATGAAGGCGTGGAGATCAGACCTCATAACAATTCCATATCGTGTTGCTCCTGAAACTTCAGCACTCTCCGTGCAGACATGGTTTATTAAACAAAACTGATATCAGAGCAATAACATATTATTCTCACATACACCACGGCAAACCACTGGGTTGAAAGCTAAGTCAACAATTAAGGGTCGTGTGCAGAAGTTGCAAGAAAGGAAAAATGGCGTTTAAATCTCAAATGTACCTATGCTAACTTAACACGATATAAGGATATATAGGAGCTATACAACACCCCCCCATGATCCGAGAACGGACTAAATAAGATAACAGAAGTGCCATCACATGAGAGCAGAATCCAATTATAAACGAGCATGAATAAAAATTCAATTATAAAAACTAATGCTAAAAAATAGCCCACAAGTATAATGTGGCTCAAGCCAATAGGCAAGCAAAAATAAAATGTCTTGACCAAAAGTCAATAAAATCAAGGAAATGCTATCAATCAGCATGTCAATTTGAGGCAGTGTCTATGATAAGACTGTATATGAAAAGTAAGCCGCAACAGCCTCCAGGAGGAAGTCACTGTCCTCATCCGAAAACAGTTCAGCCATCCAATTTAAAAGATGAAAGGAACATACGTGATCTTCCAGCACCGGATCCTCTATAACCATCAGAGGACAGCTCGGTGGGTTTTCAAGAAAACTTCGTTCCAAGAAATTTCGCGCTGCCGACAACACATCCCAGGGACCCATTAGTCCATGTGCCACCGCCAAGGCCATAATCCTTTCGTCAGAACAAACCAACTCGTGAGCAATGATAGGACTCATCAGTTGATCAAAATCGACGTCAGAAGATATTGGTCCGCAGAGACACAAATCAATGGCCCAAAGGAAATCACAGGTCAGGCAGCGAAATACAGGCTGGACACAGGTGAAATAGGAGAACCGAAAAGATAATCCAAACGCCGTGCTTAGAGTCGCCAACGGCAGTGTGCCATAATAATCAAGCATGCGGTTGCGGAACCGCGTCAGTAGCAGCTGAGCGTGGTCTTGCACAGGAAGGGCATCCATATTTAAAAAGGCAGAAAACCACCAATGCGCCAGCCGCTAATGCAAGCAAAAACGGGAACCCTCCAAATAAGGATGAAAAAATAGAATGGAAGAAGGCAGGGATGACTCCAAAAATCTTCTCAAAGGAAGTCACGAGACCACCGCTAACAACCTTAAAAAAATGTGCTAGGCCCGTTGTGGAGGATGCGTTAAAGATAGAACGGACCATGGCTCCGAAATGCAAAGGCAAATCAGTATTTAAAAGAGCCTGAACCTCCGTACGGGTGTTAGCAATGTGAAGCACGAAAGTTTCACGGGCCGAGCTCAAGGCCACCTCTTTCTGGGACAATAGAGCTCTTATTCTAGCCATGCCGCTGAATTCTGCTCCCAAGGTCGGTATCTGTGGCCAAATGGAAGACTCCCTATGTTCACGTGTGGGAGGATAAAGAACATTTCTGCAGCAAATAACTCGCTCACTAACTGTTACTATGAAAGCTATACCTTTAATTAAACCACAACAGTTTTCATTATTGAGCATTAAATAACTACCATTCTCTAACAATTTAAACGTGGGGATGATAGCAGGAACTGGCGTGCCCTGTAAAACGCAAGCCATATTCGGTCGGTCCTTGTTACATGAACCGTGTAACTGTATGTGTCTGCACATTAAAGAATGATCTGGCGTCTCAGTACACTCATCCCCTGTTAGATAAACTTCTTGTTCATCCTTGAAACATCTGTATGTGTATGGGAGTGACCAGACCTCATGAAGAAAACCGCTACCTAAGGGTTCAAAACGACCTATTGGCACATATTTCATACAATTTGAAAACTTATATAAAGCAAAAGGCAGCGTTATTAAACCGTGGATAAGCCACGTAGCAGCAGTGGCTTCTGCCACAGAAAAAGGTAAAGATTCCAACCTTTCAATATGTAGCATAGAAAAGGAAGCATCACGCATTGAAAGCAAGCGTTGTTTGTCTGTCAAATTAAACGGTGCAAATAAAGAGGAAACGTTCATGTATCCCCAGGGAACTTTACCCATTTTCAGAGTCTGAAGTGTCCATGCAAACTGCATGATTGACCGCAATTGATTTTGACCGTGGTATAATACTGACACTTCATCATGCACAATATCAACAACAGACGACACAATATTATCTAATGTGTAAATTCTAGAGGAAAGCACGTTAATGCTATTGTCAACAACTGCAAGCACTTTCTCAAGATTCGCCTGATCAATAGCCCTAAGGCGTGAAGCAGCCTCAATCTGTGACAGTTTCCAAATTTCATTGTAAACCCCATATAACCACCTTTTCGACCTGCCACTAGCTGGGCCTTTAATGAAATCATTCAAATCCACGTCTGCATTCAGTTTGGAAAGGTGATACTTAACCGCAGGTAAAGTAGAATGTTTCAACCAAGCTTGACACAACTTGCCCACAGAGTAAGAGGTGACAGTATGACTCAAATCAAACCGGGGATCAGATCTAACAGTCTTAAAACCGTCAGTTAAATTTAAAAACCTTTTTTGGCAAGAATCAGCACTACGGTGCCAAAGCAGCCAACCCTTGGGATTCATACTGGAAATGTTAAAGGAGGAATTAAGAAGCAGAGCCTGTATATCTTTAATGGACAATTGAGTAAAATTACTCCAATTCTCATATTCCTCCAACTCCGGGAAAGACGGGGTGTTTAACCTTTTAGATGTAGCCAATCCAAAGCATGTGGTCTGGGAAATGGTTTCATTTAAAAACAACATATGATTTGGGATGAGACATGCACGGTGCAAAGCCTCAGTGCCTCGTACCTGCCAGGCCCTTGAACCCCAAACTGATTTAAGGTCTATTGTTTCCTTCCATAACTCATAGCCCCCAGTAACTAATTGATCTAGGAAGGCCTTCGAGTACAACAATTTTGTATCGGTAAGTCTAACCTTGGACAGTGGCTGTTTGTGAAATTTAAAATAAAAGGACTCGGGATTGGACTGGTTAAAGTCAGTGAAATAAGTATACTTTTTAAGAAACGTTTCTGAACTCCCTTGTGTAGGAGCTGGGCAATGTTCCCACTGAGTAAAATTAACAGTCTCTCTACGGGAAGATGTTTTGTGTAAGAAGTGATTGCCATAATGTTGGTAACAGAACAATTCACCATAATTAGCAGATTCTAAATATAAATCCTCAGCATCAAAAGCAGCATAGTATTTCAAATCAGAAAACAAACTTTCCACAGCATTAACGTCCCAATCATCAGAACGAATGTTTTGTTTCACCACATCCCCCATATTAACTCTTAGTACATTAGGAACATTAACGACTTCCGTTGGGCCATGAATCTGAAAACGAACTGCATCCCACGCGATTCCATCCAGAACGGGCCATGCTGTGATGTTAACCAAAGTCAAGTCTCTTTTTAATCTGTGTGTAGAATGTGAAGAGGAAAGTGGGGCCAATGTTCCATTTAAATGAGTAATGCAAGTTCTCTCCTCGACATAGTGTCCATTCATAATCCGAAAAAAATAAAACACAAAACCAATTGACATAAAAAGGTAAACTGAAAAAAGGACCAGCCAAATGTATATCCAAGGAGGAATCAAAAAATGTTTTTTAAACAGGCTAGCATATACCGCAATTTGAGAGGGTTTTTTCGAGGCAAGGGAAGCAGAGTCAAATGAAAATCTGGATTCCGTGGCTAAACGAGCTTGCAGGTCAGGCATGGACAAATCAGTAGGGTATGTATAGTCTGTCTCATCCATGTTAGTTCCGGGCGAATTATTTAATAATGGACTGGAAACAGCAGGTAATTCGATGGCCACTTCAGGTTCAATATTAGAGGCAGTGGTCATAATTGAATTTCTCACAATGGAAGGACAGGAAACAGCCGGTGTCATGCTAAGAAGAATCGGCCACTCTGTGTATCTTGACATTGTCAATAGAAATAAACCTGTTTTCCTTACGACCTGGAAGTGGTGGTAAAATGACTGTTCTTGTGCCCTTCACTCCAAGCACTGGGACTGGAGCTCGATAGGAGGGACCAAACTCTTTCTTGTTGTCGATCTTCTCACGAACCAGTTCTCCAACTTGGGGTAGCCAGCCAACTACCGGGATCTGCAACGCATCATCCGAAGTGGAGGGCAAATGTTCCTTTGCAAGACTGTCTCTGGTCTTTTGTAGATTCTGTAAAACATTGCAATGTTCATCTGCGTCAAAGGAAGTGGCGCGAACCACAGAGTCTAGACCGTCAAGGTCAGGGACGTACATCTTGATGCCAAAGAGCATTTCGTATGGGGTCCGCCCACCCAGAGACCTTCTAGGGAGATTATTAAGAGCACGCTGCACGCCATAGAGGTGAGCCAGCCAGTTTCTGCCAGTGCCTATAACTCGGGCTGTCAAAGATTGCTTTAAATCACGGTTCATTCGTTCAACTACACTATTACCCTCAGGTCTGTAGGGTGACGAAAACTTGACTTGGACCCCCATCGAAGTCATGGCATCCTTATACGCCTTAGAGGCGAAAGCCGGACCCTGATCCGAATGGAAGGTACCACAGGCAAAAATCCCTATAAAGATACGCAAATCTCTAATGACAGTCCGTGAATCAGCGCTGCGATGTGGCCATACCCACACAAAGCGTGTGCATGAGTCAACTGCTACTAAGATGTATTTATACGCAGTATCAGATGAAAATGGACCGCAGTGATCTAAATAAACACAGCCTAGCGGTTTATTAGAAATGTACAACTGAGTCTGAGGCGGACGCGTAGCAGTTGAAGGTTTAATCTGCTGGCATATGTCACAAAGAAGGACATAATCACGCGTCTGTTTGTACAGTCCCCGCCACCAGAAACGTAATTGTAATTGAGTTACAGTGGCCGAGACGCCCGCATGCGCAGACGCCACACCTTCATGAGCCGCTGTAATCAAGTCTGCTCTGCGATCCGAGTTGGGAATCAGCCGTTCCCCAACATCAGGAATTGTCACAAAAGGAACCTTTTCGGGACTTAAGTGGTATTTATACTTCGAAGGGAATCCCGCAGGATGTTTACTTCCCTTCTCAGAGGCAGCAATCGCTGCCAAGATGTCGCTATCAATCTTGGTTTTAGACCTAGTAACTGCTGCAACTAAGTATGTAGATACTGCTGATTTCGCCGCTTCATCAGCAAGCGAGTTGCCAACAGCGTGAACTCCCACGCGCTGATGACCGAGAGTATGAATCACATAAACGAGTGGCAACATAGCCTTAAGCTCTGCCACTCGAACCCAGATCATTTTATGTTTTATTGTGCTACCCTTGGAATCATGAAAATCATTTTGAATCCAAAAGAACAAGTTTTCATTGTAAGACTGGACACAGTAGTAAGAATCACTTACAATTAGAGTAGTAACACTTGGATCTGCGTACTCCAAAGCTAGTAATAGAGCACGAAGCTCTGCCAATTGTGCGGTGCAATCGCCCAGGGGCAACGTGTGTACTTCCCTGGAAACGAACTCATCATTCAACATAGCACCGACCACAATGGCGCATGCGGAAACGTAGGCATGTTTAGAGCCATGCGCAACCTGCGCCGACCCATCAGTGTAAATGATGCAATGGAAGTCCTCCAAAGGTCGCATCGCCAGAGGAGCAGGATGAACGAATTCATACTGCAAGTACTCCTGCGACCGTAAGGAAGCGTCAAAAATAAACATGACATCCGTGGATGACAATGACGCAGCCCACTGAATCCACCGAGGGTGCAAAGCCTTTGAATTTGGTACACTGGCTTTCGTGACTGCCTCCAAATGAGGACAGGGTGTTACCACTAGCATGCGTTTCCCCTGTGACAGAGCTCGTTCCTTTAGAATAGCCATCTGTACAGCAGTTAAAACCTTTTCTACGGTGGGAAACCGCATCTCAGCCGAGGTGTACAAGTGTGACTTGTAAGCAATAGGTACAGTGTCACCTTCATTAAAAGTGAGGTACGTGAAACCCACCGTCCCAGGAATTATTCTTATTACCAGGTTGGTGTGGTTATCACGAGTCAGTAAATATTTAGAAGCGAGCAGATCAGCCTGCAAGGATTGCAAAATGGCTGAATGCTCAGGCAGCCAGCATGATTTAGAGAAAGTTGGTTGTATCAAAGCATACAAAGGCTTGATACGCTGGGCATATTCCGGAATGTAAGTTCTGCCGAAATTCAAAAAGCCCAGTAAAGACTGTAATTTTTTCAGTGTTGTTGGAGCGCGCAATTGTGCGCACTTCTCTAAGAAGTGAGGAGCTAAACCTCTACCTTCATTGTTGAGCTCATAGCCCAAAAACAACACTGTGTGTTCAGCAATGTGCGATTTTGCAAAGTTAAATTTGTAACCCATGTCTGCGAAGTTGCAAACAACAGAATTTACACGACACAGATGCTCCCAAATATCGTCGTCTGTGAGATATATGTCATCCACATACGAAAAAGCATCAGGGTCGAGTGCCTCCAGAATAGAGACAATTCGAGCGGTAAATATACCAGGACTATTCTTGTAGCCCATTGGAAGACGCCGGAATTGCTTTTGGACTCCAGCGCTCGTAAAACTGGTCCATTGGGAGCTAAAGCTGTCCAATCTGTGGGCATAAAAACCATTGGATATGTCAAGCGTTGTCTTGAAACGCTTACGCACGAGACTATCCACTAGGGCAGAGCCGTGGGTATTCTGTACAGCACAGTTACGGCAATGCGAGTTTAAATGCCGGTAATCCAAAACCAAACGATATGATCCGTCAGGTTTGTTCACAGTAAAAAGGGGATTATTCATCGGTGACACACACGTTTCAATAACTCCCTGATATTCCAATTGTTCAAGGATTTCCGCGACGGAAGATTTTGCTTCACGCCGAATGGGATATTGAGGTTGAGGCTGCGGCTGAGACCGCAACGGAATTTCGTGGCAAGGCGACAATTTATCCCAACCACATTGGTTACGGTACAGAGCCGGCGCGAGAGCCCGAGCCCACTCTTCTGCAAAATGCTGCGCATGCTCTTTCGAGACAGTGTTCGCGAAACTGGGTAGGATCACCTCCTCCCCTCGCGGCGCCGCGAGCACAAAAGGTGGGGGCCAGTCAGCCTCCGAAAGTAAAATATCATATGTAGAAGACAGATTCTCCCAAAATACACCTTTAACGGTACGCTGTATGTCACCTTCAATTAACAGGACAATTTCATATAGTCTTTCAGGGGGAGCAAGTCTCGTATCTGCTGTTTCTATCACAACGTAGACATCAGTCGCTGTCACCCTCAGTAGTGGACGCAGCGCCTCTCTGACTATGGTTATCTCCGCCGCGCTGTCCAGCAAGGTCAGAGCCCACGTCAGATTCCGAAGCCGCGTTCTCACTATCTGTGGCATATCGATGCGCTGTTAAGGCTGCGACCTTCTTTTTCGCAAACTGCGGACGCCTAGGCGTAGAATCCTCCTGCTTCACTGCGCCGTCCGTCTGGCGGGACTGACCACGTCCTTGTTGGCCACCACGTCCACGTCCACCCCCTCCTCCTCCACCGGTCTTCGGGGCCGATGTGTCCTGAAAGGAACGAGGAGAGCGTTGATCAGAACCCTGAAAACGATCAGGCGATTTAATCATCGCGCGGTCGCGCAAATCATAAACTTTTTCGGGTGGCGCAGGAGCTTGTATTGCAGGAAAAGTACCCTGTGTCTGCGTTGTCTGCTTCCCCTGTGTCTGTTTTTTAGGCCAATTCTGTTTCTTGGACTTGGGCTGGGCATCTGTCACTGCAGATTGTCCCTGTGGTTGTTTTTTCTCCTTTACTGGAAAATATTTTAGACCTCTACTTGTGCGGCCAATCGTTTTATAAGCGGCCACTACAATCTTTGCTAACTGGCGGGGTTTGTCGGCATCGGGCAGAGCAGCCAAAGCATTCGACACCTGAAAGTTAACTGCATCTCCTTTAACATTGGAGAGAATGAGATCACTTACAATCTCAAAAGAACCACACAGGCGCATACCCAATTCAACCGCTGCCTCTGGACCGTGATCATTCTGAACACGTCTAACGATTTCAGGCAGGGCAGTCATAGACGGGGTGCCGAAGCACCTTGTATAAACTGCCGCAAATGTTTTTCCCCAGCTATCACAGTCAGCAAGTTCAGGAGTAATATCCTTCGGTAGAGTAATCGTTAACATTCTATGTTTATCAGCAGGAGTAGAATTCGGAAAAACCGCCTCCAGTTGATCAAACTTCTCTGCTAGCCAGAATGGGAAGTCATCGTTGTCAACAGGACGCGCACCAAAAACCGAATTTACCATCACTGGATTGAGACGCATTCCGCCTCGTTCCATGGGAGCGGCCGCACCCCCCTGGGGACCACCAGGAAGATGTCGACCGATGTATTGCACTAAAGCACGAATCACGGAAATGGAAACTACATGTAGCCTGCGAATTTCTGCCAGGGTACAAGCCCCGTGATTCGGGTGCGGGGTAAAGCCACCCAACGCAGGCCAATTAGTACCTGGAATTGAGAGTGGACCTAACCTCGCAGGGGACATAGAGTGGGGGAGGGCGCCATCAAACCAAACTCGATGCTGCCAATGATCAATAGGTATTTCCAATGCCCTGTACGGCGTATATTCAGCCGGGACATCCGAGGCGGTGTAGGAGTGGAACAAACCAGAATTAGCGTCCACAGCCGGAAACGTAACCCAAGAGTAAAACAACTCGTAAGGAAACGCCGGATCTGCACATACCACGAAAATCACAGCCATCCCATCTACTGGGACTTGGTACGTCTGAAGATGATTGCGTACCGCTACGCGACTATGCTGCGCAATAGCCACCGCTGCCGCCATTACAGAATTGGAAACAAGAAAAAACAAAGAATACTTTGTAGCACAACTGGGTAGGAATTCAAAGAAACCGTTTAGGTAAGAATCAAGCTTGAATAAAGACCTATTTCAAAAAATAGGTAGGTTTCACCAACACCCCGTTTTCCGGAAACGGACGTGAAGGGGTTAAGGCATGAACGATAAACTACTCGAGTGTCATGATATAAGACCACCGAAAACGTTGGGCGCCATGTTGCAGGGTTTCTGTACTCACACAGAACTGTGCACAGAGGAGTGGAACCTCGGCAAATTAGGATGTCCCAAAACTTACCTTAGCAACCAACTCACCCCTTACCGAGCTAGCTACAGTGTCTCATTGGACATATCAAACTCCCAATGTTTAGACAAACCAGAACATGAACTTACAGTACCTCAGGGTACGTGGGACTCATGAACACTCTTTCGTTATATTATCATTACAAACCAGAACATGGAGTAAAGAAGACACATGTGCATTTGAAATGTTTATTTACTAATGCCGTCTTCTCAGGCGCAGTATCTTAGATAATACAAGTATACTTATTATCAGTAGCAAAATTATCAGCATAGTTACTAAGACATAAAAAGCGAATGGTGACAGCATGTTAACATGCTGTAATGAAATAAGAGTTAACAACACTTATATCTCACCCTCCCTAACACATATATTATATTATTAGCTAAGAAGGTCTCTTTGGGTTGTTTTAGGGCGGGCCCATACCTTAGTGTCCTAGCATGAAGGAATCACATCAGCATACACCAGCTCTCTCTGCATGTGCACCGCATCAAGTGTGTTAACAATTCTCGTGCAAAGCAATATCAATCCTGCCTCAAGCCCAAGTTGGCAAAGGCTGCACTTGTGTTATGACTATGAAGGCGTGGAGATCAGACCTCATAACAATTCCATATCGTGTTGCTCCTGAAACTTCAGCACTCTCCGTGCAGACATGGTTTATTAAACAAAACTGATATCAGAGCAATAACATATTATTCTCACATACACCACGGCAAACCACTGGGTTGAAAGCTAAGTCAACAATTAAGGGTCGTGTGCAGAAGTTGCAAGAAAGGAAAAATGGCGTTTAAATCTCAAATGTACCTATGCTAACTTAACACGATATAAGGATATATAGGAGCTATACAACAATACATGGCAGAGGTTTATACTTTAATTGAGCTAAGAAAAGCGTGTTGTGGGGCCCCTACGAGCCATGGTGCTTGCTTCATCATAATTAGGCACGCAGTCATTAGCCACAGCTCTGATCATGGGTCAGTGAGGTCAGTTTCAATAATTCCTCAAAAACCTAACCATGCAGTCCCCCCTAACTGTGTAGTTATCTTGCTTTACTGCTGTTTGTGTGATTAGCTGGGAGGAGCTCACGGCAGCATCCTCCCTATAAAAGTGTAGATGGACCGCTCCTTAACTCTTTCTTGCTTCACATACAGATGGCTTGAGGAGGTACAGGGGAGATGCAGGTCTACTAGACAGAATAGAAGATCTGCGCCAGGTGTGTTTCTCTGCATTGGTGTCCCATCACAGGCCCACAAGTGTATGTGTGATCTTTGACTCCTGGCAGTTCACAAGCAGGCGGCCAGGAAACAGTTTCAGCCTATCAACCACTGAGGAGACAAAGCCTTTGTATAAGGAATGAGGAAGCAATGAACACATTCAGCCTATCACAGGAGTTCCCTGAGTGTTCCGAATTATAAATTCTCCATGTCACTGTATGTTATTGAGCCCAAGTAGCTCGCCGTGATCGTATAGTGGTTAGTACTCTGCGTTGTGGCCGCAGCAACCTCAGTTCGAATCCGAGTCACGGCATTCTGTTTGGCAATGTCACGGCAGTTGGGTTTTTCTTTTACAGAATTACCAAATGTACCAGTTGTTTTTGTAAAATGTCTATTAAAAACAGATCCTTTAAAATATTTAAACGATCTAACGACAAATTATTTAAACACACATGATTATAAGATGTAGCTATTTTGTACCTACTGACATAAATTATCGTTCTTGAACCTATTTGCGGTGGGGGAATGGAGCTCTCCCCCATGCCAATCAGAATGCAGATGAATGCAGTTGCAGTTGAGTGACCTGTGTTGTGGCTGTCTAGAGGGAATGCACAAATGTAGCTGTCTCGCAGCCCAATCCAGACGTCAATTGGAGACAGGTTTTCAGGCAAATAGAGCAGTAAGTGCAGAGAAATGCTCACTCTCTAAAAATGGCATTTATAAAATAGTACCGTTAAATCCAACCTCACCAGTAAATAGGATTTATCAATAAATAAATAAAGCTTCTCCTCTCTGATATGGAATTACCCCCCAAAAAGTATAAGGGAATACCCAATGCTAACCTATGAGAGGGGCAGACCTCACAGTAGTGAAAAATGTAATAGACTGTTTGGTACTACCAGGACATGCAAACTACCACAGTACATGTCTTACCTTTTACTTACATAGCATGATGCCCCTAGGACTACCTAGGGCCTACCTTTTGGTTAATTATATGTAATAAAATTGGAGTTTAAGGCTTGGCAAGTAGTTTTAAATGGCAAGTCGAAGTGGCAGTACACTGCAGCACAGGCCCTGCAGTAGCAGGCTTGAGACAGGTTTGAAATGCTACTTTTTCGGACGGCACAATCAGTTCCTGGGTATATGGTATACCACTTTACAAGGGGCTTTCAAGTCAATTACATCTGTCAGTCAGGTATACTCCAATTACACACATGATTAGGGAAAAGGCACGTGCACTTCAGCACTGATTAGTAGCGATAAAGTGATCAGAGTCCTAAGGCCAACAAAAAGATACAGCAAAATGCGTAGGTGAAAAGCAATAAGGTAGGGTTGAGGCCACCTTAAGAATGCAAGGTCTAACAAAAAGAAACTAAGGATAACATGAGTAAAACATCAGGTTTCTCTACGGCATTTGGTGAGACAAGTGTGCCTTCTTTTATCTTCCATAAATGCAATCTTTCCCTGACCCCTTTATTATATAGCTCTTCAAGTAAAAAAGATAAAGCACTTACAAAGGAGCCTCAAATACTCAAAGATGGTAGACTTCTGTAATATGGGCCATAGACTAAAAGCAGCCCGAAAACAGAGTGCAATAGGGTCCCAAAAACTTGAGTGCCACATGAGAGTATGCATGAAAGCCTATCCTTTTTTAAACTAGAGATATACTCATGCAATTTTTGTTTTTAGGAGAGAATGTGCCTGCTGAAAAATACATTATTTTAAAAAAGTGCATTGCAGAATACCAGGAGTTTGCTGTGGGACACCTTGAAAACTTTCATACAGATTATTTGCACAAAACTTACAGTCAGTTGTTGTGGATGAGTGGTTAAGGCGATGGACTAGAAATCCATTGGGGTCTCCCTGCACAGGTTCGAATCCTGCCAACAACGAGAAACTTTTTAACATCGGCTACAATTTCAGAAGTTAACCTTTAGAATTTCTTCCATGTCAGTTTTATAAATAGGTGGCTTATTTTGGTGTCACTATTGTCCTTTCACATATTTATTATCGCTACCCCTTTCATATCTTTGCTATAACTCTTGTCCTACATTAGCGCTGGTGCAAACACTTCAAATTATTATACCCTGGCTCTCTCAGTCATACCATTCATGCACTTGAAACTTACTTTACCAATAAAAGAAGCAAATAGAAAAATAAAACAAAAGTGCTTGCTGGATTAGGCAAACACACTTCATAAAACTGCATTTTCTTTTCTATTCTCCCCGTGTTACAAGCTTAACTGCTCCCTGTGTAATTTCTCTTAGCCTGCTGTCCCAGGAAGAGAATTTTATCTACAGGCTCTTTCTGTGTTTTTTTCCTAGTCTTTCTTTCCCTTTTCTTAGATTTGTAACTGTTCCTTTATGTGCTCTATTTAGGCGCCATTAATCTCATTTGAGCTCCTTGTACCTGCTGCTGTTTTCTCCACACCTCATACTGCCTTTTCCCTCTTTCTCTCTTTCTCTGAGGTTGGTGGCTACTTTCCAAAGCTTCTGATGCCCCAATGATCCTTCATCCTATTGTCAGACGTGAATTGGAAAAGCAACCAAATTAACAAGCCTTTACCACTCATACATGGCAGAGGTTCATACTTTAATTCAATGAGCTAAGAAAAGCGTGTTGTGGGGCCCCTACGAGCCATGGTGCTTGCTTCATCATAATTGGGCGCGCAGTCATTAGCCACAGCTCTGATCATGGGTCACTGAGGTCAGTTTCAATAATTCCTCAAAAACCTAACCATGCAGTCCCCCCTAACTGTGTAGTTATCTTGCTTTACTGCTGTTTGTGTGATTAGCTGGGAGGAGCTCACGGCAGCATCCTCCCTATAAAAGTGTAGATGGACCGCTCCTTAACTTTTTCTTGCTTCACATACAGATGGCTTGAGGAGGTACAGGGGAGATGCAGGTCTAATAGACAGAATAAAAGATCTGCGCCAGGTGTGTTTCTCTGCATTGGTGTCCATCACAGGCCAACAAGTGTATGTGTGATCTTTGACTTCTGGCAGTTCACAAGCAGGCAACCAGGAAACGGTTTCAGCCTATCAACCACTGAGGAGACAAAGCCTTTGTATAAGGAATGAGGAAGCAATGAACACATTCAGCCTATCACTGGAGTTCCCTGAGTGTTTCGAATTATAAATTCTCCATGTCACTGTATGTCAGGTATTGAGCCCAAGTAGCTTGCCGTGATCGTATAGTGGTTAGTACTCTGCGTTGTGGCTGCAGCAACCTCGGTTCGAATCCAAGTCACGGCATTGTGATTGGCAATGTCACGGCAGTTTTGGTTTTTCTTTTACAGAATTACCAAATGTACCAGTTGTTTTTGTAAAATGTCTATTAAAAACAGATCCTTTAAAATATTTAAACGATCTAACGACAAATTATTTAAACACACATGATTATAAGATGTAGCCTTATTTTTGTTTTTAGGAGAGAATGTGCCTGCTGAAAAAAACATTATTTTTAAAAAGTGCATTGCAGGATATCAGGAATTTGCTGTGGCACACCTTGAAAACTTTCATGCAGATTATTTGCACAAAGCTTACAGTCAGTTGTTGTGGCCGAGTGGTTAAGGCGATGGACTAGAAATCCATTTGGGTCTCCCCGCGCAGTTTCGAATCCTGCCAACAACGAGAAACTTTTTAACATCGGCTACAATTTCAGAAGTTAACCTTTAGAATTTCTTCCATGTCAGTTTTATAAATAGGTGGCTTATTTTGGTGTCACTATTGCCCTTTCACATATTTATTATCGCTACCCCTTTCATATCTTTGCTATAACTCTCGTCCTACATTAGCGCTGGTGCAAACACTTCAAATTATTATACCCTGGCTCTCTCAGTCATACCATTCATGCACTTGAAACTTACTTTACCAATAAAAGAAGCAAATAGAAAAATAAAACAAAAGTGCTTGCTGGATAAGGCAAACACACTTCATAAAACTGCATTTTCTTTTCTATTCTCCCCGTGTTACAAGCTTAACTGCTCCCTGTGTAATTTCTCTTAGCCTGCTGTCCCAGGAAGAGAATTTTATCTACAGGCTCTTTCCGTGTTTTTTTCCTAGTCTTTCTTTCCCTTTTCTTAGATTTGTAACTGTTCCTTTACGTGCTCTATTTAGGCGCCATTAATCTCATTTGAGCTCCTTGTACCTGCTGCTGTTTTCTCCACACCTCATACTGCCTTTTCCCTCTTTCTCTCTTTCTCCGAGGTTGGTGGCTACTTTCCAAAGCTTCTGATGCCCCAATGTTCCTTCATCTTGTTGTCAGACGTGAATTGGAAAAGCAACCAAATTAACAAGCCTTTACCACTCATACATGGCAGAGGTTTATACTTTAATTCAATGAGCTAAGAAAAGCGTGTTGTGGGGCCCCTACGAGCCATGGTGCTTGCTTCATCATAATTGGGCACGCAGTCATTAGCCACAGCTCTGATCATGGGTCACTGAGGTCAGTTTCAATAATTCCTCAAAAACCTATCCATGCAGTCCCCCCTAACTGTGTAGTTATCTTGCTTTACTGCTGTTTGTGTGATTAGCTGGGAGGAGCTCACGGCAGCATCCTCCCTATAAAAGTGTAGATGGACCGCTCCTTAACTTTTTCTTGCTTCACATACAGATGGCTTGAGGAGGTACAGGGGAGATGCAGGTCTAATAGACAGAATAGAAGATCTGCGCCAGGTGTGTTTCTCTGCATTGGTGCCCCATCACAGGCCCACAAGTGTATGTGTGATCTTTGACTTCTGGCAGTTCACAAGCAGGCGGCCAGGAAACAGATTCAGCCTATCAACCACTGAGGAGACAAAGCCTTTGTATAAGGAATAAGGAAGCAATGAACACATTCAGCCTATCACAGGAGTTCCCTGAGTGTTTTGAATTATAAATTCTCCATGTCACTGTATGTTATTGAGCCCAAGTAGCTCGCCGTGATCGTATAGTGGTTAGTACTCTGCGTTGCGGCCACAGCAACCTCGGTTCGAATCCGAGTCACAGCATTGTGGTTGGCAATGTCACGGCAGTTGGGTTTTTCTTTTACAGAATTACCAAATGTACCAGTTGTTTTTGTAAAATGTCTATTAAAAACAGATCCTTTAAAATATTTAAACGATCTAACGACAAATTATTTAAACACACATGATTATAAGATGTAGCCTTATTTTTGTTTTTAGGAGAGAATGTGCCTGCTGAAAAAAACATTATTTTAAAAAAGTGCATTGCAGGATATCAGGAATTTTCTGTGGGACACCATGACAACTTTCATACAGATTATTTGCACAAAACTTGCAGTCAGTTGTTGTGGCCGAGTGGTTAAGGCGATGGACTAGAAATCCATTGGGGTCCCCCGCGCAGGTTCGAATCCTTCCAACAACGAGAAACTTTTTAACATCGGCTACAATTTCAGAAGCTAACCTTTAGAATTTCTTCCATGTCAGTTTTATAAATAGGTGGCTTATTTTGGTGTCACTATTGCCCTTTCACATATTTATTATCGCTACCCCTTTCATATCTTTGCTATAACTCTCGTCCTACATTAGCGCTGGTGCAAACACTTCAAATTATTATACCCTGGCTCTCTCAGTCATACCATTCATGCACTTGAAACTTACTTGACCAATAAAAGAAGCAAATAGAAAAATAAAACAAAAGTGCTTGCTGGATTAGGCAAACACACTTCATAAAACTGCATTTTCTTTTCTATTCTCCCCGTGTTACAAGCTTAACTGCTCCCTGTGTAATTTCTCTTAGCCTGCTGTCCCAGGAAGAGAATTTTATCTACAGGCTCTTTCCGTGTTTTTTTCCTAGTCTTTCTTTCCCTTTCCTTAGATTTGTAACTGTTCCTTTACGTGCTCTATTTAGGCGCCATTAATCTCATTTGAGCTCCTTGTACCTGCTGCTGTTTTCTCCACACCTCATACTGCCTTTTCCCTCTTTCTCTCTTTCTCTGAGGTTGGTGGCTACTTTCCAAAGCTTCTGATGCCCCAATGTTCCTTCATCTTGTTGTCAGACGTGAATTGGAAAAGCAACCAAATTAACAAGCCTTTACCACTCATACATGGCAGAGGTTTATACTTTAATTCAATGAGCTAAGAAAAGCGTGTTGTGGGGCCCCTACGAGCCATGGTGCTTGCTTCATCATAATTGGGCACGCAGTCATTAGCCACAGCTCTGATCATGGGTCACTGAGGTCAGTTTCAATAATTCCTCAAAAACCTATCCATGCAGTCCCCCCTAACTGTGTAGTTATCTTGCTTTACTGCTGTTTGTGTGATTAGCTGGGAGGAGCTCACGGCAGCATCCTCCCTATAAAAGTGTAGATGGACCGCTCCTTAACTTTTTCTTGCTTCACATTCAGATGGCTTGAGGAGGTACAGGGGAGATGCAGGTCTAATAGACAGAATAGAAGATCTGCGCCAGGTGTGTTTCTCTGCATTGGTGTCCCATCACAGGCCCACAAGTGTATGTGTGATCTTTGACTTCTGGCAGTTCACAAGCAGGCGGCCAGGAAACGGTTTCAGCCTATCAACCACTGAGGAGACAAAGCCTTTGTATAAGGAATGAGGAAGCAATGAACACATTCAGCCTATCACAGGAGTTCCCTGAGTGTTTCGAATTATAAATTCTCCATGTCACTGAATGTTATTGAGCCCAAGTAGCTTGCCGTGATCGTATAGTGGTTAGTACTCTGCGTTGTGGCCGCAGCAACCTCGGTTCGAATCCGAGTCTCAGCATTGTGGTTGGCAATGTCACGGCAGTTGGGTTTTTCTTTTACAGAATTACCAAATGTACCAGTTGTTTTTGTAAAATGTCTATTAAAAACAGATCCTTTAAAATATTTAAACGATCTAACGACAAATTATTTAAACACACATGATTATAAGATGTAGCCTTATTTTTGTTTTTAGGAGAGAATGTGCCTGCTGAAAAAAACATTATTTTTAAAAAGTGCATTGCAGGATATCAGGAATTTTCTGTGGGACACCTTGACAACTTTCATACAGATTATTTGCACAAAACTTGCAGTCAGTTGTTGTGGCCGAGTGGTTAAGGCGATGGACTAGAAATCCATTGTGGTCCCCCCGCGCAGGTTCGAATCCTGCCAACAACGAGAAACTTTTTAACATCGGCTACAATTTCAGAAGCTAACCTTTAGAATTTCTTCCATGTCAGTTTTATAAATAGGTGGCTTATTTTGGTGTCACTATTGCCCTTTCACATATTTATTATCGCTACCCCTTTCATATCTTTGCTATAACTCTCGTCCTACATTAGCGCTGGTGCAAACACTTCAAATTATTATACCCTGGCTCTCTGTCATACCATTCATGCACTTGAAACTTACTTTACCAATAAAAGAAGCAAATAGAAAAATAAAATAAAAGTGCTTGCTGGATTAGGCAAACACACTTCATAAAACTGCATTTTATTTTCTATTCTCCCCGTGTTACAAGCTTAACTGCTCCCTGTGTAATTTCTCTTAGCCTGCTGTCCCAGGAAGAGAATTTTATCTACAGGCTCTTTCCGTGTTTTTTTCCTAGTCTTTCTTTCCCTTTTCTTAGATTTGTAACTGTTCCTTTATGTGCTCTATTTAGGCGCCATTAATCTCATTTGAGCTCCTTGTACCTGCTGCTGTTTTCCCCACACCTCATACTGCCTTTTCCCTCTTTCTCTCTTTCTCTGAGGTTGGTGGCTACTTTCCAAAGCTTCTGATGCCCCAATGTTCCTTCATCTTGTTGTCAGACGTGAATTGGAAAAGCAACCAAATTAACAAGCCTTTACCACTCATAGATGGCAGAGGTTTATACTTTAATTCAATGAGCTAAGAAAAGCGTGTTGTGGGGCCCCTACGAGCCATGGTGCTTGCTTCATCATAATTGGGCGCGCAGTCATTAGCCACAGCTCTGATCATGGGTCACTGAGGTCAGTTTCAATAATTCCTCAAAAACCTAACCATGCAGTCCCCCCTAACTGTATAGTTATCTTGCTTTACTGCTGTTTGTGTGATTAGCTGGGAGGAGCTCATGGCAGCATCCTCCCTATAAAAGTGTAGATGGACCGCTCCTTAACTCTTTCTTGCTTCACATACAGATGGCTTGAGGAGGTACAGGGGAGATGCAGGTCTACTAGACAGTATAGAAGATCTGCGCCAGGTGTGTTTCTCTGCATTGGTGTCCCATCACAGGCCCACAAGTGTATGTGTGATCTTTGACTTCTGGCAGTTCACAAGCAGGCGGCCAGGAAACGGTTTCAGCCTATCAACCACTGAGGAGACAAAGCCTTTGTATAAGGAATGAGGAAGCAATGAACACATTCAGCCTATCACAGGAGTTCCCTGAGTGTTTCGAATTATAAATTCTCCATGTCACTGAATGTTATTGAGCCCAAGTAGCTTGCCGTGATCGTATAGTGGTTAGTACTCTGCGTTGTGGCCGCAGCAACCTCGGTTCGAATCCGAGTCTCAGCATTGTGGTTGGCAATGTCACGGCAGTTGGGTTTTTCTTTTACAGAATTACCAAATGTACCAGTTGTTTTTGTAAAATGTCTATTAAAAACAGATCCTTTAAAATATTTAAACGATCTAACGACAAATTATTTAAACACACATGATTATAAGATGTAGCCTTATTTTTGTTTTTAGGAGAGAATGTGCCTGCTGAAAAAAACATTATTTTTAAAAAGTGCATTGCAGGATATCAGGAATTTTCTGTGGGACACCTTGACAACTTTCATACAGATTATTTGCACAAAACTTGAAGTCAGTTGTTGTGGCCGAGTGGTTAAGGCGATGGACTAGAAATCCATTGTGTTCCCCCTGGCAGGTTCGAATCCTGCCAACAAAGAGAAACTTTTTAACATCGGCTACAATTTCAGAAGCTAACCTTTAGAATTTCTTCCATGTCAGTTTTATAAATAGGTGGCTTATTTTGGTGTCACTATTGCCCTTTCACATATTTATTATCGCTACCCCTTTCATATCTTTGCTATAACTCTCGTCCTACATTAGCGCTGGTGCAAACACTTCAAATTATTATACCCTGGCTCTCTGTCATACCATTCATGCACTTGAAACTTACTTTACCAATAAAAGAAGCAAATAGAAAAATAAAATAAAAGTGCTTGCTGGATTAGGCAAACACACTTCATAAAACTGCATTTTATTTTCTATTCTCCCCGTGTTACAAGCTTAACTGCTCCCTGTGTAATTTCTCTTAGCCTGCTGTCCCAGGAAGAGAATTTTATCTACAGGCTCTTTCCGTGTTTTTTTCCTAGTCTTTCTTTCCCTTTTCTTAGATTTGTAACTGTTCCTTTATGTGCTCTATTTAGGCGCCATTAATCTCATTTGAGCTCCTTGTACCTGCTGCTGTTTTCCCCACACCTCATACTGCCTTTTCCCTCTTTCTCTCTTTCTCTGAGGTTGGTGGCTACTTTCCAAAGCTTCTGATGCCCCAATGTTCCTTCATCTTGTTGTCAGACGTGAATTGGAAAAGCAACCAAATTAACAAGCCTTTACCACTCATAGATGGCAGAGGTTTATACTTTAATTCAATGAGCTAAGAAAAGCGTGTTGTGGGGCCCCTACGAGCCATGGTGCTTGCTTCATCATAATTGGGCGCGCAGTCATTAGCCACAGCTCTGATCATGGGTCACTGAGGTCAGTTTCAATAATTCCTCAAAAACCTAACCATGCAGTCCCCCCTAACTGTATAGTTATCTTGCTTTACTGCTGTTTGTGTGATTAGCTGGGAGGAGCTCATGGCAGCATCCTCCCTATAAAAGTGTAGATGGACCGCTCCTTAACTCTTTCTTGCTTCACATACAGATGGCTTGAGGAGGTACAGGGGAGATGCAGGTCTACTAGACAGTATAGAAGATCTGCGCCAGGTGTGTTTCTCTGCATTGGTGTCCCATCACAGGCCCACAAGTGTATGTGTGATCTTTGACTCCTGGCAGTTCACAAGCAGGCGCCAGGAAACAGTTTCAGCCTATCAACCACTGAGGAGACAAAGCCTTTGTATAAGGAATGAGGAAGCAATTAACACATTCAGCCTATCACAGGAGTTCCCTGAGTGTACCGAATTATAAATTCTCCATGTCACTGTATGTTATTGAGCCCAAGTAGCTCGCCGTGATCGTATAGTGGTTAGTACTCTGCGTTGTGGCCGCAGCAACCTCGGTTCGAATCCGAGTCACGGCATTGTGGTTGGCAATGTCACGGCAGTTGGGTTTTTCTTTTACAGAATTACCAAATGTACCAGTTGTTTTTGTAAAATGTCTATTAAAAACAGATCCTTTAAAATATTTTAACGATCTAACGACAAATTATTTTAACACACATGATTATAAGATGTAGCTATATTGTATCTACTGACATAAATTATCGTTCTTGAACCTATTTGCGGTGGGGGAATGGAGCTCTCCCCCATGCCAATCAGAATGCAGATGAATGCAGTTGCAGTTGAGTGACCTGTATTGTGGCTGTCTAGAGGGAATGCACAAATGTAGCTGTCTCGCAGCCCAATCCAGACGTCAATTGGAGACAGGTTTTCAGGCAAATAGAGCAGTAAGTGCAGAGAAATGCTCACTCTCTAAAAATGGCATTTATAAAGTAGTAAAGTTAAATCCAACCTCACCAGTAAATAGGATTTATCAATAAATAAATAAAGCTTCTCCTCTCTGATATGGAATTACCCCCCAAAAAGTATAAGGGAATACCCAATGCTAACCTACGAGAGGGGCAGACCTCACAGTAGTGAAAAATGTAATAGACTGTTTGGTACTACCAGGACATGCAAACTACCACAGTACATGTCTTACCTTTTACTTACATAGCATGATGCCCCTAGGACTACCTAGGACTACCTAGGGCCTACCTTTTGGTTAATTATATGTAATAAAATTGGAGTTTAAGGCTTGGCAAGTAGTTTTAAATGGCAAGTCGAAGTGGCAGTACACTGCAGCACAGGCACTGCAGTAGCAGGCTTGAGACAGGTTTGAAATGATACTTTTTTGGGCGGCACAATCAGTTCCTGGGTATATGGTATACCACTTTACAAGGGGCTTTCAAGTCAATGAAATCTGTCAGTCAGGTATACTCCAATTACACACATGATTAGGGAAGAAGCACGTTCACTTCAGCACTGATTAGTAGCAATAAAATGATCAGAGTCCTAAGGCCAACAAAAAGATACAGCAAAATGCGTAGGTGAAAAGCAATAAGGTAGGGTTGAGGCCACCTTAATAATGCAAGGTCTAACAAAAACAAACTAAGGATATAATGAGTTAAAACATCAGGTTTCTCTACGGCATTTGGTGAGACAAGTGTGCCTTCTTTTATCTTCCATAAATGCAATCTTTCCCTGACCCCTTTATTATAAAGCTCTTCAAGTAAAAAAGATAAAGCACTTACAAAGGAGCCTCAAATACTCAAAGATGGTAGACTTCTGTAATATGGGCCATAGACTAAAAGCAGCACGAAAACAGAGTGCAATAGGGTCCCAAAAACTTGAGTGCCACATGAGAGTATGCATGAAAGCCTATCCTTTTCCAAACTAGAGATATACTCATGCAATTTTTGTTTTTAGGAGAGAATGTGCCTGCTGAAAAAAACATTATTTTTAAAAAGTGCATTGCAGAATACCAGGCATTTTTCTGTGGGACACCTTGAAAACTTTCATACAGATTATTTGCACAAAACTTACAGTAAGTTGTTGTGGCCGAGTGGTTAAGGTGATGGACAAGAAATCCATTGGGGTCTCCCCACGCAGGTTCGAATCCTGCCAACAACGAGAAACTTTTTAACATCGGCTACAATTTCAGAAGTTAACCTCTAGAATTTCTTCCATGTCAGTTTTATAAATAGGTGGCTTATTTTGGTGTCACTATTGCCCTTTCACATATTTATTATCGCTACCCCTTTCATATCTTTGCTATAACTCTCGTCCTACGTTAGCGCTGGTGCAAACACTTCAAATTATTATACCCTGGCTCTCTCAGTCATACCATTCATGCACTTGAAACTTACTTTACCAATAAAAGAAGCAAATAGAAAAATAAAATAAAAGTGCTTGCTGGATTAGGCAAACACACTTCATAAAACTGCATTTTCTTTTCTATTCTCCCCGTGTTACAAGCTTAACTGCTCCCTGTGTAATTTCTCTTAGCCTGCTGTCCCAGGAAGAGAATTTTATCTACAGGCTCTTTCCGTGTTTTTTTCCTCGTCTTTCTTTCCCTTTTCTTAGATTTGTAACTGTTCCTTTATGTGCTCTATTTAGGCGCCATTAATCTCATTTGAGCTCCTTGTACCTGCTGCTGTTTTCTCCACACCTCATACTGCCTTTTCCCTCTTTCTCTCTTTCTCTGAGGTTGGTGGCTACTTTCCAAAGCTTCTGATGCCCCAATGTTCCTTCATCTTGTTGTCAGACGTGAATTGGAAAAGCAACCAAATTAACAAGCCTTTACCACTCATACATGGCAGAGGTTTATACTTTAATTCAATGAGCTAAGAAAAGCGTGTTGTGGGGCCCCTACGAGCCATGGTGCTTGCTTCATCATAATTAGGCACGCAGTCATTAGCCACAGCTCTGATCATGGGTCACTGAGGTCAGTTTCAATAATTCCTCAAAAACCTAACCATGCAGTCCCCCCTAACTGTATAGTTATCTTGCTTTACTGCTGTTTGTGTGATTAGCTGGGAGGAGCTCACGGCAGCATCCTCCCTATAAAAGTATAGATGGACCGCTCCTTAACTTTTTCTTGCTTCACATACAGATGGCTTGAGGAGGTACAGGGGAGATGCAGGTCTAATAGACAGAATAGAAGATCTGCGCCAGGTGTGTTTCTCTGCATTGGTGTCCCATCACAGGCCAACAAGTGTATGTGTGATCTTTGACTTCTGGCAGTTCACAAGCAGGCAACCAGGAAACGGTTTCAGCCTATCAACCACTGAGGAGACAAAGCCTTTGTATAAGGAATGAGGAAGCAATGAACACATTCAGCCCATCACTGGAGTTCCCTGAGTGTTTCGAATTATAAATTCTCCATGTCACTGTATGTTATTGAGCCCAAGTAGCTCGCTGTGATCGTATAGAGGTTAGTACTCTGCGTTGTGCCTGCAGCAACCTCGGTTCGAATCCGAGTCACGGCATTGTGGTTGGCAATGTCACGGCAGTTGGGTTTTTCTTTTACAGAATTACCAAATGTACCAGTTGTTTTTGTAAAATGTCTATTAAAAACAGATCCTTTAAAATATTTAAACGATTTAACGACAAATTATTTAAACACACATGATTATAAGATGTAGCCTTATTTTTGTTTTTAGGAGAGAATGTGCCTGCTGAAAAAAACATTATTTTTAAAAAGTGCATTGCAGGATATCAGGAATTTGCTGTGGCACACCTTGAAAACTTTCATGCAGATTATTTGCACAAAACTTACAGTCAGTTGTTGTGGCCGAGTGGTTAAGGCGATGGACTAGAAATCCATTGGGGTCTCCCCGCGCAGGTTCGAATCCTGCCAACAACGAGAAACTTTTTAACATCGGCTACAATTTCAGAAGTTAACCTTTAGAATTTCTTCCATGTCAGTTTTATAAATAGGTGGCTTATTTTGGTGTCACTATTGCCCTTTCACATATTTATTATCGCTACCCCTTTCATATCTTTGCTATAACTCTCGTCCTACATTAGCGCTGGTGCAAACACTTCAAATTATTATACCCTGGCTCTCTCAGTCATACCATTCATGCACTTGAAACTTACTTTACCAATAAAAGAAGCCAAAAGAAAAATAAAACAAAAGTGCTTGCTGGATTAGGCAAACACACTTCATAAAACTGCATTTTCTTTTCTATTCTCCCCGTGTTACAAGCTTAACTGCTCCCTGTGTAATTTCTCTTAGCCTGCTGTCCCAGGAAGAGAATTTTATCTACAGGCTCTTTCCGTGTTTTTTTCCTAGTCTTTCTTTCCCTTTTCTTAGATTTGTAACTGTTCCTTTACGTGCTCTATTTAGGCGCCATTAATCTCATTTGAGCTCCTTGTACCTGCTGCTGTTTTCTCCACACCTCATACTGCCTTTTCCCTCTTTCTCTCTTTCTCTGAGGTTGGTGGCTACTTTCCAAAGCTTCTGATGCCCCAATGTTCCTTCATCTTGTTGTCAGACGTGAATTGGAAAAGCAACCAAATTAACATGCCTTTACCACTCATACATGGCAGAGGTTTGTACTTTAATTCAATGAGCTAAGAAAAGCGTGTTGTGGGGCCCCTACGAGCCATGGTGCTTGCTTCATCATAATTGGGCACGCAGTCATTAGCCACAGCTCTGATCATGGGTCACTGAGGTCAGTTTCAATAATTCCTCAAAAACCTATCCATGCAGTCCCCCCTAACTGTGTAGTTATCTTGCTTTACTGCTGTTTGTGTGATTAGCTGGGAGGAGCTCACGGCAGCATCCTCCCTATAAAAGTGTAGATGGACCGCTCCTTAACTTTTTCTTGCTTCACTTACAGATGGCTTGAGGAGGTACAGGGGAGATGCAGGTCTAATAGACAGAATAGAAGATCTGCGCCAGGTGTGTTTCTCTGCATTGGTGTCCCATCACAGGCCCACAAGTGTATGTGTGATCTTTGACTTCTGGCAGTTCACAAGCAGGCGGCCAGGAAATGGTTTCAGCCTATCAACCACTGAGGAGACAAAGCCTTTGTATAAGCAATGAGGAAGCAATGAACACATTCAGCCTATCACAGGAGTTCCCTGAGTGTTCCGAATTATAAATTCTCCATGTCACTGTATGTTATTGAGCCCAAGTAGCTTGCCGTGATCGTATAGTGGTTAGTACTCTGCGTTGTGGCCGCAGCAACCTCGGTTCGAATCCGAGTCACGGCATTGTGGTTGGCAATGTCACGGCAGTTGGGTTTTTCTTTTACAGAATTACCAAATGTACCAGTTGTTTTTGTAAAATGTCTATTAAAAACAGATCCTTTAAAATATTTAAACGATCTAACGACAAATTATTTAAACACACATGATTATAAGATGTAACCTTATTTTTGTTTTTAGGAGAGAATGTGCCTGCTGAAAAAAACATTATTTTTAAAAAGTGCATTGCAGGATATCAGGAATTTGCTGTGGCACACCTTGAAAACTTTCATGCAGATTATTTGCACAAAACTTACAGTCAGTTGTTGTGGCCGAGTGGTTAAGGCGATGGACTAGAAATCCATTGGGGTCTCCCCGCGCAGGTTCGAATCCTGCCAACAACGAGAAACTTTTTAACATCGGCTACAATTTCAGAAGTTAACCTCTAGAATTTCTTCCATGTCAGTTTTATAAATAGGTGGCTTATTTTGGTGTCACTATTGCCCTTTCACATATTTATTATCGCTACCCCTTTCATATCTTTGCTATAACTCTCGTCCTACATTAGCGCTGGTGCAAACACTTCAAATTATTATACCCTGGCTCTCTCAGTCATACCATTCATGCACTTGAAATTTACTTTACCAATAAAAGAAGCAAATAGAAAAATAAAACAAAAGTGCTTGCTGGATTAGGCAACACACTTCATAAAACTGCATTTTCTTTTCTATTCTCCCCGTGTTACAAGCTTAACTGCTCCCTGTGTAATTTCTCTTAGCCTGCTGTCCCAGGAAGAGAATTTTATCTACAGGCTCTTTCCGTGTTTTTTTCCTAGTCTTTCTTTCCCTTTTCTTAGATTTGTAACTGTTCCTTTACGTGCTCTATTTAGGCGCCATTAATCTCATTTGAGCTCCTTGTACCTGCTGCTGTTTTCTCCACACCTCATACTGCCTTTTCCCTCTTTCTCTCTTTCTCTGAGGTTGGTGGATACTTTCCAAAGCTTCTGATGCCCCAATGTTCCTTCATCTTGTTGTCAGACGTGAATTGGAAAAGCAACCAAATTAACATGCCTTTACCACTCATACATGGCAGAGGTTTATACTTTAATTCAATGAGCTAAGAAAAGCGTGTTGTGGGGCCCCTACGAGCCATGGTGCTTGCTTCATCATAATTGGGCACGCAGTCATTAGCCACAGCTCTGATCATGGGTCACTGAGGTCAGTTTCAATAATTCCTCAAAAACCTATCCATGCAGTCCCCCCTAACTGTGTAGTTATCTTGCTTTACTGCTGTTTGTGTGATTAGCTGGGAGGAGCTCACGGCAGCATCCTCCCTATAAAAGTGTAGATGGACCGCTCCTTAACTTTTTCTTGCTTCACTTACAGATGGCTTGAGGAGGTACAGGGGAGATGCAGGTCTAATAGACAGAATAGAAGATCTGCGCCAGGTGTGTTTCTCTGCATTGGTGTCCCATCACAGGCCCACAAGTGTATGTGTGATCTTTGACTTCTGGCAGTTCACAAGCAGGCGGCCAGGAAATGGTTTCAGCCTATCAACCACTGAGGAGACAAAGCCTTTGTATAAGCAATGAGGAAGCAATGAACACATTCAGCCTATCACAGGAGTTCCCTGAGTGTTCCGAATTATAAATTCTCCATGTCACTGTATGTTATTGAGCCCAAGTAGCTTGCCGTGATCGTATAGTGGTTAGTACTCTGCGTTGTGGCCGCAGCAACCTCGGTTCGAATCCGAGTCACGGCATTGTGGTTGGCAATGTCACGGCAGTTGGGTTTTTCTTTTACAGAATTACCAAATGTACCAGTTGTTTTTGTAAAATGTCTATTAAAAACAGATCCTTTAAAATATTTAAACGATCTAACGACAAATTATTTAAACACACATGATTATAAGATGTAGCCTTATTTTTGTTTTTAGGAGAGAATGTGCCTGCTGAAAAAAACATTATTTTTAAAAAGTGCATTAAAGGATATCAGGAATTTGCTGTGGCACACCTTGAAAACTTTCATGCAGATTATTTGCACAAAACTTACAGTCAGTTGTTGTGGCCGAGTGGTTAAGGCGATGGACTAGAAATCCATTGGGGTCTCCCTGCGCAGGTTTGAATCCTGCCAACAACGAGAAACTTTTTAACATCGGCTACAATTTCAGAAGCTAACCTTTAGAATTTCTTCCATGTCAGTTTTATAAATAGGTGGCTTATTTTGGTGTCACTATTGCCCTTTCACATATTTATTATCGCTACCCCTTTCATATCTTTGCTATAACTCTCGTCCTACATTAGCGCTGGTGCAAACACTTCAAATTATTATACCCTGGCTCTCTCAGTCATACCATTCATGCACTTGAAACTTACTTCACCAATAAAAGAAGCAAATAGAAAAATAAAACAAAAGTGCTTGCTGGATTAGGCAACACACTTCATAAAACTGCATTTTCTTTTCTATTCTCCCCGTGTTACAAGCTTAACTGCTCCCTGTGTAATTTCTCTTAGCCTGCCGTCCCAGGAAGAGAATTTTATCTACAGGCTCTTTCCGTGTTTTTTTCCTAGTCTTTCTTTCCTTTTTCATAGATTTGTAACTGTTCCTTTCCGTGCTCTATTTAGGCGCCATTAATCTCATTTGAGCTCCTTGTACCTGCTGCTGTTTTCTCCACACCTCATACTGCCTTTTCCCTCTTTCTCTATTTCTCTGAGGTTGGTGGCTACTTTCCAAAGCTTCTGATGCCCCAATGTTCCTTCATCTTGTTGTCAGACGTGAATTGGAAAAGCAACCAAATTAACAAGCCTTTACCACTCATATATGGCAGAGGTTTATACTTTAATTGAGCTAAGAAAAGCGTGTTGTGGGGCCCCTACGAGCCATGGTGCTTGCTTCATCATAATTAGGCATGCAGTCTTTAGCCACAGCTCTGATCATGGGTCACAGAGGTCAGTTTCAATAATTCCTCAAAAACCTAACCATGCAGTCCCCCCTAACTGTGTAGTTATCTTGCTTTACTGCTGTTTGTGTGATTAGCTGGGAGGAGCTCATGGCAGCATCCTCCCTATAAAAGTGTAGATGGACCGCTCCTTAACTCTTTCTTGCTTCACATACAGATGGCTTGAGGAGGTACAGGGGAGATGCAGGTCTACTAGACAGTATAGAAGATCTGCGCCAGGTGTGTTTCTCTGCATTGGTATCCCATCACAGGCCCACAAGTGTATGTGTGATCTTTGACTCCTGGCAGTTCACAAGCAGGCGGCCAGGAAACAGTTTCAGCCTATCAACCACTGAGGAGACAAAGCCTTTGTATAAGGAATGAGGAAGCAATTAACACATTCAGCCTATCACAGGAGTTCCCTGAGTGTACCGAATTATAAATTCTCCATGTCACTGTATGTTATTGAGCCCAAGTAGCTCGCCGTGATCGTATAGTGGTTCGTACTCTGCGTTGTGGCCGCAGCAACCTCGGTTCGAATCCGAGTCACGGCATTGTGGTTAGCAATGTCACGGCAGTTGGGTTTTTCTTTTACAGAATTACCAAATGTACCAGTTGTTTTTGTAAAATGTCTATTAAAAACAGATCCTTTAAAATATTTAAACGATCTAACGACAAATTATTTAAACACACATGATTATAAGATGTAGCCTTATTTTTGTTTTTAGGAGAGAATGTGCCTGCTGAAAAAAACATTATTTTTAAAAAGTGCATTGCAGGATATCAGGAATTTTCTGTGGGACACCTTGAAAACTTTCATACAGATTATTTGCACAAAACTTGCAGTCAGTTGTTGTGGCCGAGTGGTTAAGGCGATGGACTAGAAATCCATTGGGGTCCCCCCGCGCAGGTTCGAATCCTGCCAACAACGAGAAACTTTTTAACATCGGCTACACTTTCAGAAGCTAACCTTTAGAATTTCTTCCATGTCAGTTTTATAAATAGGTGGCTTATTTTGGTGTCACTATTGCCCTTTCACATATTTATTATCGCTACCCCTTTCATATCTTTGCTATAACTCTTGTCCTACATTAGCGCTGGTGCAAACACTTCAAATTATTATACCCTGGCTCTCTCAGTCATACCATTCATGCACTTGAAACTTACTTTACCAATAAAAGAAGCAAATAGAAAAATAAAACAAAAGTGCTTGCTGGATTAGGCAACACACTTCATAAAACTGCATTTTCTTTTCTATTCTCCCCGTGTTACAAGCTAAACTGCTCCCTGTGTAATTTCTCTTAGCCTGCTGTCCCAGGAAGAGAATTTTATCTACAGGCTCTTTCCGTGTTTTTTTCCTAGTCTTTCTTTCCTTTTTCTTAGATTTGTAACTGTTCCTTTACGTGCTCTATTTAGGCGCCATTAATCTCATTTGAGCTCCTTGTACCTGCTGCTGTTTTCTCCACACCTCATACTGCCTTTTCCCTCTTTCTCTCTTTCTCTGAGGTTGGTGGCTACTTTCCAAAGCTTCTGATGCCCCAATGTTCCTTCATCTTGTTGTCAGACGTGAATTGGAAAAGCAACCAAATTAACAAGCCTTTACCACTCATATATGGCAGAGGTTTATACTTTAATTGAGCTAAGAAAAGCGTGTTGTGGGGCCCCTACGAGCCATGGTGCTTGCTTCATCATAATTAGGCACGCAGTCATTAGCCACAGCTCTGATCATGGGTCACTGAGGTCAGTTTCAATAATTCCTCAAAAACCTAACCATGCAGTCCCCCCTAACTGTGTAGTTATCTTGCTTTACTGCTGTTTGTGTGATTAGCTGGGAGGAGCTCATGGCAGCATCCTCCCTATAAAAGTGTAGATGGACCGCTCCTTAACTCTTTCTTGCTTCACATACAGATGGCTTGAGGAGGTACAGGGGAGATGCAGGTCTACTAGACAGTATAGAAGATCTGCGCCAGGTGTGTTTCTCTGCATTGGTGTCCCATCACAGGCCCACAAGTGTATGTGTGATCTTTGACTCCTGGCAGTTCACAAGCAGGCGGCCAGGAAACAGTTTCAGCCTATCAACCACTGAGGAGACAAAGCCTTTGTATAAGGAATGAGGAAGCAATTAACACATTCAGCCTATCACAGGAGTTCCCTGAGTGTACCGAATTATAAATTCTCCATGTCACTGTATGTTATTGAGCCCAAGTAGCTCGCCGTGATCGTATAGTGGTTAGTACTCTGTGTTGTGGCCGCAGCAACCTCGGTTCGAATCCGAGTCACGGTATTGTGGTTGGCAATGTCACGGCAGTTGGGTTTTTCTTTTACAGAATTACCAAATGTACCAGTTGTTTTTGTAAAATGTCTATTAAAAACAGATCCTTTAAAATATTTAAACGATCTAACGACAAATTATTTTAACACACATGATTATAAGATGTAGCTATATTGTACCTACTGACATAAATTATCGTTCTTGAACCTATTTGCGGTGGGGGAATGGAGCTCTCCCCCATGCCAATCAGAATGCAGATGAATGCAGTTGCAGTTGAGTGACCTGTATTGTGGCTGTCTAGAGGGAATGCACAAATGTAGCTGTCTCGCAGCCCAATCCAGACGTCAATTGGAGACAGGTTTTCAGGCAAATAGAGCAGTAAGTGCAGAGAAATGCTCACTCTCTAAAAATGGCATTTATAAAGTAGTAAAGTTAAATCCAACCTCACCAGTAAATAGGATTTATCAATAAATAAATAAAGCTTCTCCTCTCTGATATGGAATTACCCCCCAAAAAGTATAAGGGAATACCCAATGCTAACCTACGAGAGGGGCAGACCTCACAGTAGTGAAAAATGTAATAGACTGTTTTGTACTACCAGGACATGCAAACTACCACAGTACATGTCTTACCTTTTACTTACATAGCATGATGCCCCTAGGACTACCTAGGGCCTACCTTTTGGTTAATTATATGTAATAAAATTGGAGTTTAAGGCTTGGCAAGTAGTTTTAAATGGCAAGTCGAAGTGGCAGTACACTGCAGCACAGGCACTGCAGTAGCAGGCTTGAGACAGGTTTGAAATGATACTTTTTTGGGCGGCACAATCAGTTCCTGGGTATATGGTATACCACTTTACAAGGGGCTTTCAAGTCAATGAAATCTGTCAGTCAGGTATACTCCAATTACACACATGATTAGGGAAGAAGCACGTTCACTTCAGCACTGATTAGTAGCAATAAAGTGATCAGAGTCCTAAGGCCAACAAAAAGATACAGCAAAATGCGTAGGTGAAAAGCAATAAGGTAGGGTTGAGGCCACCTTAAGAATGCAAGGTCTAACAAAAACAAACTAAGGATAACATGAGTAAAACATCAGGTTTCTCTACGGCATTTGGTGAGACAAGTGTGCCTTCTTTTATCTTCCATAAATGCAACCTTTCCCTGACCCCTTTATTATATAGCTCCTCAAGTAAAAAAGATAAATCACTTACAAAGGAGCCTCAAATACTCAAAGATGGTAGACTTCTGTAATATGGGCCATAGACTAAAAGCAGCACGAAAACAGAGTGCAATAGGGTCCCAAAAACTTGAGTGCCACATGAGAGTATGCATGAAAGAGTATCCTTTTCCAAACTAGAGATATACTCATGCAATTTTTGTTTTTAGGAGAGAATGTGCCTGCTGAAAAATACATTATTTTAAAAAAGTGCATTGCAGAATACCAGGAATTTGCTGTGGGACACCTTGAAAACTTTCATACAGATTATTTGCACAAAACTTACAGTCAGTTGTTGTGGCCGAGTGGTTAAGGCGATGGACTAGAAATCCATTGGGGTCTCCCCGCGCAGGTTCGAATCCTGCCAACAACGAGAAACTTTTTAACATCGGCTACAATTTCAGAAGTTAACCTTTAGAATTTCTTCCATGTCAGTTTTATAAATAGGTGGCTTATTTTGGTGTCACTATTGCCCTTTCACATATTTATTATCGCTACCCCTTTCATATCTTTGCTATAACTCTCGTCCTACATTAGCGCTGGTGCAAACACTTCAAATTATTATACCCTGGCTCTCTCAGTCATACCATTCATGCACTTGAAACTTACTTTACCAATAAAAGAAGCAAATAGAAAAATAAAATAAAAGTGCTTGCTGGATTAGGCAAACACACTTCATAAAACTGCATTTTCTTTTCTATTCTCCCCGTGTTACAAGCTTAACTGCTCCCTGTGTAATTTCTCTTAGCCTGCTGTCCCAGGAAGAGAATTTTATCTACAGGCTCTTTCCGTGTTTTTTTCCTAGTCTTTCTTTCCCTTTTCTTAGATTTGTAACTGTTCCTTTATGTGCTCTATTTAGGCGCCATTAATCTCATTTGAGCTCCTTGTACCTGCTGCTGTTTTCTCCACACCTCATACTGCCTTTTCCCTCTTTCTCTCTTTCTCTGAGGTTGGTGGCTACTTTCCAAAGCTTCTGATGCCCCAATGTTCCTTCATCTTGTTGTCAGACGTGAATTGGAAAAGCAACCAAATTAACAAGCCTTTACCACTCATACATGGCAGAGGTTTATACTTTAATTCAATGAGCTAAGAAAAGCGTGTTGTGGGGCCCCTACGAGCCATGGTGCTTGCTTCATCATAATTGGGTGCGCAGTCATTAGCCACAGCTCTGATCATGGGTCACTGAGGTCAGTTTCAATAATTCCTCAAAAACCTAACCATGCAGTCCCCCCTAACTGTATAGTTATCTTGCTTTACTGCTGTTTGTGTGATTAGCTGGGAGGAGCTCACGGCAGCATCCTCCCTATAAAAGTATAGATGGACCGCTCCTTAACTTTTTCTTGCTTCACATACAGATGGCTTGAGGAGGTACAGGGGAGATGCAGGTCTAATAGACAGAATAGAAGATCTGCGCCAGGTGTGTTTCTCTGCATTGGTGTCCCATCACAGGCCAACAAGTGTATGTGTGATCTTTGACTTCTGGCAGTTCACAAGCAGGCAACCAGGAAACGGTTTCAGCCTATCAACCACTGAGGAGACAAAGCCTTTGTATAAGGAATGAGGAAGCAATGAACACATTCAGCCTATCACTGGAGTTCCCTGAGTGTTTCGAATTATAAATTCTCCATGTCACTGTATGTTATTGAGCCCAAGTAGCTCGCCGTGATCGTATAGTGGTTAGTACTCTGCGTTGTGGCTGCAGCAACCTCGGTTCGAATCCGAGTCACGGCATTGTGGTTGGCAATGTCACGGCAGTTGGGTTTTTCTATTACAGAATTACCAAATGTACCAGTTGTTTTTGTAAAATGTCTATTAAAAACAGATCCTTTAAAATATTTAAACGATTTAACGACAAATTATTTAAACACACATGATTATAAGATGTAGCCTTATTTTTGTTTTTAGGAGAGAATGTGCCTGCTGAAAAAAACATTATTTTTAAAAAGTGCATTGCAGGATATCAGGAATTTGCTGTGGCACACCTTGAAAACTTTCATGCAGATTATTTGCACAAAACTTACAGTCAGTTGTTGTGGCCAAGTGGTTAAGGCGATGGACTAGAAATCCATTGGGGACTCCCCGCGCAGGTTCGAATCCTGCCAACAACGAGAAACTTTTTAACATCGGCTACAATTTCAGAAGTTAACCTTTAGAATTTCTTCCATGTCAGTTTTATAAATAGGTGGCTTATTTTGGTGTCACTATTGCCCTTTCACATATTTATTATCGCTACCCCTTTCATATCTTTGCTATAACTCTCGTCCTACATTAGCGCTGGTGCAAACACTTCAAATTATTATACCCTGGCTCTCTCAGTCATACCATTCATGCACTTGAAACTTACTTTACCAATAAAAGAAGCAAATAGAAAAATAAAACAAAAGTGCTTGCTGGATTAGGCAAACACACTTCATAAAACTGCATTTTCTTTTCTATTCTCCCCGTGTTACAAGCTTAACTGCTCCCTGTGTAATTTCTCTTAGCCTGCTGTCCCAGGAAGAGAATTTTATCTACAGGCTCTTTCCGTGTTTTTTTCCTAGTCTTTCTTTCCCTTTTCTTAGATTTGTAACTGTTCCTTTACGTGCTCTATTTAGGCGCCATTAATCTCATTTGAGCTCCTTGTACCTGCTGCTGTTTTCTCCACACCTCATACTGCCTTTTCCCTCTTTCTCTCTTTCTCTGAGGTTGGTGGATACTTTCCAAAGCTTCTGATGCCCCAATGTTCCTTCATCTTGTTGTCAGACGTGAATTGGAAAAGCAACCAAATTAACAAGCCTTTACCACTCATACATGGCAGAGGTTTATACTTTAATTCAATGAGCTAAGAAAAGCGTGTTGTGGGGCCCCTACGAGCCATGGTGCTTGCTTCATCATAATTGGGCACGCAGTCATTAGCCACAACTCTGATCATGGGTCACTGAGGTCAGTTTCAATAATTCCTCAAAAACCTATCCATGCAGTCCCCCCTAACTGTGTAGTTATCTTGCTTTACTGCTGTTTGTGTGATTAGCTGGGAGGAGCTCACGGCAGCATCCTCCCTATAAAAGTGTAGATGGACCGCTCCTTAACTTTTTCTTGCTTCACTTACAGATGGCTTGAGGAGGTACAGGGGAGATGCAGGTCTAATAGACAGAATAGAAGATCTGCGCCAGGTGTGTTTCTCTGCATTGGTGTCCCATCACAGGCCCACAAGTGTATGTGTGATCTTTGACTTCTGGCAGTTCACAAGCAGGCGGCCAGGAAATGGTTTCAGCCTATCAACCACTGAGGAGACAAAGCCTTTGTATAAGCAATGAGGAAGCAATGAACACATTCAGCCTATCACAGGAGTTCCCTGAGTGTTCCGAATTATAAATTCTCCATGTCACTGTATGTTATTGAGCCCAAGTAGCTTGCCGTGATCGTATAGTGGTTAGTACTCTGCGTTGTGGCAGCAGCAACCTCGGTTCGAATCCGAGTCACGGCATTGTGGTTGTCAATGTCACGGCAGTTGGGTTTTTCTTTTACAGAATTACCAAATGTACCAGTTGTTTTTGTAAAATGTCTATTAAAAACAGATCCTTTAAAATATTTAAACGATCTAACGACAAATTATTTAAACACACATGATTATAAGATGTAGCCTTATTTTTGTTTTTAGGAGAGAATGTGCCTGCTGAAAAATACATTATTTTAAAAAAGTGCATTGCAGAATACCAGGAATTTGCTGTGGGACACCTTGAAAACTTTCATACAGATTATTTGCACAAAACTTACAGTCAGTTGTTGTGGCCGAGTGGTTAAGGCGATGGACTAGAAATCCATTGGGGTCTCCCCGCGCAGGTTCGAATCCAGCCAACAACGAGAAACTTTTTAACATCGGCTACAATTTCAGAAGTTAACCTTTAGAATTTCTTCCATGTCAGTTTTATAAATAGGTGGCTTATTTTGGTGTCACTATTGCCCTTTCACATATTTATTATCGCTACCCCTTTCATATCTTTGCTATAACTCTCGTCCTACATTAGCGCTGGTGCAAACACTTCAAATTATTATACCCTGGCTCTCTCAGTCATACCATTCATGCACTTGAAACTTACTTTACCAATAAAAGAAGCAAATAGAAAAATAAAATAAAAGTGCTTGCTGGATTAGGCAAACACACTTCATAAAACTGCATTTTCTTTTCTATTCTCCCCGTGTTACAAGCTTAACTGCTCCCTGTGTAATTTCTCTTAGCCTTCTGTCCCAGGAAGAGAATTTTATCTACAGGCTCTTTCCGTGTTTTTTTCCTAGTCTTTCTTTCCCTTTTCTTAGATTTGTAACTGTTCCTTTATGTGCTCTATTTAGGCGCCATTAATCTCATTTGAGCTCCTTGTACCTGCTGCTGTTTTCTCCACACCTCATACTGCCTTTTCCCTCTTTCTCTCTTTCTCTGAGGTTGGTGGCTACTTTCCAAAGCTTCTGATGCCCCAATGTTCCTTCATCTTGTTGTCAGACGTGAATTTGAAAAGCAACCAAATTAACAAGCCTTTACCACTCATACATGGCAGAGGTTTATACTTTAATTCAATGAGCTAAGAAAAGCGTGTTGTGGGGCCCCTACGAGCCATGGTGCTTGCTTCATCATAATTGGGTGCGCAGTCATTAGCCACAACTCTGATCATGGGTCACTGAGGTCAGTTTCAATAATTCCTCAAAAACCTAACCATGCAGTCCCCCCTAACTGTATAGTTATCTTGCTTTACTGCTCTTTGTGTGATTAGCTGGGAGGAGCTCACGGCAGCATCCTCCCTATAAAAGTATAGATGGACCGCTCCTTAACTTTTTCTTGCTTCACATACAGATGGCTTGAGGAGGTACAGGGGAGATGCAGGTCTAATAGACAGAATAGAAGATCTGCGCCAGGTGTGTTTCTCTGCATTGGTGTCCCATCACAGGCCAACAAGTGTATGTGTGATCTTTGACTTCTGGCAGTTCACAAGCAGGCAACCAGGAAACGGTTTCAGCCTATCAACCACTGAGGAGACAAAGCCTTTGTATAAGGAATGAGGAAGCAATGAACACATTCAGCCTATCACTGGAGTTCCCTGAGTGTTTCGAATTATAAATTCTCCATGTCACTGTATGTTATTGAGCCCAAGTAGCTCGCCGTGATCGTATAGTGGTTAGTACTCTGCGTTGTGGCTGCAGCAACCTCGGTTCGAATCCGAGTCACGGCATTGTGGTTGGCAATGTCACGGCAGTTGGGTTTTTCCTTTACAGAATTACCAAATGTACCAGTTGTTTTTGTAAAATGTCTATTAAAAACAGATCCTTTAAAATATTTAAACGATTTAACGACAAATTATTTAAACACACATGATTATAAGATGTAGACTTATTTTTGTTTTTAGGAGAGAATGTGCCTGCTGAAAAAAACATTATTTTTAAAAAGTGCATTGCAGGATATCAGGAATTTGCTGTGGCACACCTTGAAAACTTTCATGCAGATTATTTGCACAAAACTTACAGTCAGTTGTTGTGGCCGAGTGGTTAAGGCGATGGACTAGAAATCCATTGGTGTCTCCCCGCGCAGGTTCGAATCCTGCCAACAACGAGAAACTTTTTAACATCCGCTACAATTTCAGAAGTTAACCTTTAGAATTTCTTCCATGTCAGTTTTATAAATAGGTGGCTTATTTTGGTGTCACTATTGCCCTTTCACATATTTATTATCGCTACCCCTTTCATATCTTTGCTATAACTCTCGTCCTACATTAGCGCTGGTGCAAACACTTCAAATTATTATACCCTGGCTCTCTCAGTCATACCATTCATGCACTTGAAACTTACTTTACCAATAAAAGAAGCAAATAGAAAAATAAAACAAAAGTGCTTGCTGGATTAGGCAAACACACTTCATAAAACTGCATTTTCTTTTCTATTCTCCCCGTGTTACAAGCTTAACTGCTCCCTGTGTAATTTCTCTTAGCCTGCTGTCCCAGGAAGAGAATTTTATCTACAGGCTCTTTCCGTGTTTTTTTCCTAGTCTTTCTTTCCCTTTTCTTAGATTTGTAACTGTTCCTTTACGAGCTCTATTTAGGCGCCATTAATCTCATTTGAGCTCCTTGTACCTGCTGCTGTTTTCTCCACACCTCATACTGCCTTTTCCCTCTTTCTCTCTTTCTCTGAGGTTGGTGGATACTTTCCAAAGCTTCTGATGCCCCAATGTTCCTTCATCTTGTTGTCAGACGTGAATTGGAAAAGCAACCAAATTAACAAGCCTTTACCACTCATACATGGCAGAGGTTTATACTTTAATTCAATGAGCTAAGAAAAGCGTGTTGTGGGGCCCCTACGAGCCATGGTGCTTGCTTCATCATAATTGGGCACGCAGTCATTAGCCACAGCTCTGATCATGGGTCACTGAGGTCAGTTTCAATAATTCCTCAAAAACCTATCCATGCAGTCCCCCCTAACTGTGTAGTTATCTTGCTTTACTGCTGTTTGTGTGATTAGCTGGGAGGAGCTCACGGCAGCATCCTCCCTATAAAAGTGTAGATGGACCGCTCCTTAACTTTTTCTTGCTTCACTTACAGATGGCTTGAGGAGGTACAGGGGAGATGCAGGTCTAATAGACAGAATAGAAGATCTGCGCCAGGTGTGTTTCTCTGCATTGGTGTCCCATCACAGGCCCACAAGTGTATGTGTGATATTTGACTTCTGGCAGTTCACAAGCAGGCGGCCAGGAAATGGTTTCAGCCTATCAACCACTGAGGAGACAAAGCCTTTGTATAAGCAATGAGGAAGCAATGAACACATTCAGCCTATCACAGGAGTTCCCTGAGTGTTCCGAATTATAAATTCTCCATGTCACTGTATGTTATTGAGCCCAAGTAGCTTGCCGTGATCGTATAGTGGTTAGTACTCTGCGTTGTGGCCGCAGCAACCTCGGTTCGAATCCGAGTCACGGCATTGTGGTTGGCAATGTCACGGCAGTTGGGTTTTTCTTTTACAGAATTACCAAATGTACCAGTTGTTTTTGTAAAATGTCTATTAAAAACAGATCCTTTAAAATATTTAAACGATCTAACGACAAATTATTTAAACACACATGATTATAAGATGTAACCTTATTTTTGTTTTTAGGAGAGAATGTGCCTGCTGAAAAAAACATTATTTTTAAAAAGTGCATTGCAGGATATCAGGAATTTGCTGTGGCACACCTTGAAAACTTTCATGCAGATTATTTGCACAAAACTTACAGTCAGTTGTTGTGGCCGAGTGGTTAAGGCGATGGACTAGAAATCCATTGGGGTCTCCCCGCGCAGGTTCGAATCCTGCCAACAACGAGAAACTTTTTAACATCGGCTACAATTTCAGAAGCTAACCTTTAGAATTTCTTCCATGTCAGTTTTATAAATAGGTGGCTTATTTTGGTGTCACTATTGCCCTTTCACATTTTTATTATCGCTACCCCTTTCATATCTTTGCTATAACTCTCGTCCTACATTAGCGCTGGTGCAAACACTTCAAATTATTATACCCTGGCTCTCTCAGTCATACCATTCATGCACTTGAAACTTACTTTACCAATAAAAGAAGCAAATAGAAAAATAAAACAAAAGTGCTTGCTGGATTAGGCAACACACTTCATAAAACTGCATTTTCTTTTCTATTCTCCCCGTGTTACAAGCTTAACTGCTCCCTGTGTAATTTCTCTTAGCCTGCTGTCCCAGGAAGAGAATTTTATCTACAGGCTCTTTCCGTGTTTTTTTCCTAGTCTTTCTTTCCCTTTTCTTAGATTTGTAACTGTTCCTTTACGTGCTCTATTTAGGCGCCATTAATCTCATTTGAGCTCCTTGTACCTGCTGCTGTTTTCTCCACACCTCATACTGCCTTTTCCCTCTTTCTCTCTTTCTCTGAGGTTGGTGGATACTTTCCAAAGCTTCTGATGCCCCAATGTTCCTTCATCTTGTTGTCAGACGTGAATTGGAAAAGCAACCAAATTAACAAGCCTTTACCACTCATACATGGCAGAGGTTTATACTTTAATTCAATGAGCTAAGAAAAGCGTGTTGTGGGGCCCCTACGAGCCATGGTGCTTGCTTCATCATAATTGGGCACGCAGTCATTAGCCACAGCTCTGATCATGGGTCACTGAGGTCAGTTTCAATAATTCCTCAAAAACCTATCCATGCAGTCCCCCCTAACTGTGTAGTTATCTTGCTTTACTGCTGTTTGTGTGATTAGCTGGGAGGAGCTCACGGCAGCATCCTCCCTATAAAAGTGTAGATGGACCGCTCCTTAACTTTTTCTTGCTTCACTTACAGATGGCTTGAGGAGGTACAGGGGAGATGCAGGTCTAATAGACAGAATAGAAGATCTGCGCCAGGTGTGTTTCTCTGCATTGGTGTCCCATCACAGGCCCACAAGTGTATGTGTGATCTTTGACTTCTGGCAGTTCACAAGCAGGCGGCCAGGAAATGGTTTCAGCCTATCAACCACTGAGGAGACAAAGCCTTTGTATAAGCAATGAGGAAGCAATGAACACATTCAGCCTATCACAGGAGTTCCCTGAGTGTTCCGAATTATAAATTCTCCATGTCACTGTATGTTATTGAGCCCAAGTAGCTTGCCGTGATCGTATAGTGGTTAGTACTCTGCGTTGTGGCCGCAGCAACCTCGGTTCGAATCCGAGTCACGGCATTGTGGTTGGCAATGTCACGGCAGTTGGGTTTTTCTTTTACAGAATTACCAAATGTACCAGTTGTTTTTGTAAAATGTCTATTAAAAACAGATCCTTTAAAATATTTAAACGATCTAACGACAAATTATTTAAACACACATGATTATAAGATGTAACCTTATTTTTGTTTTTAGGAGAGAATGTGCCTGCTGAAAAAAACATTCTTTTTAAAAAGTGCATTGCAGGATATCAGGAATTTGCTGTGGCACACCTTGAAAACTTTCATGCAGATTATTTGCACAAAACTTACAGTCAGTTGTTGTGGCCGAGTGGTTAAGGCGATGGACTAGAAATCTATTGGGGTCTCCCCGCGCAGGTTCGAATCCTGCCAACAACGAGAAACTTTTTAACATCGGCTACAATTTCAGAAGCTAACCTTTAGAATTTCTTCCATGTCAGTTTTATAAATAGGTGGCTTATTTTGGTGTCACTATTGCCCTTTCACATTTTTATTATCGCTACCCCTTTCATATCTTTGCTATAACTCTCGTCCTACATTAGCGCTGGTGCAAACACTTCAAATTATTATACCCAGGCTCTCTCAGTCATAACATTCATGCACTTGAAACTTACTTTACCAATAAAAGAAGCAAATAGAAAAATAAAACAAAAGTGCTTGCTGGATTAGGCAACACACTTCATAAAACTGCATTTTCTTTTCTATTCTCCCCGTGTTACAAGCTTAACTGCTCCCTGTGTAATTTCTCTTAGCCTGCTGTCCCAGGAAGAGAATTTTATCTACAGGCTCTTTCCGTGTTTTTTTCCTAGTCTTTCTTTCCCTTTTCTTAGATTTGTAACTGTTCCTTTACGTGCTCTATTTAGGCGCCATTAATCTCATTTGAGCTCCTTGTACCTGCTGCTGTTTTCTCCACACCTCATACTGCCTTTTCCCTCTTTCTCTCTTTCTCTGAGGTTGGTGGCTACTTTCCAAAGCTTCTGATGCCCCAATGTTCCTTCATCTTGTTGTCAGACGTGAATTGGAAAAGCAACCAAATTAACAAGCCTTTACCACTCATATATGGCAGAGGTTTATACTTTAATTGAGCTAAGAAAAGCGTGTTGTGGGGCCCCTACGAGCCATGGTGCTTGCTTCATCATAATTAGGCATGCAGTCATTAGCCACAGCGCTGATCATGGGTCACTGAGGTCAGTTTCAATAATTCCTCAAAAACCTAACCATGCAGTCCCCCCTAACTGTGTAGTTATCTTGCTTTACTGCTGTTTGTGTGATTAGCTGGGAGGAGCTCATGGCAGCATCCTCCCTATAAAAGTGTAGATGGACCGCTCCTTAACTCTTTCTTGCTTCACATACAGATGGCTTGAGGAGGTACAGGGGAGATGCAGGTCTGCTAGACAGTATAGAAGACCTGCGCCAGGTGTGTTTCTCTGCATTGGTATCCCATCACAGGCCCACAAGTGTATGTGTGATCTTTGACTCCTGGCAGTTCACAAGCAGGCGGCCAGGAAACAGTTTCAGCCTATCAACCACTGAGGAGACAAAGCCTTTGTATAAGGAATGAGGAAGCAATTAACACATTCAGCCTATCACAGGAGTTCCCTGAGTGTACCGAATTATAAATTCTCCATGTCACTGTGTGTTATTGAGCCCAAGTAGCTCGCCGTGATCGTATAGTGGTTAGTACTCTGCGTTGTGGCCGCAGCAACCTCGGTTCAAATCCGAGACACGGCATTGTGGTTGGCAATGTCACGGCAGTTGGGTTTTTCTTTTACAGAATTACAAAATGTACCAGTTGTTTTTGTAAAATGTCTATTAAAAACAGATCCTTTAAAATATTTAAACGATCTAACGACAAATTATTTTAACACACATGATTATAAGATGTAGCTATATTGTACCTACTGACATAAATTATCGTTCTTGAACCTATTTGCGGTGGGGGAATGGAGCTCTCCCCCATGCCAATCAGAATGCAGATGAATGCAGTTGCAGTTGAGTGACCTGTATTGTGGCTGTCTAGAGGGAATGCACAAATGTAGCTGTCTCGCAGCCCAATCCAGACGTCAATTGGAGACAGGTTTTCAGGCAAATAGAGCAGTAAGTGCAGAGAAATGCTCACTCTCTAAAAATGGCATTTATAAAGTAGTAAAGTTAAATCCAACCTCATCAGTAAATAGGATTTCTCAATAAATAAATAAAGCTTCTCCTCTCTGATATGGAATTACCCCCCAAAAAGTATAAGGGAATACCCAATGCTAACCTACGAGAGGGGCAGACCTCACAGTAGTGAAAAATGTAATAGACTGTTTTGTACTACCAGGACATGCAAACTACCACAGTACATGTCTTACCTTTTACTTACATAGCATGATGCCCCTAGGACTACCTAGGGCCTACCTTTTGGTTAATTATATGTAATAAAATTGGAGTTTAAGGCTTGGCAAGTAGTTTTAAATGGCAAGTCGAAGTGGCAGTACACTGCAGCACAGGAACTGCAGTAGCAGGCTTGAGACAGGTTTGAAATGATACTTTTTTGGGCGGCACAATCAGTTCCTGGGTATATGGTATACCACTTTACAAGGGGCTTTCAAGTCAATGAAATCTGTCAGTCAGGTATACTCCAATTACACACATGATTAGGGAAGAAGCACGTTCACTTCAGCACTGATTAGTAGCAATAAAGTGATCAGAGTCCTAAGGCCAACAAAAAGATACAGCAAAATGCGTAGGTGAAAGGCAATAAGGTAGGGTTGAGGCCACCTTAAGAATGCAAGGTCTAACAAAAACAAACTAAGGATAACATGAGTAAAACATCAGGTTTCTCTACGGCATTTGGTGAGACAAGTGTGCCTTCTTTTATCTTCCATAAATGCAATCTTTCCCCGACCCCTTTATTATATAGCTCTTCAAGTAAAAAAGATAAAGCACTTACAAAGGAGCCTCAAATACTCAAAGATGGTAGACTTCTGTAATATGGGCCATAGACTAAAAGCAGCACGAAAACAGAGTGCAATAGGGTCCCAAAAACTTGAGTGCCACATGAGAGTATGCATGAAAGCCTATCCTTTTCCAAACTAGAGATATACTCATGCAATTTTTGTTTTTAGGAGAGAATGTGCCTGCTGAAAAATACATTATTTTAAAAAAGTGCATTGCAGAATACCAGGAATTTGCTGTGGGACACCTTGAAAACTTCCATACAGATTATTTGCACAAAACTTACAGTCAGTTGTTGTGGCCGAGTGGTTAAGGCGATGGACTAGAAATCCATTGTGGTCTCCCTGCGCAGGTTCGAATCCTGCCAACAACGAGAAATTTTTTAACATCGGCTACAATTTCAGAAGTTAACCTTTAGAATTTCTTCCATGTCAGTTTTATAAATAGGTGGCTTATTTTGGTGTCACTATTGCCCTTTCACATATTTATTATCGCTACCCCTTTCATATCTTTGCTATAACTCTCGTCCTACATTAGCGCTGGTGCAAACACTTCAAATTATTATACCCTGGCTTTCTCAGTCATACCATTCATGCACTTGAAACTTACTTTACCAATAAAAGAAGCAAATAGAAAAATAAAATAAAAGTGCTTGCTGGATTAGGCAAACACACTTCATAAAACTGCATTTTCTTTTCTATTCTCCCCGTGTTACAAGCTTAACTGCTCCCTGTGTAATTTCTCTTAGCCTGCTGTCCCAGGAAGAGAATTTTATCTACAGGCTCTTTCCGTGTTTTTTTCCTAGTCTTTCTTTCCCTTTTCTTAGATTTGTAACTGTTCCTTTATGTGCTCTATTTAGGCGCCATTAATCTCATTTGAGCTCCTTGTACCTGCTGCTGTTTTCTCCACACCTCATACTGCCTTTTCCCTCTTTCTCTCTTTCTCTGAGGTTGGTGGCTACTTTCCAAAGCTTCTGATGCCCCAATGTTCCTTCATCTTGTTGTCAGACGTGAATTGGAAAAGCAACCAAATTAACAAGCCTTTACCACTCATAGATGGCAGAGGTTTATACTTTAATTCAATGAGCTAAGAAAAGCGTGTTGTGGGGCCCCTACGAGCCATGGTGCTTGCTTCATCATAATTGGGCGCGCAGTCATTAGCCACAGCTCTGATCATGGGTCACTGAGGTCAGTTTCAATAATTCCTCAAAAACCTAACCATGCAGTTCCCCCTAACTGTATAGTTATCTTGCTTTACTGCTGTTTGTGTGATTAGCTGGGAGGAGCTCACGGCAGCATCCTCCCTATAAAAGTATAGATGGACCGCTCCTTAATTTTTTCTTGCTTCACATACAGATGGCTTGAGGAGGTACAGGGGAGATGCAGGTCTAATAGACAGAATAGAAGATCTGCGCCAGGTGTGTTTCTCTGCATTGGTGTCCCATCACAGGCCAACAAGTGTATGTGTGATCTTTGACTTCTGGCAGTTCACAAGCAGGCAACCAGGAAACGGTTTCAGCCTATCAACCACTGAGGAGACAAAGCCTTTGTATAAGGAATGAGGAAGCAATGAACACATTCAGCCTATCACTGGAGTTCCCTGAGTGTTTCGAATTATAAATTCTCCATGTCACTGTATGTTATTGAGCCCAAGTAGCTCGCCGTGATCGTATAGTGGTTAGTACTCTGCGTTGTGGCTGCAGCAACCCCGGTTCGAATCCGAGTCACGGCATTGTGGTTGGCAATGTCACGGCAGTTGGGTTTTTCGTTTACAGAATTACCAAATGTACCAGTTGTTTTTGTAAAATGTCTATTAAAAACAGATCCTTTAAAATATTTAAACGATTTAACGACAAATTATTTAAACACACATGATTATAAGATGTAGCCTTATTTTTGTTTTTAGGAGAGAATGTGCCTGCTGAAAAAAATATTATTTTTAAAAAGTGCATTGCAGGATATCAGGAATTTGCTGTGGCACACCTTGAAAACTTTCATGCAGATTATTTGCACAAAACTTACAGTCAGTTGTTGTGGCCGAGTGGTTAAGGCGATGGACTAGAAATCCATTGGGGTCTCCCCGCGCAGGTTCGAATCCTGCCAACAACGAGAAACTTTTTAACATCGGCTACAATTTCAGAAGTTAACCTTTAGAATTTCTTCCATGTCAGTTTTATAAATAGGTGGCTTATTTTGGTGTCACTATTGCCCTTTCACATATTTATTATCGCTACCCCTTTCATATCTTTGCTATAACTCTCGTCCTACATTAGCGCTGGTGCAAACACTTCAAATTATTATACCCTGGCTCTCTCAGTCATACCATTCATGCACTTGAAACTTACTTTACCAATAAAAGAAGCAAATAGAAAAATAAAACAAAAGTGCTTGCTGGATTAGGCAAACACACTTCATAAAACTGCATTTTCTTTTCTATTCTCCCCGTGTTACAAGCTTAACTGCTCCCTGTGTATTTTCTCTTAGCCTGCTGTCCCAGGAAGAGAATTTTATCTACAGGCTCTTTCCGTGTTTTTTTCCTAGTCTTTCTTTCCCTTTTCTTAGATTTGTAACTGTTCCTTTACGTGCTCTATTTAGGCGCCATTAATCTCATTTGAGCTCCTTGTACCTGCTGCTGTTTTCTCCACACCTCATACTGCCTTTTCACTCTTTCTCTCTTTCTCTGAGGTTGGTGGCTACTTTCCAAAGCTTCTGATGCCCCAATGTTCCTTCATCTTGTTGTCAGACGTGAATTGGAAAAGCAACCAAATTAACAAGCCTTTACCACTCATATATGGCAGAGGTTTATACTTTAATTGAGCTAAGAAAAGCGTGTTGTGGGGCCCCTACGAGCCATGGTGCTTGCTTCATCATAATTAGGCATGCAGTCATTAGCCACAGCTCTGATCATGGGTCACTGAGGTCAGTTTCAATAATTCCTCAAAAACCTAACCATGCAGTCCCCCCTAACTGTGTAGTTATCTTGCTTTACTGCTGTTTGTGTGATTAGCTGGGAGGAGCTCACGGCAGCATCCTCCCTATAAAAGTGTAGATGGACCGCTCCTTAACTTTTTCTTGCTTCACATACAGATGGCTTGAGGAGGTACAGGGGAGATGCAGGTCTAATAGACAGAATAGAAGATCTGCGCCAGGTGTGTTTCTCTGCATTGGTGTCCCATCACAGGCCCACAAGTGTATGTGTGATCTTTGACTTCTGGCAGTTCACAAGCAGGCGGCCAGGAAATGGTTTCAGCCTATCAACCACTGAGAAAACAAAGCCTTTGTATAAGCAATGAGGAAGCAATGAACACATTCAGCCTATCACAGGAGTTCCCTGAGTGTTCCGAATTATAAATTCTCCATGTCACTGTATGTTATTGAGCCCAAGTAGCTTGCCGTGATTGTATAGTGGTTAGTACTCTGCGTTGTGGCCGCAGCAACCTCGGTTCGAATCCGAGTCACGGCATTGTGGTTGGCAATGTCACGGCAGTTGGGTTTTTCTTTTACAGAATTACCAAATGTACCAGTTGTTTTTGTAAAATGTCTATTAAAAACAGATCCTTTTAAAATATTTAAACGATCTAACGACAAATTATTTAAACACACATGATTATAAGATGTAGCCTTATTTTTGTTTTTAGGAGAGAATGTGCCTGCTGAAAAAAACATTATTTTTAAAAAGTGCATTGCAGGATATCAGGAATTTGCTGTGGCACACCTTGAAGACTTTCATGCAGATTATTTGCACAAAACTTACAGTCAGTTGTTGTGGCCGAGTGGTTAAGGCGATGGACTAGAAATCCATTGGGGTCTCCCCGCGCAGGTTCGAATCCTGCCAACAACGAGAAACTTTTTAACATCGGCTACAATTTCAGAAGCTAACTTTTAGAATTTCTTCCATGTCAGTTTTATAAATAGGTGGCTTATTTTGGTGTCACTATTGCCCTTTCACATATTTATTATCGCTACCCCTTTCATATCTTTGCTATAACTCTCGTCCTACATTAGCGCTGGTGCAAACACTTCAAATTATTATACCCTGGCTCTCTCAGTCATACCATTCATGCACTTGAAACTTACTTTACCAATAAAAGAAGCAAATAGAAAAATAAAACAAAAGTGCTTGCTGGATTAGGCAACACACTTCATAAAACTGCATTTTCTTTTCTATTCTCCCCGTGTTACAAGCTTAACTGCTCCCTGTGTAATTTCTCTTAGCCTGCTGTCCCAGGAAGAGAATTTTATCTACAGGCTCTTTCCGTGTTTTTTTCCTAGTCTTTCTTTCCTTTTTCTTAGATTTGTAACTGTTCCTTTACGTGCTCTATTTAGGCGCCATTAATCTCATTTGAGCTCCTTGTACCTGCTGCTGTTTTCTCCACACCTCATACTGCATTTTCCCTCTTTCTCTCTTTCTCTGAGGTTGGTGGCTACGTTCCAAAGCTTCTGATGCCCCAATGTTCCTTCATCTTGTTGTCAGACGTGAATTGGAAAAGCAACCAAATTAACAAGCCTTTACCACTCATATATGGCAGAGGTTTATACTTTAATTGAGCTAAGAAAAGCGTGTTGTGGGGCCCCTACGAGCCATGGTGCTTGCTTCATCATAATTAGGCATGCAGTCATTAGCCACAGCTCTGATCATGGGTCACTGAGGTCAGTTTCAATAATTCCTCAAAAACCTAACCATGCAGTCCCCCCTAACTGTGTAGTTATCTTGCTTTACTGCTGTTTGTGTGATTAGCTGGGAGGAGCTCATGGCAGCATCCTCCCTATAAAAGTGTAGATGGACCGCTCCTTAACTCTTTCTTGCTTCACATACAGATGGCTTGAGGAGGTACAGGGGAGATGCAGGTCTACTAGACAGTATAGAAGATCTGCGCCAGGTGTGTTTCTCTGCATTGGTATCCCATCACAGGCCCACAAGTGTATGTGTGATCTTTGACTCCTGGCAGTTCACAAGCAGGCGGCCAGGAAACAGTTTCAGCCTATCAACCACTGAGGAGACAAAGCCTTTGTATAAGGAATGAGGAAGCAATTAACACATTCAGCCTATCACAGGAGTTCCCTGAGTGTACCGAATTATAAATTCTCCATGTCACTGTATGTTATTGAGCCCAAGTAGCTCGCCGTGATCGTATAGTGCAGGTTAGTACTCTGCGTTGTGGCCGCAGCAACCTTGGTTCGAATCCGAGTCATGGCATTGTGGTTGGCAATGTCACGGCAGTTGGGTTTTTCTTTTACAGAATTACAAAATGTACCAGTTGTTTTTGTAAAATGTCTATTAAAAACAGATCCTTTAAAATATTTAAACGATCTAACGACAAATTATTTTAACACACATGATTATAAGATGTAGCTATATTGTACCTACTGACATAAATTATCGTTCTTGAACCTATTTGCGGTTGGGGAATGGAGCTCTCCCCCATGCCAATCAGAATGCACATGAATGCAGTTGCAGTTGAGTGACCTGTATTGTGGCTGTCAAGAGGGAATGCACAAATGTAGCTGTCTCGCAGCCCAATCCAGACGTCAATTGGAGACAGGTTTTCAGGCAAATAGAGCTGTAAGTGCAGAGAAATGCTCACTCTCTAAAAATGGCATTTATAAAGTAGTAAAGTTAAATCCAACCTCACCAGTAAATAGGATTTATCAATAAATAAATAAAGCTTCTCCTCTCTGATATGGAATTACCCCCCAAAAAGTATAAGGGAATACCCAATGCTAACCTACGAGAGGGGCAGACCTCACAGTAGTGAAAAATGTAATAGACTGTTTTGTACTACCAGGACATGCAAACTACCACAGTACATGTCTTACCTTTTACTTACATAGCATGATGCCCCTAGGACTACCTAGGGCCTACCTTTTGGTTAATTATATGTAATAAAATTGGAGTTTAAGGCTTGGCAAGTAGTTTTAAATGGCAAGTCGAAGTGGCAGTACACTGCAGCACAGGCACTGCAGTAGCAGGCTTGAGACAGGTTTGAAATGATACTTTTTTGGGCGGCACAATCAGTTCCTGGGTATATGGTATACCACTTTACAAGGGGCTTTCAAGTCAATGAAATCTGTCAGTCAGGTATACTCCAATTACACACATGATTTGGGAAGAAGCACGTTCACTTCAGCACTGATTAGTAGCAATAAAGTGATCAGAGTCCTAAGGCCAACAAAAAGATACAGCAAAATGCGTAGGTGAAAAGCAATAAGGTAGGGTTGAGGCCACCTTAAGAATGCAAGGTCTAACAAAAACAAACTAAGGATAACATGAGTAAAACATCAGGTTTCTCTACGGCATTTGGTGAGACAAGTGTGCCTTCTTTTATCTTCCATAAATGCAATCTTTCCCTGACCCCTTTATTATATAGCTCTTCAAGTAAAAAAGATAAAGCACTTACAAAGGAGCCTCAAATACTCAAAGATGGTAGACTTCTGTAATATGGGCCATAGACTAAAAGCAGCACGAAAACTTGAGTGCCACATGAGAGTATGCATGAAAGCCTATCCTTTTCCAACCTAGAGATATACTCATGCAATTTTTGTTTTTAGGAGAGAATGTGCCTGCTGAAAAAAACATTCTTTTTAAAAAGTGCATTGCAGAATACCAGGAATTTGCTTTGGGACACCTTGAAAACTTTCATACAGATTATTTGCACAAAACTTACAGTCAGTTGTTGTGGCCGAGTGGTTAAGGCGATGGACTAGAAATCCATTGGGGTCTCCCCGCGCAGGTTCGAATCCTGCCAACAGCGAGAAACTTTTTAACATCGGCTACAATTTCAGAAGTTAACCTTTAGAATTTCTTCCATGTCAGTTTTATAAATAGGTGGCTTATTTTGGTGTCACTATTGCCCTTTCACATATTTATTATCGCTACCCCTTTCATATCTTTGCTATAACTCTCGTCCTACATTAGCGCTGGTGCAAACACTTCAAATTATTATACCCTGGCTCTCTCAGTCATACCATTCATGCACTTGAAACTTACTTTACCAATAAAAGAAGCAAATAGAAAAATAAAATAAAAGTGCTTGCTGGATTAGGCAAACACACTTCATAAAACTGCATTTTCTTTTCTATTCTCCCCGTGTTACAAGCTTAACTGCACCCTGTGTATTTTCTCTTAGCCTGCTGTCCCAGGAAGAGAATTTTATCTACAGGCTCTTTCCGTGTTTTTTTCCTAGTCTTTCTTTCCCTTTTCTTAGATTTGTAACTGTTCCTTTACGTGCTCTATTTAGGCGCCATTAATCTCATTTGAGCTCCTTGTACCTGCTGCTGTTTTCTCCACACCTCATACTGCCTTTTCCCTCTTTCTCTCTTTCTCTGAGGTTGGTGGCTACTTTCCAAAGCTTCTGATGCCCCAATGTTCCTTCATCTTGTTGTCAGACGTGAATTGGAAAAGCAACCAAATTAACAAGCCTTTACCACTCATATATGGCAGAGGTTTATACTTTAATTGAGCTAAGAAAAGCGTGTTGTGGGGCCCCTACGAGCCATGGTGCTTGCTTCATCATAATTAGGCATGCAGTCATTAGCCACAGCTCTGATCATGGGTCACTGAGGTCAGTTTCAATAATTCCTCAAAAACCTAACCATGCAGTCCCCCCTAACTGAGTAGTTATCTTGCTTTACTGCTGTTTGTGTGATTAGCTGGGAGGAGCTCACGGCAGCATCCTCCCTATAAAAGTGTAGATGGACCGCTCCTTAACTTTTTCTTGCTTCACATACAGATGGCTTGAGGAGGTACAGGGGAGATGCAGGTCTAATAGACAGAATAGAAGATCTGCGCCAGGTGTGTTTCTCTGCATTGGTGTCCCATCACAGGCCCACAAGTGTATGTGTGATCTTTGACTTCTGGCAGTTCACAAGCAGGCGGCCAGGAAATGGTTTCAGCCTATCAACCACTGAGGAGACAAAGCCTTTGTATAAGCAATGAGGAAGCAATGAACACATTCAGCCTATCACAGGAGTTCCCTGAGTGTTCCGAATTATAAATTCTCCATGTCACTGTATGTTATTGAGCCCAAGTAGCTTGCCGTGATTGTATAGTGGTTAGTACTCTGCGTTGTGGCCGCAGCAACCTCGGTTCGAATCCGAGTCACGGCATTGTGGTTGGCAATGTCACGGCAGTTGGGTTTTTCTTTTACAGAATTACCAAATGTACCAGTTGTTTTTGTAAAATGTCTATTAAAAACAGATCCTTTTAAAATATTTAAACTATCTAACGACAAATTATTTAAACACACATGATTATAAGATGTAGCCTTATTTTTGTTTTTAGGAGAGAATGTGCCTGCTGAAAAAAACATTATTTTTAAAAAGTGCATTGCAGGATATCAGGAATTTGCTGTGGCACACCTTGAAGACTTTCATGCAGATTATTTGCACAAAACTTACAGTCAGTTGTTATGGCCGAGTGGTTAAGGCGATGGACTAGAAATCCATTGGGGTCTCCCCGCGCAGGTTCGAATCCTGCCAACAACGAGAAACTTTTTAACATCGGCTACAATTTCAGAAGCTAACTTTTAGAATTTCTTCCATGTCAGTTTTATAAATAGGTGGCTTATTTTGGTGTCACTATTGCCCTTTCACATATTTATTATCGCTACCCCTTTCATATCTTTGCTATAACTCTCGTCCTACATTAGCGCTGGTGCAAACACTTCAAATTATTATACCCTGGCTCTCTCAGTCATACCATTCATGCACTTGAAACTTACTTTAGCAATAAAAGAAGCAAATAGAAAAATAAAACAAAAGTGCTTGCTGGATTAGGCAACACACTTCATAAAACTGCATTTTCTTTTCTATTCTCCCCGTGTTACAAGCTTAACTGCTCCCTGTGTAATTTCTCTTAGCCTGCTGTCCCAGGAAGAGAATTTTATCTACAGGCTCTTTCCGTGTTTTTTTCCTAGTCTTTCTTTCCTTTTTCTTAGATTTGTAACTGTTCCTTTACGTGCTCTATTTAGGCGCCATTAATCTCATTTGAGCTCCTTGTACCTGCTGCTGTTTTCTCCACACCTCATACTGCATTTTCCCTCTTTCTCTCTTTCTCTGAGGTTGGTGGCTACGTTCCAAAGCTTCTGATGCCCCAATGTTCCTTCATCTTGTTGTCAGACGTGAATTGGAAAAGCAACCAAATTAACAAGCCTTTACCACTCATATATGGCAGAGGTTTATACTTTAATTGAGCTAAGAAAAGCGTGTTGTGGGACCCCTACGAGCCATGGTGCTTGCTTCATCATAATTAGGCATGCAGTCATTAGCCACAGCTCTGATCATGGGTCACTGAGGTCAGTTTCAATAATTCCTCAAAAACCTAACCATGCAGTCCCCCCTAACTGTGTAGTTATCTTGCTTTACTGCTGTTTGTGTGATTAGCTGGGAGGAGCTCATGGCAGCATCCTCCCTATAAAAGTGTAGATGGACCGCTCCTTAACTCTTTCTTGCTTCACATACAGATGGCTTGAGGAGGTACAGGGGAGATGCAGGTCTACTAGACAGTATAGAAGATCTGCGCCAGGTGTGTTTCTCTGCATTGGTATCCCATCACAGGCCCACAAGTGTATGTGTGATCTTTGACTCCTGGCAGTTCACAAGCAGGCGGCCAGGAAACAGTTTCAGCCTATCAACCACTGAGGAGACAAAGCCTTTGTATAAGGAATGAGGAAGCAATTAACACATTCAGCCTATCACAGGAGTTCCCTGAGTGTACCGAATTATAAATTCTCCATGTCACTGTATGTTATTGAGCCCAAGTAGCTCGCCGTGATCGTATAGTGCAGGTTAGTACTCTGCGTTGTGGCCGCAGCAACCTTGGTTCGAATCCGAGTCATGGCATTGTGGTTGGCAATGTCACGGCAGTTGGGTTTTTCTTTTACAGAATTACAAAATGTACCAGTTGTTTTTGTAAAATGTCTATTAAAAACAGATCCTTTAAAATATTTAAACGATCTAACGACAAATTATTTTAACACACATGATTATAAGATGTAGCTATATTGTACCTACTGACATAAATTATCGTTCTTGAACCTATTTGCGGTGGGGGAATGGAGCTCTCCCCCATGCCAATCAGAATGCAGATGAATGCAGTTGCAGTTGAGTGACCTGTATTGTGGCTGTCTAGAGGGAATGCACAAATGTAGCTGTCTCGCAGCCCAATCCAGACGTCAATTGGAGACAGGTTTTCAGGCAAATAGAGCTGCAAGTGCAGAGAAATGCTCACTCTCTAAAAATGGCATTTATAAAGTAGTAAAGTTAAATCCAACCTCACCAGTAAATAGGATTTATCAATAAATAAATAAAGCTTCTCCTCTCTGATATGGAATTACCCCCCAAAAAGTATAAGGGAATACCCAATGCTAACCTACGAGAGGGGCAGACCTCACAGTAGTGAAAAATGTAATAGACTGTTTTGTACTACCAGGACATGCAAACTACCACAGTACATGTCTTACCTTTTACTTACATAGCATGATGCCCCTAGGACTACCTAGGGCCTACCTTTTGGTTAATTATATGTAATAAAATTGGAGTTTAAGGCTTGGCAAGTAGTTTTAAATGGCAAGTCGAAGTGGCAGTATACTGCAGCACAGGCACTGCAGTAGCAGGCTTGAGACAGGTTTGAAATGATACTTTTTTGGGCGGCACAATCAGTTCCTGGGTATATGGTATACCACTTTACAAGGGGCTTTCAAGTCAATGAAATCTGTCAGTCAGGTATACTCCAATTACACACATGATTTGGGAAGAAGCACGTTCACTTCAGCACTGATTAGTAGCAATAAAGTGATCAGAGTCCTAAGGCCAACAAAAAGATACAGCAAAATGCGTAGGTGAAAAGCAATAAGGTAGGGTTGAGGCCACCTTAAGAATGCAAGGTCTAACAAAAACAAACTAAGGATAACATGAGTAAAACATCAGGTTTCTCTACGGCATTTGGTGAGACAAGTGTGCCTTCTTTTATCTTCCATAAATGCAATCTTTCCCTGACCCCTTTATTATATAGCTCTTCAAGTAAAAAAGATAAAGCACTTACAAAGGAGCCTCAAATACTCAAAGATGGTAGACTTCTGTAATATGGGCCATAGACTAAAAGCAGCACGAAAACTTGAGTGCCACATGAGAGTATGCATGAAAGCCTATCCTTTTCCAACCTAGAGATATACTCATGCAATTTTTGTTTTTAGGAGAGAATGTGCCTGCTGAAAAAAACATTCTTTTTAAAAAGTGCATTGCAGAATACCAGGAATTTGCTTTGGGACACCTTGAAAACTTTCATACAGATTATTTGCACAAAACTTACAGTCAGTTGTTGTGGCCGAGTGGTTAAGGCGATGGACTAGAAATCCATTGGGGTCTCCCCGCGCAGGTTCGAATCCTGCCAACAACGAGAAACTTTTTAACATCGGCTACAATTTCAGAAGTTAACCTTTAGAATTTCTTCCATGTCAGTTTTATAAATAGGTGGCTTATTTTGGTGTCACTATTGCCCTTTCACATATTTATTATCGCTACCCCTTTCATATCTTTGCTATAACTCTCGTCCTACATTAGCGCTGGTGCAAACACTTCAAATTATTATACCCTGGCTCTCTCAGTCATACCATTCATGCACTTGAAACTTACTTTACCAATAAAAGAAGCAAATAGAAAAATAAAATAAAAGTGCTTGCTGGATTAGGCAAACACACTTCATAAAACTGCATTTTCTTTTCTATTCTCCCCGTGTTACAAGCTTAACTGCACCCTGTGTAATTTCTCTTAGCCTGCTGTCCCAGGAAGAGAATTTTATCTACAGGCTCTTTCCGTGTTTTTTTCCTAGTCTTTCTTTCCCTTTTCTTAGATTTGTAACTGTTCCTTTATGTGCTCTATTTAGGCGCCATTAATCTCGTTTGAGCTCCTTGTACCTGCTGCTGTTTTCTCCACACCTCATACTGCCTTTTCCCTCTTTCTCTCTTTCTCTGAGGTTGGTGGCTACTTTCCAAAGCTTCTGATGCCCCAATGTTCCTTCATCTTGTTGTCAGACGTGAATTGGAAAAGCAACCAAATTAACAAGCCTTTACCACTCATACATGGCAGAGGTTTATACTTTAATTCAATGAGCTAAGAAAAGCGTGTTGTGGGGCCCCTACGAGCCATGGTGCTTGCTTCATCATAATTGGGCGCGCAGTCATTAGCCACAGCTCTGATCATGGGTCACTGAGGTCAGTTTCAATAATTCCTCAAAAACCTAACCATGCAGTCCCCCCTAACTGTATAGTTATCTTGCTTTACTGCTGTTTGTATGATTAGCTGGGAGGAGCTCACGGCAGCATCCTCCCTATAAAAGTATAGATGGACCGCTCCTTAACTTTTTCTTGCTTCACATACAGATGGCTTGAGGAGGTACAGGGGAGATGCAGGTCTAATAGACAGAATAGAAGATCTGCGCCAGGTGTATTTCTCTGCATTGGTGTCCCATCACAGGCCCACAAGTGTATGTGTGATCTTTGACTTCTGGCAGTTCACAAGCAGGCGGCCAGGAAACGGTTTCAGCCTATCAACCACTGAGGAGACAAAGCCTTTGTATAAGGAATGAGGAAGCAATGAACACATTCAGCCTATCACAGGAGTTCCCTGAGTGTTTCGAATTATAAATTCTCCATGTCACTGTATGTTATTGAGCCCAAGTAGCTCGCGGTGATCGTATAGTGGTTAGTACTCTGCGTTGTGGCCGCAGTAACCTCGGTTCGAATCCGAGTCACGGCATTGTGGTTGGCAATGTCACGGCAGTTGGGTTTTTCTTTTACAGAATTACCAAATGTACCAGTTGTTTTTGTAAAATGTCTATTAAAAACAGATCCTTTAAAATATTTAAACGATCTAATGGCAAATTATTTAAACACACATGATTATAAGATGTAGCCTTATTTTTGTTTTTAGGAGAGAATGTGCCTGCTGAAAAAAACATTATTTTTAAAAAGTGCATTGCAGGATATCAGGAACTTTCTGTGGGACACCTTGAAAACTTTCATACAGATTATTTGCACAAAACTTGCAGTCAGTTGTTGTGGCCGAGTGGTTAAGGCGATGGACTAGAAATCCATTGGGGTCCCCCCGCGCAGGTTCGAATCCTGCCAACAACGAGAAACTTTTTAACATCGGCTACAATTTCAGAAGCTAACCTTTAGAATTTCTTCCATGTCAGTTTTATAAATAGGTGGCTTATTTTGGTGTCACTATTGCCCTTTCACATATTTATTATCGCTACCCCTTTCATATCTTTGCTATAACTCTCGTCCTACATTAGCGCTGGTGCAAATACTTCAAATTATTATACCCTGGCTCTCTCAGTCATACCATTCATGCACTTGAAACTTACTTTACCAATAAAAGAAGCAAATAGAAAAATAAAACAAAAGTGCTTGCTGGATTAGGCAACACACTTCATAAAACTGCATTTTCTTTTCTATTCTCCCCGTGTTACAAGCTTAACTGCTCCCTGTGTAATTTCTCTTAGCCTGCTGTCCCAGGAAGAGAATTTTATCTACAGGCTCTTTCCGTGTTTTTTTCCTAGTCTTTCTTTCCTTTTTCTTAGATTTGTAACTGTTCCTTTACGTGCTCTATTTAGGCGCCATTAATCTCATTTGAGCTCCTTGTACCTGCTGCTGTTTTCTCCACACCTCATACTGCCTTTTCCCTCTTTCTCTCTTTCTCTGAGGTTGGTGGCTACTTTCCAAAGCTTCTGATGCCCCAATGTTCCTTCATCTTGTTGTCAGACGTGAATTGGAAAAGCAACCAAATTAACAAGCCTTTACCACTCATATATGGCAGAGGTTTATACTTTAATTGAGCTAAGAAAAGCGTGTTGTGGGGCCCTACGAGCCATGGTGCTTGCTTCATCATAATTAGGCATGCAGTCATTAGCCACAGCTCTGATCATGGGTCACTGAGGTCAGTTTCAATAATTCCTCAAAAACCTAACCATGCAGTCCCCCCTAACTGTGTAGTTATCTTGCTTTACTGCTGTTTGTGTGATTAGCTGGGAGGAGCTCATGGCAGCATCCTCCCTATAAAAGTGTAGATGGACCGCTCCTTAACTCTTTCTTGCTTCACATACAGATGGCTTGAGGAGGTACAGGGGAGATGCAGGTCTACTAGACAGTATAGAAGATCTGCGCCAGGTGTGTTTCTCTGCATTGGTATCCCATCACAGGCCCACAAGTGTATGTGTGATCTTTGACTCCTGGCAGTTCACAAGCAGGTGGCCAGGAAACAGTTTCAGCCTATCAACCACTGAGGAGACAAAGCCTTTGTATAAGGAATGAGGAAGCAATTAACACATTCAGCCTATCACAGGAGTTCCCTGAGTGTACCGAATTATAAATTCTCCATGTCACTGTATGTTATTGAGCCCAAGTAGCTCGCCGTGATCGTATAGTGGTTAGTACTCTGCGTTGTGGCCGCAGCAACCTTGGTTCGAATCCGAGTCACGGCATTGTGGTTGGCAATGTCACGGCAGTTGGGTTTTTCTTTTACAGAATTACAAAATGTACCAGTTGTTTTTGTAAAATGTCTATTAAAAACAGATCCTTTAAAATATTTAAACGATCTAACGACAAATTATTTTAACACACATGATTATAAGATGTAGCTATATTGTACCTACTGACATAAATTATCGTTCTTGAACCTATTTGCGGTTGGGGAATGGAGCTCTCCCCCATGCCAATCAGAATGCACATGAATGCAGTTGCAGTTGAGTGACCTGTATTGTGGCTGTCTAGAGGGAATGCACAAATGTAGCTGTCTCGCAGCCCAATCCAGACGTCAATTGGAGACAGGTTTTCAGGCAAATAGAGCTGTAAGTGCAGAGAAATGCTCACTCTCTAAAAATGGCATTTATAAAGTAGTAAAGTTAAATCCAACCTCACCAGTAAATAGGATTTATCAATAAATAAATAAAGCTTCTCCTCTCTGATATGGAATTACCCCCCAAAAAGTATAAGGGAATACCCAATGCTAACCTACGAGAGGGGCAGACCTCACAGTAGTGAAAAATGTAATAGACTGTTTTGTACTACCAGGACATGCAAACTAGCACAGTACATGTCTTACCTTTTACTTACATAGCATGATGCCCCTAGGACTACCTAGGGCCTACCTTTTGGTTAATTATATGTAATAAAATTGGAGTTTAAGGCTTGGCAAGTAGTTTTAAATGGCAAGTCGAAGTGGCAGTACACTGCAGCACAGGCACTGCAGTAGCAGGCTTGAGACAGGTTTGAAATGATACTTTTTTGGGCGGCACAATCAGTTCCTGGGTATATGGTATACCACTTTACAAGGGGCTTTCAAGTCAATGAAATCTGTCAGTCAGGTATACTCCAATTACACACATGATTTGGGAAGAAGCACGTTCACTTCAGCACTGATTAGTAGCAATAAAGTGATCAGAGTCCTAAGGCCAACTAAAAGATACAGCAAAATGCGTAGGTGAAAAGCAATAAGGTAGGGTTGAGGCCACCTTAAGAATGCAAGGTCTAACAAAAACAAACTAAGGATAACATGAGTAAAACATCAGGTTTCTCTACGGCATTTGGTGAGACAAGTGTGCCTTCTTTTATCTTCCATAAATGCAATCTTTCCCTGACCCCTTTATTATATAGCTCTTCAAGTAAAAAAGATAAAGCACTTACAAAGGAGCCTCAAATACTCAAAGATGGTAGACTTCTGTAATATGGGCCATAGACTAAAAGCAGCACGAAAACTTGAGTGCCACATGAGAGTATGCATGAAAGCCTATCCTTTTCCAACCTAGAGATATACTCATGCAATTTTTGTTTTTAGGAGAGAATGTGCCTGCTGAAAAAAACATTCTTTTTAAAAAGTGCATTGCAGAATACCAGGAATTTGCTTTGGGACACCTTGAAAACTTTCATACAGATTATTTGCACAAAACTTACAGTCAGTTGTTGTGGCCGAGTGGTTAAGGCGATGGACTAGAAATCCATTGGGGTCTCCCCGCGCAGGTTTGAATCCTGCCAACAACGAGAAACTTTTTAACATCGGCTACAATTTCAGAAGTTAACCTTTAGAATTTCTTCCATGTCAGTTTTATAAATAGGTGGCTTATTTTGGTGTCACTATTGCCCTTTCACATATTTATTATCGCTACCCCTTTCATATCTTTGCTATAACTCTCGTCCTACATTAGCGCTGGTGCAAATACTTCAAATTATTATACCCTGGCTCTCTCAGTCATACCATTCATGCACTTGAAACTTACTTTACCAATAAAAGAAGCAAATAGAAAAATAAAATAAAAGTGCTTGTTGGATTAGGCAAACACACTTCATAAAACTGCATTTTCTTTTCTATTCTCCCCGTGTTACAAGCTTAACTGCACCCTGTGTAATTTCTCTTAGCCTGCTGTCCCAGGAAGAGAATTTTATCTACAGGCTCTTTCCGTGTTTTTTTCCTAGTCTTTCTTTCCCTTTTCTTAGATTTGTAACTGTTCCTTTATGTGCTCTATTTAGGCGCCATTAATCTCATTTGAGCTCCTTGTACCTGCTGCTGTTTTCTCCACACCTCATACTGCCTTTTCCCTCTTTCTCTCTTTCTCTGAGGTTGGTGGCTACTTTCCAAAGCTTCTGATGCCCCAATGTTCCTTCATCTTGTTGTCAGACGTGAATTGGAAAAGCAACCAAATTAACAAGCCTTTACCACTCATACATGGCAGAGGTTTATACTTTAATTCAATGAGCTAAGAAAAGCGTGTTGTGGGGCCCCTACGAGCCATGGTGCTTGCTTCATCATAATTGGGCGCGCAGTCATTAGCCACAGCTCTGATCATGGGTCACTGAGGTCAGTTTCAATAATTCCTCAAAAACCTAACCATGCAGTCCCCCCTAACTGTATAGTTATCTTGCTTTACTGCTGTTTGTATGATTAGCTGGGAGGAGCTCACGGCAGCATCCTCCCTATTAAAGTATAGATGGACCGCTCCTTAACTTTTTCTTGCTTCACATACAGATGGCTTGAGGAGGTACAGGGGAGATGCAGGTCTAATAGACAGAATAGAAGATCTGCGCCAGGTGTATTTCTCTGCATTGGTGTCCCATCACAGGCCCACAAGTGTATGTGTGATCTTTGACTTCTGGCAGTTCACAAGCAGGCGGCCAGGAAACGGTTTCAGCCTATCAACCACTGAGGAGACAAAGCCTTTGTATAAGGAATGAGGAAGCAATGAACACATTCAGCCTATCACAGGAGTTCCCTGAGTGTTTCGAATTATAAATTCTCCATGTCACTGTATGTTATTGAGCCCAAGTAGCTCGCCGTGATAGTATAATGGTTAGTACTCTGCGTTGTGGCCGCAGTAACCTCGTTTCGAATCCGAATCATGGCATTGTGGTTGGCAATGTCACGGCAGTTGGGTTTTTCTTTTACAGAATTACCAAATGTACCAGTTGTTTTTGTAAAATGTCTATTAAAAACAGATCCTTTAAAATATTTAAACGATCTAACGACAAATTATTTAAACACACATGATTATAAGATGTAGCCTTATTTTTGTTTTTAGGAGAGAATGTGCCTGCTGAAAAAAACATTATTTTTAAAAAGTGCATTGCAGGATATCAGGAACTTTCTGTGGGACACCTTGAAAACTTTCATACAGATTATTTGCACAAAACTTGCAGTCAGTTGTTGTGGCCGAGTGGTTAAGGTGATGGACTAGAAATCCATTGGGGTCCCCCCGCGCAGGTTCGAATCCTGCCAACAACGAGAAACTTTTTTACATCGGCTACAATTTCAGAAGCTAACCTTTAGAATTTCTTCCATGTCAGTTTTATAAATAGGTGGCTTATTTTGGTGTCACTATTGCCCTTTCACATATTTATTATCGCTACCCCTTTCATATCTTTGCTATAACTCTCGTCCTACATTAGCGCTGGTGCAAACACTTCAAATTATTATACCCTGGCTCTCTCAGTCATACCATTCATGCACTTGAAACTTACTTTACCAATAAAAGAAGCAAATAGAAAAATAAAACAAAAGTGCTTGCTGGATTAGGCAACACACTTCATAAAACTGCATTTTCTTTTCTATTCTCCCCGTGTTACAAGCTTAACTGCTCCCTGTGTAATTTCTCTTAGCCTGCTGTCCCAGGAAGAGAATTTTATCTACAGGCTCTTTCCGTGTTTTTTTCCTAGTCTTTCTTTCCTTTTTTTTAGATTTGTAACTGTTCCTTTACGTGCTCTATTTAGGCGCCATTAATCTCATTTGAGCTCCTTGTACCTGCTGCTGTTTTCTCCACACCTCATACTGCCTTTTCCCTCTTTCTCTCTTTCTCTGAGGTTGGTGGCTACTTTCCAAAGCTTCTGATGCCCCAATGTTTCTTCATCTTGTTGTCAGACGTGAATTGGAAAAGCAACCAAATTAACAAGCCTTTACCACTCATATATGGCAGAGGTTTATACTTTAATTGAGCTAAGGAAAGCGTGTTGTGGGGCCCCTACGAGCCATGGTGCTTGCTTCATCATAATTAGGCACGCAGTCATTAGCCACAGCTCTGATCATGGGTCACTGAGGTCAGTTTCAATAATTCCTCAAAAACCTAACCATGCAGTCCCCCCTAACTGTGTAGTTATCTTACTTTACTGCTGTTTGTGTGATTAGCTGGGAGGAGCTCATGGCAGCATCCTCCCTATAAAAGTGTAGATGGACCGCTCCTTAACTCTTTCTTGCTTCACATACAGATGGCTTGAGGAGGTACAGGGGAGATGCAGGTCTACTAGACAGTATAGAAGATCTGCGCCAGGTGTGTTCCTCTGCATTGGTGTCCCATCACAGGCCCACAAGTGTATGTGTGATCTTTGACTCCTGGCAGTTCACAAGCAGGCGGCCAGGAAACAGTTTCAGCCTATCAACCACTGAGGAGACAAAGCCTTTGTATAAGGAATGAGGAAGCAATTAACACATTCAGCCTATCACAGGAGTTCCCTGAGTGTACCGAATTATAAATTCTCCATGTCACTGTACGTTATTGAGCCCAAGTAGCTCGCCGTGATCGTATAGTGGTTAGTACTCTGCGTTGTGGCCGCAGCAACCTCGGTTCGAATCCGAGTCACGGCATTGTGGTTGGCAATGTCACGGCAGTTGGGTTTTTCTTTTACAGAATTACCAAATGTACCAGTTGTTTTTGTAAAATGTCTATTAAAAACAGATCCTTTAAAATATTTAAACGATCTAACGACAAATTATTTTAACACACATGATTATAAGATGTAGCTATATTGTACCTACTAACATAAATTATCGTTCTTGAACCTATTTGCGGTGGGGGAATGGAGCTCTCCCCCATGCCAATCAGAATGCAGATGAATGCAGTTGCAGTTGAGTGACCTGTATTGTGGCTGTCTAGAGGGAATGCACAAATGTAGCTGTCTCGCAGCCCAATCCAGACGTCAATTGGAGACAGGTTTTCAGGCAAATAGAGCAGTAAGTGCAGAGAAATGCTCACTCTCTAAAAATGGCATTTATAAAGTAGTAAAGTTAAATCCAACCTCACCAGTAAATAGGATTTATCAATAAATAAATAAAGCTTCTCCTCTCTGATATGGAATTACCCCCCAAAAAGTATAAGGGAATACCCAATGCTAACCTACGAGAGGGGCAGACCTCACAGTAGTGAAAAATGTAATAGACTGTTTTGTACTACCAGGACATGCAAACTACCACAGTACATGTCTTACCTTTTACTTACATAGCATGATGCCCCTAGGACTACCTAGGGCCTACCTTTTGGTTAATTATATGTAATAAAATTGGAGTTTAAGGCTTGGCAAGTAGTTTTAAATGGCAAGTCGAAGTGGCAGTACACTGCAGCACAGGCACTGCAGTAGCAGGCTTGAGACAGGTTTGAAATGATACTTTTTTGGGCGGCACAATCAGTTCCTGGGTATATGGTATACCACTTTACAAGGGGCTTTCAAGTCAATGAAATCTGTCAGTCAGGTATACTCCAATTACACACATGATTAGGGAAGAAGCACGTTCACTTCAGCACTGATTAGTAGCAATAAAGTGATCAGAGTCTTAAGGCCAACAAAAAGATACAGCAAAATGCGTAGGTGAAAAGCAATAAGGTAGGGTTGAGGCCACCTTAAGAATGCAAGGTCTAACAAAAACAAACTAAGGATAACATGAGTAAAACATCAGGTTTCTCTACGGCATTTGGTGAGACAAGTGTGCCTTCTTTTATCTTCCATAAATGCAACCTTTCCCTGACCCCTTTATTATATAGCTCTTCAAGTAAAAAAGATAAAGCACTTACAAAGGAGCCTCAAATACTCAAAGATGGTAGACTTCTGTAATATGGGCCATAGACTAAAAGCAGCACGAAAACAGAGTGCAATAGGGTCCCAAAAACTTGAGTGCCACATGAGAGTATGCATGAAAGCCTATCCTTTTCCAAACTAGAGATATACTCATGCAATTTTTGTTTTTAGGAGAGAATGTGCCTGATGAAAAATACATTATTTTAAAAAAGTGCATTGCAGAATACCAGGAATTTGCTGTGGGACACCTTGAAAACTTTCATACAGATTATTTGCACAAAACTTACAGTCAGTTGTTGTGGCCGAGTGGTTAAGGCGATGGACTAGAAATCCATTGGGGTCTCCCCGCGCAGGTTCGAATCCTGCCAACAACGAGAAACTTTTTAACATCGGCTACAATTTCAGAAGTTAACCTTTAGAATTTCTTCCATGTCAGTTTTATAAATAGGTGGCTTATTTTGGTGTCACTATTGCCCTTTCACATATTTATTATCGCTACCCCTTTCATATCTTTGCTATAACTCTCGTCCTACATTAGCGCTGGTGCAAACACTTCAATTTATTATACCCTGGCTCTCTCAGTCATACCATTCATGCACTTGAAACTTACTTTACCAATAAAAGAAGCAAATAGAAAAATAAAATAAAAGTGCTTGCTGGATGAGGCAAACACACTTCATAAAACTGCATTTTCTTTTCTATTCTCCCCGTGTTACAAGCTTAACTGCTCCCTGTGTAATTTCTCTTAGCCTGCTGTCCCAGGAAGAGAATTTTATCTACAGGCTCTTTCCGTGTTTTTTTTCTAGTCTTTCTTTCCCTTTTCTTAGATTTGTAACTGTTCCTTTATGTGCTCTATTTAGGCGCCATTAATCTCATTTGAGCTCCTTGTACCTGCTGCTGTTTTCTCCACACCTCATACTGCCTTTTCCCTCTTTCTCTCTTTCTCCGAGGTTTGGTGGCTACTTTCCAAAGCTTCTGATGCCCCAATGTTCCTTCATCTTGTTGTCAGATGTGAATTGGAAAAGCAACCAAATTAACAAGCCTTTACCACTCATACATGGCAGAGGTTTATACTTTAATTCAATGAGCTAAGAAAAGCGTGTTGTGGGGCCCCTACGAGCCATGGTGCTTGCTTCATCATAATTGGGCGCGCAGTCATTAGCCACAGCTCTGATCATGGGTCACTGAGGTCAGTTTCAATAATTCCTCAAAAACCTAACCATGCAGTCCCCCCTAACTGTATAGTTATCTTGCTTTACTGCTGTTTGTGTGATTAGCTGGGAGGAGCTCACGGCAGCATCCTCCCTATAAAAGTATAGATGGACCGCTCCTTAATTTTTTCTTGCTTCACATACAGATGGCTTGAGGAGGTACAGGGGAGATGCAGGTCTAATAGACAGAATAGAAGATCTGCGCCAGGTGTGTTTCTCTGCATTGGTGTCCCATCACAGGCCAACAAGTGTATGTGTGATCTTTGACTTCTGGCAGTTCACAAGCAGGCAACCAGGAAACGGTTTCAGCCTATCAACCACTGAGGAGACAAAGCCTTTGTATAAGGAATGAGGAAGCAATGAACACATTCAGCCTATCACTGGAGTTCCCTGAGTGTTTCTAATTATAAATTCTCCATGTCACTGTATGCTATTGAGCCCAAGTAGCTCGCCGTGATCGTATAGTGGTTAGTACTCTGCGTTGTGGCTGCAGCAACCTCGGTTCGAAACCGGGTCACGGCATTGTGGTTGGCAATGTCACAGCAGTTGGGTTTTTCTTTTACAGAATTACCAAATGTACCAGTTGTTTTTCTAAAATGTCTATTAAAAACAGATCCTTTAAAATATTTAAACGATTTAACGACAAATTATTTAAACACACATGATTATAAGATGTAGCCTTATTTTTGTTTTTAGGAGAGAATGTGCCTGCTGAAAAAAACTATTTTTAAAAAGTGCATTGCAGGATATCAGGAATTTGCTGTGGCACACCTTGAAAACTTTCATGCAGATTATTTGCACAAAACTCACAGTCAGTTGGTGTGGCAGAGTGGTTAAGGCGATGGACTAGAAATCCATTTGGGTCTCCCCGCGCAGGTTCGAATCCTGCCAACAACGAGAAACTTTTTAACATCGGCTACAATTTCAGAAGTTAACCTTTAGAATTTCTTCCATGTCAGTTTTATAAATAGGTGGCTTATTTTGGTGTCACTATTGCCCTTTCACATATTTATTATCGCTACCCCTTTCATATCTTTGCTATAACTCTCGTCCTACATTAGCGCTGGTGCAAACACTTCAAATTATTATACCCTGGCTCTCTCAGTCATACCATTCATGCACTTGAAACCTACTTTACCAATAAAAGAAGCAAATAGAAAAATAAAATAAAAGTGCTTGCTGGATTAGGCAAACACACTTCATAAAACTGCATTTTCTTTTCTATTCTCCCCGTGTTACAAGCTTAACTGCTCCCTGTGTAATTTCTCTTAGCCTGCTGTCCCAGGAAGAGAATTTTATCTACAGGCTCTTTCCGTGTTTTTTTCCTAGTCTTTCTTTCCCTTTTCTTAGATTTGTAACTGTTCCTTTATGTGCTCTATTTAGGCGCCATTAATCTCATTTGAGCTCCTTGTACCTGCTGCTGTTTTCTCCACACCTCATACTGCCTTTTCCCTCTTTCTCTCTTTCTCTGAGGTTGGTGGCTACTTTCCAAAGCTTCTGATGCCCCAATGTTCCTTCATCTTGTTGTCAGACGTGAATTGGAAAAGCAACCAAATTAACAAGCCTTTACCACTCATACATGGCAGAGGTTTACACTTTAATTCAATGAGCTAAGAAAAGCGTGTTGTGGGGCCCCTACGAGCCATGGTGCTTGCTTCATCATAATTGGGCGCGCAGTCATTAGCCACAGCTCTGATCATGGGTCACTGAGGTCAGTTTCAATAATTCCTCAAAAACCTAACCATGCAGTCCCCCCTAACTGTATAGTTATCTTGCTTTACTGCTGTTTGTATGATTAGCTGGGAGGAGCTCACGGCAGCATCCTCCCTATAAAAGTATAGATGGACCGCTCCTTAACTTTTTCTTGCTTCACATACAGATGGCTTGAGGAGGTACAGGGGAGATGCAGGTCTAATAGACAGAATAGAAGATCTGCGCCAGGTGTATTTCTCTGCATTGGTGTCCCATCACAGGCCCACAAGTGTATGTGTGATCTTTGACTTCTGGCAGTTCACAAGCAGGCGGCCAGGAAACGGTTTCAGCCTATCAACCACTGAGGAGACAAAGCCTTTGTATAAGGAATGAGGAAGCAATGAACACATTCAGCCTATCACAGGAGTTCCCTGAGTGTTTCGAATTATAAATTCTCCATGTCACTGTATGTTATTGAGCCCAAGTAGCTCGCCGTGATCGTATAGTGGTTAGTACTCTGCGTTGTGGCCGCAGTAACCTCGGTTCGAATCCGAGTCACGGCATTGTGGTTGGCAATGTCACGGCAGTTGGGTTTTTCTTTTACAGAATTACCAAATGTACCAGTTGTTTTTGTAAAATGTCTATTAAAAACAGATCCTTTAAAATATTTAAACGATCTAACGACAAATTATTTAAACACACATGATTATAAGATGTAGCCTTATTTTTGTTTTTAGGAGAGAATGTGCCTGCTGAAAAAAACATTATTTTTAAAAAGTGCATTGCAGGATATCAGGAACTTTCTGTGGGACACCTTGAAAACTTTCATACAGATTATTTGCACAAAACTTGCAGTCAGTTGTTGTGGCCGAGTGGTTAAGGCGATGGACTAGAAATCCATTGGGGTCCCCCCGCGCAGGTTCGAATCCTGCCAACAACGAGAAACTTTTTAACATCGGCTACAATTTCAGAAGCTAACCTTTAGAATTTCTTCCATGTCAGTTTTATAAATAGGTGGCTTATTTTGGTGTCACTATTGCCCTTTCACATATTTATTATCGCTACCCCTTTCATATCTTTGCTATAACTCTCGTCCTACATTAGCGCTGGTGCAAACACTTCAAATTATTATACCCTGGCTCTCTCAGTCATACCATTCATGCACTTGAAACTTACTTTACCAATAAAAGAAGCAAATAGAAAAATAAAACAAAAGTGCTTGCTGGATTAGGCAACACACTTCATAAAACTGCATTTTCTTTTCTATTCTCCCCGTGTTACAAGCTTAACTGCTCCCTGTGTAATTTCTCTTAGCCTGCTGTCCCAGGAAGAGAATTTTATCTACAGGCTCTTTCCGTGTTTTTTTCCTAGTCTTTCTTTCCTTTTTCTTAGATTTGTAACTGTTCCTTTACGTGCTCTATTTAGGCGCCATTAATCTCATTTGAGCTCCTTGTACCTGCTGCTGTTTTCTCCACACCTCATACTGCCTTTTCCCTCTTTCTCTCTTTCTCTGAGGTTGGTGGCTACTTTCCAAAGCTTCTGATGCCCCAATGTTCCTTCATCTTGTTGTCAGACGTGAATTGGAAAAGCAACCAAATTAACAAGCCTTTACCACTCATATATGGCAGAGGTTTATACTTTAATTGAGCTAAGAAAAGCGTGTTGTGGGGCCCCTACGAGCCATGGTGCTTGCTTCATCATAATTAGGCATGCAGTCATTAGCCACAGCTCTGATCATGGGTCACTGAGGTCAGTTTTAATAATTCCTCAAAAACCTAACCATGCAGTCCCCCCTAACTGTGTAGTTATCTTGCTTTACTGCTGTTTGTGTGATTAGCTGGGAGGAGCTCATGGCAGCATCCTCCCTATAAAAGTGTAGATGGACCGCTCCTTAACTCTTTCTTGCTTCACATACAGATGGCTTGAGGAGGTACAGGGGAGATGCAGGTCTACTAGACAGTATAGAAGATCTGCGCCAGGTGTGTTTCTCTGCATTGGTATCCCATCACAGGCCCACAAGTGTATGTGTGATCTTTGACTCCTGGCAGTTCACAAGCAGGCGGCCAGGAAACAGTTTCAGCCTATCAACCACTGAGGAGACAAAGCCTTTGTATAAGGAATGAGGAAGCAATTAACACATTCAGCCTATCACAGGAGTTCCCTGAGTGTACCGAATTATAAATTCTCCATGTCACTGTATGTTATTGAGCCCAAGTAGCTCGCCGTGATCGTATAGTGCAGGTTAGTACTCTGCGTTGTGGCCGCAGCAACCTTGGTTCGAATCCGAGTCATGGCATTGTGGTTGGCAATGTCACGGCAGTTGGGTTTTTCTTTTACAGAATTACAAAATGTACCAGTTGTTTTTGTAAAATGTCTATTAAAAACAGATCCTTTAAAATATTTAAACGATCTAACGACAAATTATTTTAACACACATGATTATAAGATGTAGCTATATTGTACCTACTGACATAAATTATCGTTCTTGAACCTATTTGCGGTTGGGGAATGGAGCTCTCCCCCATGCCAATCAGAATGCACATGAATGCAGTTGCAGTTGAGTGACCTGTATTGTGGCTGTCAAGAGGGAATGCACAAATGTAGCTGTGTCGCAGCCCAATCCAGACGTCAATTGGAGACAGGTTTTCAGGCAAATAGAGCTGTAAGTGCAGAGAAATGCTCACTCTCTAAAAATGGCATTTATAAAGTAGTAAAGTTAAATCCAACCTCACCAGTAAATAGGATTTATCAATAAATAAATAAAGCTTCTCCTCTCTGATATGGAATTACCCCCCAAAAAGTATAAGGGAATACCCAATGCTAACCTACGAGAGGGGCAGACCTCACAGTAGTGAAAAATGTAATAGACTGTTTTGTACTACCAGGACATGCAAACTACCACAGTACATGTCTTACCTTTTACTTACATAGCATGATGCCCCTAGGACTACCTAGGGCCTACCTTTTGGTTAATTATATGTAATAAAATTGGAGTTTAAGGCTTGGCAAGTAGTTTTAAATGGCAAGTCGAAGTGGCAGTATACTGCAGCACAGGCACTGCAGTAGCAGGCTTGAGACAGGTTTGAAATGATACTTTTTTGGGCGGCACAATCAGTTCCTGGGTATATGGTATACCACTTTACAAGGGGCTTTCAAGTCAATTAAATCTGTCAGTCAGGTATACTCCAATTACACACATGATTTGGGAAGAAGCACGTTCACTTCAGCACTGATTAGTAGCAATAAAGTGATCAGAGTCCTAAGGCCAACAAAAAGATACAGCAAAATGCGTAGGTGAAAAGCAATAAGGTAGGGTTGAGGCCACCTTAAGAATGCAAGGTCTAACAAAAACAAACTAAGGATAACATGAGTAAAACATCAGGTTTCTCTACGGCATTTGGTGAGACAAGTGTGCCTTCTTTTATCTTCCATAAATGCAATCTTTCCCTGACCCCTTTATTATATAGCTCTTCAAGTAAAAAAGATAAAGCACTTACAAAGGAGCCTCAAATACTCAAAGATGGTAGACTTCTGTAATATGGGCCATAGACTAAAAGCAGCACGAAAACTTGAGTGCCACATGAGAGTATGCATGAAAGCCTATCCTTTTCCAACCTAGAGATATACTCATGCAATTTTTGTTTTTAGGAGAGAATGTGCCTGCTGAAAAAAACATTCTTTTTAAAAAGTGCATTGCAGAATACCAGGAATTTGCTTTGGGACACCTTGAAAACTTTCATACAGATTATTTGCACAAAACTTACAGTCAGTTGTTGTGGCCGAGTGGTTAAGGCGATGGACTAGAAATCCATTGGGGTCTCCCCGCGCAGGTTCGAATCCTGCCAACAACGAGAAACTTTTTAACATCGGCTACAATTTCAGAAGTTAACCTTTAGAATTTCTTCCATGTCAGTTTTATAAATAGGTGGCTTATTTTGGTGTCACTATTGCCCTTTCACATATTTATTATCGCTACCCCTTTCATATCTTTGCTATAACTCTCGTCCTACATTAGCGCTGGTGCAAACACTTCAAATTATTATACCCTGGCTCTCTCAGTCATACCATTCATGCACTTGAAACTTACTTTACCAATAAAAGAAGCAAATAGAAAAATAAAATAAAAGTGCTTGCTGGATTAGGCAAACACACTTCATAAAACTGCATTTTCTTTTCTATTCTCCCCGTGTTACAAGCTTAACTGCACCCTGTGTAATTTCTCTTAGCCTGCTGTCCCAGGAAGAGAATTTTATCTACAGGCTCTTTCCGTGTTTTTTTCCTAGTCTTTCTTTCCCTTTTCTTAGATTTGTAACTGTTCCTTTATGTGCTCTATTTAGGCGCCATTAATCTCATTTGAGCTCCTTGTACCTGCTGCTGTTTTCTCCACACCTCATACTGCATTTTCCCTCTTTCTCTCTTTCTCTGAGGTTGGTGGCTACTTTCCAAAGCTTCTGATGCCCCAATGTTCCTTCATCTTGTTGTCAGACGTGAATTGGAAAAGCAACCAAATTAACAAGCCTTTACCACTCATACATGGCAGAGGTTTATACTTTAATTCAATGAGCTAAGAAAAGCGTGTTGTGGGGCCCCTACGAGCCATGGTGCTTGCTTCATCATAATTGGGCGCGCAGTCATTAGCCACAGCTCTGATCATGGGTCACTGAGGTCAGTTTCAATAATTCCTCAAAAACCTAACCATGCAGTCCCCCCTAACTGTATAGTTATCTTGCTTTACTGCTGTTTGTATGATTAGCTGGGAGGAGCTCACGGCAGCATCCTCCCTATAAAAGTATAGATGGACCGCTCCTTAACTTTTTCTTGCTTCACATACAGATGGCTTGAGGAGGTACAGGGGAGATGCAGGTCTAATAGACAGAATAGAAGATCTGCGCCAGGTGTATTTCTCTGCATTGGTGTCCCATCACAGGCCCACAAGTGTATGTGTGATCTTTGACTTCTGGCAGTTCACAAGCAGGCGGCCAGGAAACGGTTTCAGCCTATCAACCACTGAGGAGACAAAGCCTTTGTATAAGGAATGAGGAAGCAATGAACACATTCAGCCTATCACAGGAGTTCCCTGAGTGTTTCGAATTATAAATTCTCCATGTCACTGTATGTTATTGAGCCCAAGTAGCTCGCGGTGATCGTATAGTGGTTAGTACTCTGCGTTGTGGCCGCAGTAACCTAGGTTCGAATCCGAGTCACGGCATTGTGGTTGGCAATGTCACGGCAGTTGGGTTTTTCTTTTACAGAATTACCAAATGTACCAGTTGTTTTTGTAAAATGTCTATTAAAAACAGATCCTTTAAAATATTTAAACGATCTAACGGCAAATTATTTAAACACACATGATTATAAGATGTAGCCTTATTTTTGTTTTTAGGAGAGAATGTGCCTGCTGAAAAAAACATTATTTTTAAAAAGTGCATTGCAGGATATCAGGAACTTTCTGTGGGACACCTTGAAAACTTTCATACAGATTATTTGCACAAAACTTGCAGTCAGTTGTTGTGGCCGAGTGGTTAAGGCGATGGACTAGAAATCCATTGGGGTCCCCCCGCGCAGGTTCGAATCCTGCCAACAACGAGAAACTTTTTAACATCGGCTACAATTTCAGAAGCTAACCTTTAGAATTTCTTCCATGTCAGTTTTATAAATAGGTGGCTTATTTTGGTGTCACTATTGCCCTTTCACATATTTATTATCGCTACCCCTTTCATATCTTTGCTATAACTCTCGTCCTACATTAGCGCTGGTGCAAACACTTCAAATTATTATACCCTGGCTCTCTCAGTCATACCATTCATGCACTTGAAACTTACTTTACCAATAAAAGAAGCAAATAGAAAAATAAAACAAAAGTGCTTGCTGGATTAGGCAACACACTTCATAAAACTGCATTTTCTTTTCTATTCTCCCCGTGTTACAAGCTTAACTGCTCCCTGTGTAATTTCTCTTAGCCTGCTGTCCCAGGAAGAGAATTTTATCTACAGGCTCTTTCCGTGTTTTTTTCCTAGTCTTTCTTTCCTTTTTCTTAGATTTGTAACTGTTCCTTTACGTGCTCTATTTAGGCGCCATTAATCTCATTTGAGCTCCTTGTACCTGCTGCTGTTTTCTCCACACCTCATACTGCCTTTTCCCTCTTTCTCTGAGGTTGGTGGCTACTTTCCAAAGCTTCTGATGCCCCAATGTTCCTTCATCTTGTTGTCAGACGTGAATTGGAAAAGCAACCAAATTAACAAGCCTTTACCACTCATATATGGCAGAGGTTTATACTTTAATTGAGCTAAGAAAAGCGTGTTGTGGGGCCCTACGAGCCATGGTGCTTGCTTCATCATAATTAGGCATGCAGTCATTAGCCACAGCTCTGATCATGGGTCACTGAGGTCAGTTTCAATAATTCCTCAAAAACCTAACCATGCAGTCCCCCCTAACTGTGTAGTTATCTTGCTTTACTGCTGTTTGTGTGATTAGCTGGGAGGAGCTCATGGCAGCATCCTCCCTATAGAGGTGTAGATGGACCGCTCCTTAACTCTTTCTTGCTTCACATACAGATGGCTTGAGGAGGTACAGGGGAGATGCAGGTCTACTAGACAGTATAGAAGATCTGCGCCAGGTGTGTTTCTCTGCATTGGTATCCCATCACAGGCCCACAAGTGTATGTGTGATCTTTGACTCCTGGCAGTTCACAAGCAGGTGGCCAGGAAACAGTTTCAGCCTATCAACCACTGAGGAGACAAAGCCTTTGTATAAGGAATGAGGAAGCAATTAACACATTCAGCCTATCACAGGAGTTCCCTGAGTGTACCGAATTATAAATTCTCCATGTCACTGTATGTTATTGAGCCCAAGTAGCTCGCCGTGATCGTATAGTGGTTAGTACTCTGCGTTGTGGCCGCAGCAACCTTGGTTCGAATCCAAGTCACGGCATTGTGGTTGGCAATGTCACGGCAGTTGGGTTTTTCTTTTACAGAATTACAAAATGTACCAGTTGTTTTTGTAAAATGTCTATTAAAAACAGATCCTTTAAAATATTTAAACGATCTAACGACAAATTATTTTAACACACATGATTATAAGATGTAGCTATATTGTACCTACTGACATAAATTATCGTTCTTGAACCTATTTGCGGTTGGGGAATGGAGCTCTCCCCCATGCCAATCAGAATGCACATGAATGCAGTTGCAGTTGAGTGACCTGTATTGTGGCTGTCTAGAGGGAATGCACAAATGTAGCTGTCTCGCAGCCCAATCCAGACGTCAATTGGAGACAGGTTTTCAGGCAAATAGAGCTGTAAGTGCAGAGAAATGCTCACTCTCTAAAAATGGCATTTATAAAGTAGTAAAGTTAAATCCAACCTCACCAGTAAATAGGATTTATCAATAAATAAATAAAGCTTCTCCTCTCTGATATGGAATTACCCCCCAAAAAGTATAAGGGAATACCCAATGCTAACCTACGAGAGGGGCAGACCTCACAGTAGTGACAAATGTAATAGACTGTTTTGTACTACCAGGACATGCAAACTAGCACAGTACATGTCTTACCTTTTACTTACATAGCATGATGCCCCTAGGACTACCTAGGGCCTACCTTTTGGTTAATTATATGTAATAAAATTGGAGTTTAAGGCTTGGCAAGTAGTTTTAAATGGCAAGTCGAAGTGGCAGTACACTGCAGCACAGGCACTGCAGTAGCAGGCTTGAGACAGGTTTGAAATGATACTTTTTTGGGCGGCACAATCAGTTCCTGGGTATATGGTATACCACTTTACAAGGGGCTTTCAAGTCAATGAAATCTGTCAGTCAGGTATACTCCAATTACACACATGATTTGGGAAGAAGCACGTTCACTTCATCACTGATTAGTAGCAATAAAGTGATCAGAGTCCTAAGGCCAACAAAAAGATACAGCAAAATGCGTAGGTGAAAAGCAATAAGGTAGGGTTGAGGCCACCTTAAGAATGCAAGGTCTAACAAAAACAAACTAAGGATAACATGAGTAAAACATCAGGTTTCTCTACGGCATTTGGTGAGACAAGTGTGCCTTCTTTTATCTTCCATAAATGCAATCTTTCCCTGACCCCTTTATTATATAGCTCTTCAAGTAAAAAAGATAAAGCACTTACAAAGGAGCCTCAAATACTCAAAGATGGTAGACTTCTGTAATATGGGCCATAGACTAAAAGCAGCACGAAAACTTGAGTGCCACATGAGAGTATGCATGAAAGCCTATCCTTTTCCAACCTAGAGATATACTCATGCAATTTTTGTTTTTAGGAGAGAATGTGCCTGCTGAAAAAAACATTCTTTTTAAAAAGTGCATTGCAGAATACCAGGAATTTGCTTTGGGACACCTTGAAAACTTTCATACAGATTATTTGCACAAAACTTACAGTCAGTTGTTGTGGCCGAGTGGTTAAGGCGATGGACTAGAAATCCATTGGGGTCTCCCCGCGCAGGTTCGAATCCTGCCAACAACGAGAAACTTTTTAACATCGGCTACAATTTCAGAAGTTAACCTTTAGAATTTCTTCCATGTCAGTTTTATAAATAGGTGGCTTATTTTGGTGTCACTATTGCCCTTTCACATATTTATTATCGCTACCCCTTTCATATCTTTGCTATAACTCTCGTCCTACATTAGCGCTGGTGCAAATACTTCAAATTATTATACCCTGGCTCTCTCAGTCATACCATTCATGCACTTGAAACTTACTTTACCAATAAAAGAAGCAAATAGAAAAATAAAATAAAAGTGCTTGCTGGATTAGGCAAACACACTTCATAAAACTGCATTTTCTTTTCTATTCTCCCCGTGTTACAAGCTTAACTGCACCCTGTGTAATTTCTCTTAGCCTGCTGTCCCAGGAAGAGAATTTTATCTACAGGCTCTTTCCGTGTTTTTTTCCTAGTCTTTCTTTCCCTTTTCTTAGATTTGTAACTGTTCCTTTATGTGCTCTATTTAGGCGCCATTAATCTCATTTGAGCTCCTTGTACCTGCTGCTGTTTTCTCCACACCTCATACTGCCTTTTCCCTCTTTCTCTCTTTCTCTGAGGTTGGTGGCTACTTTCCAAAGCTTCTGATGCCCCAATGTTCCTTCATCTTGTTGTCAGACGTGAATTGGAAAAGCAACCAAATTAACAAGCCTTTACCACTCATACATGGCAGAGGTTTATACTTTAATTCAATGAGCTAAGAAAAGCGTGTTGTGGGGCCCCTACGAGCCATGGTGCTTGCTTCATCATAATTGGGCGCGCAGTCATTAGCCACAGCTCTGATCATGGGTCACTGAGGTCAGTTTCAATAATTCCTCAAAAACCTAACCATGCAGTCCCCCCTAACTGTATAGTTATCTTGCTTTACTGCTGTTTGTATGATTAGCTGGGAGGAGCTCACGGCAGCATCCTCCCTATAAAAGTATAGATGGACCGCTCCTTAACTTTTTCTTGCTTCACATACAGATGGCTTGAGGAGGTACAGGGGAGATGCAGGTCTAATAGACAGAATAGAAGATTTGCGCCAGGTGTATTTCTCTGCATTGGTGTCCCATCACAGGCCCACAAGTGTATGTGTGATCTTTGACTTCTGGCAGTTCACAAGCAGGCGGCCAGGAAACGGTTTCAGCCTATCAACCACTGAGGAGACAAAGCCTTTGTATAAGGAATGAGGAAGCAATGAACACATTCAGCCTATCACAGGAGTTCCCTGAGTGTTTCGAATTATAAATTCTCCATGTCACTGTATGTTATTGAGCCCAAGTAGCTCGCCGTGATAGTATAGTGGTTAGTACTCTGCGTTGTGGCCGCAGTAACCTCGGTTCGAATCCGAATCATGGCATTGTGGTTGGCAATGTCACGGCAGTTGGGTTTTTCTTTTACAGAATTACCAAATGTACCAGTTGTTTTTGTAAAATGTCTATTAAAAACAGATCCTTTAAAATATTTAAACGATCTAACGACAAATTATTTAAACACACATGATTATAAGATGTAGCCTTATTTTTGTTTTTAGGAGAGAATGTGCCTGCTGAAAAAAACATTATTTTTAAAAAGTGCATTGCAGGATATCAGGAACTTTCTGTGGGACACCTTGAAAACTTTCATACAGATTATTTGCACAAAACTTGCAGTCAGTTGTTGTGGCCGAGTGGTTAAGGCGATGGACTAGAAATCCATTGGGGTCCCCCCGCGCAGGTTCGAATCCTGCCAACAACGAGAAACTTTTTTACATCGGCTACAATTTCAGAAGCTAACCTTTAGAATTTCTTCCATGTCAGTTTTATAAATAGGTGGCTTATTTTGGTGTCACTATTGCCCTTTCACATATTTATTATCGCTACCCCTTTCATATCTTTGCTATAACTCTCGTCCTACATTAGCGCTGGTGCAAACACTTCAAATTATTATACCCTGGCTCTCTCAGTCATACCATTCATGCACTTGAAACTTACTTTACCAATAAAAGAAGCAAATAGAAAAATAAAACAAAAGTGCTTGCTGGATTAGGCAACACACTTCATAAAACTGCATTTTCTTTTCTATTCTCCCCGTGTTACAAGCTTAACTGCTCCCTGTGTAATTTCTCTTAGCCTGCTGTCCCAGGAAGAGAATTTTATCTACAGGCTCTTTCCGTGTTTTTTTCCTAGTCTTTCTTTCCTTTTTTTTAGATTTGTAACTGTTCCTTTACGTGCTCTATTTAGGCGCCATTAATCTCATTTGAGCTCCTTGTACCTGCTGCTGTTTTCTCCACACCTCATACTGCCTTTTCCCTCTTTCTCTCTTTCTCTGAGGTTGGTGGCTACTTTCCAAAGCTTCTGATGCCCCAATGTTTCTTCATCTTGTTGTCAGACGTGAATTGGAAAAGCAACCAAATTAACAAGCCTTTACCACTCATATATGGCAGAGGTTTATACTTTAATTGAGCTAAGGAAAGCGTGTTGTGGGGCCCCTACGAGCCATGGTGCTTGCTTCATCATAATTAGGCACGCAGTCATTAGCCACAGCTCTGATCATGGGTCACTGAGGTCAGTTTCAATAATTCCTCAAAAACCTAACCATGCAGTCCCCCCTAACTGTGTAGTTATCTTACTTTACTGCTGTTTGTGTGATTAGCTGGGAGGAGCTCATGGCAGCATCCTCCCTATAAAAGTGTAGATGGACCGCTCCTTAACTCTTTCTTGCTTCACATACAGATGGCTTGAGGAGGTACAGGGGAGATGCAGGTCTACTAGACAGTATAGAAGATCTGCGCCAGGTGTGTTTCTCTGCATTGGTGTCCCATCACAGGCCCACAAGTGTATGTGTGATCTTTGACTCCTGGCAGTTCACAAGCAGGCGGCCAGGAAACAGTTTCAGCCTATCAACCACTGAGGAGACAAAGCCTTTGTATAAGGAATGAGGAAGCAATTAACACATTCAGCCTATCACAGGAGTTCCCTGAGTGTACCGAATTATAAATTCTCCATGTCACTGTATGTTATTGAGCCCAAGTAGCTCGCCGTGATCGTATAGTGGTTAGTACTCTGCGTTGTGGCCGCAGCAACCTCGGTTCGAATCCGAGTCACGGCATTGTGGTTGGCAATGTCACGGCAGTTGGGTTTTTCTTTTACAGAATTACCAAATGTACCAGTTGTTTTTGTAAAATGTCTATTAAAAACAGATCCTTTAAAATATTTAAACGATCTAACGACAAATTATTTTAACACACATGATTATAAGATGTAGCTATATTGTACCTACTAACATAAATTATCGTTCTTGAACCTATTTGCGGTGGGGGAATGGAGCTCTCCCCCATGCCAATCAGAATGCAGATGAATGCAGTTGCAGTTGAGTGACCTGTATTGTGGCTGTCTAGAGGGAATGCACAAATGTAGCTGTCTCGCAGCCCAATCCAGACGTCAATTGGAGACAGGTTTTCAGGCAAATAGAGCAGTAAGTGCAGAGAAATGCTCACTCTCTAAAAATGGCATTTATAAAGTAGTAAAGTTAAATCCAACCTCACCAGTAAATAGGATTTATCAATAAATAAATAAAGCTTCTCCTCTCTGATATGGAATTACCCCCAAAAAGTATAAGGGAATACCCAATGCTAACCTACGAGAGGGGCAGACCTCACAGTAGTGAAAAATGTAATAGACTGTTTTGTACTACCAGGACATGCAAACTACCACAGTACATGTCTTACCTTTTACTTACATAGCATGATGGCCATAGGACTACCTGGGGCCTACCTTTTGGTTAATTATATGTAATTAAATTGGAGTTTAAGGCTTGGCAAGTAGTTTTAAATGGCAAGTCGAAGTGGCAGTACACTGCAGCACAGGCACTGCAGTAGCAGGCTTGAGACAGGTTTGAAATGATACTTTTTTGGGCGGCACAATCAGTTCCTGGGTATATGGTATACCACTTTACAAGGGGCTTTCAAGTCAATGAAATCTGTCAGTCAGGTATACTCCAATTACACACATGATTAGGGAAGAAGCACGTTCACTTCAGCACTGATTAGTAGCAATAAAGTGATCAGAGTCTTAAGGCCAACAAAAAGATACAGCAAAATGCGTAGGTGAAAAGCAATAAGGTAGGGTTGAGGCCACCTTAAGAATGCAAGGTCTAACAAAAACAAACTAAGGATAACATGAGTAAAACATCAGGTTTCTCTACGGCATTTGGTGAGACAAGTGTGCCTTCTTTTATCTTCCATAAATGCAACCTTTCCCTGACCCCTTTATTATATAGCTCTTCAAGTAAAAAAGATAAAGCACTTACAAAGGAGCCTCAAATACTCAAAGATGGTAGACTTCTGTAATATGGGCCATAGACTAAAAGCAGCACGAAAACAGAGTGCAATAGGGTCCCAAAAACTTGAGTGCCACATGACAGTATGCATGAAAGCCTATCCTTTTCCAAACTAGAGATATACTCATGCAATTTTTGTTTTTAGGAGAGAATGTGCCTGCTGAAAAATACATTATTTTAAAAAAGTGCATTGCAGAATACCAGGAATTTGCTGTGGGACACCTTGAAAACTTTCATACAGATTATTTGCACAAAACTTACAGTCAGTTGTTGTGGCCGAGTGGTTAAGGCGATGGACTAGAAATCCATTGGGGTCTCCCCGCGCAGGTTCAAATCCTGCCAACAACGAGAAACTTTTTAACATCGGCTACAATTTCAGAAGTTAACCTTTAGAATTTCTTCCATGTCAGTTTTATAAATAGGTGGCTTATTTTGGTGTCACTATTGCCCTTTCACATATTTATTATCGCTACCCCTTTCATATCTTTGCTATAACTCTCGTCCTACATTAGCGCTGGTGCAAACACTTCAATTTATTATACCCTGGCTCTCTCAGTCATACCATTCATGCACTTGAAACTTACTTTACCAATAAAAGAAGCAAATAGAAAAATAAAATAAAAGTGCTTGCTGGATGAGGCAAACACACTTCATAAAACTGCATTTTCTTTTCTATTCTCCCCGTGTTACAAGCTTAACTGCTCCCTGTGTAATTTCTCTTAGCCTGCTGTCCCAGGAAGAGAATTTTATCTACAGGCTCTTTCCGTGTTTTTTTCCTAGTCTTTCTTTCCCTTTTCTTAGATTTGTAACTGTTCCTTTATGTGCTCTATTTAGGCGCCATTAATCTCATTTGAGCTCCTTGTACCTGCTGCTGTTTTCTCCACACCTCATACTGCCTTTTCCCTCTTTCTCTCTTTCTCCGAGGTTTGGTGGCTACTTTCCAAAGCTTCTGATGCCCCAATGTTCCTTCATCTTGTTGTCAGATGTGAATTGGAAAAGCAACCAAATTAACAAGCCTTTACCACTCATACATGGCAGAGGTTTATACTTTAATTCAATGAGCTAAGAAAAGCGTGTTGTGGGGCCCCTACGAGCCATGGTGCTTGCTTCATCATAATTGGGCGCGCAGTCATTAGCCACAGCTCTGATCATGGGTCACTGAGGTCAGTTTCAATAATTCCTCAAAAACCTAACCATGCAGTCCCCCCTAACTGTATAGTTATCTTGCTTTACTGCTGTTTGTGTGATTAGCTGGGAGGAGCTCACGGCAGCATCCTCCCTATAAAAGTATAGATGGACCGCTCCTTAATTTTTTCTTGCTTCACATACAGATGGCTTGAGGAGGTACAGGGGAGATGCAGGTCTAATAGACAGAATAGAAGATCTGCGCCAGGTGTGTTTCTCTGCATTGGTGTCCCATCACAGGCCAACAAGTGTATGTGTGATCTTTGACTTCTGGCAGTTCACAAGCAGGCAACCAGGAAACGGTTTCAGCCTATCAACCACTGAGGAGACAAAGCCTTTGTATAAGGAATGAGGAAGCAATGAACACATTCAGCCTATCACTGGAGTTCCCTGACTGTTTCTAATTATAAATTCTCCATGTCACTGTATGCTATTGAGCCCAAGTAGCTCGCTGTGATCGTATAGTGGTTAGTACTCTGCGTTGTGGCTGCAGCAACCTCGGTTCGAAACCGAGTCATGGCATTGTGGTTGGCAATGTCACAGCAGTTGGGTTTTTCTTTTACAGAATTACCAAATGTACCAGTTGTTTTTGTAAAATGTCTATTAAAAACAGATCCTTTAAAATATTTAAACGATTTAACGACAAATTATTTAAACACACATGATTATAAGATGTAGCCTTATTTTTGTTTTTAGGAGAGAATGTGCCTGCTGAAAAAAACTATTTTTAAAAAGTGCATTGCAGGATATCAGGAATTTGCTGTGGCACACCTTGAAAACTTTCATGCAGATTATTTGCACAAAACTCACAGTCAGTTGGTGTGGCAGAGTGGTTAAGGCGATGGACTAGAAATCCATTTGGGTCTCCCCGCGCAGGTTCGAATCCTGCCAACAACGAGAAACTTTTTAACATCGGCTACAATTTCAGAAGTTAACCTTTAGAATTTCTTCCATGTCAGTTTTATAAATAGGTGGCTTATTTTGGTGTCACTATTGCCCTTTCACATATTTATTATCGCTACCCCTTTCATATCTTTGCTATAACTCTCGTCCTACATTAGCGCTGGTGCAAACACTTCAAATTATTATACCCTGGCTCTCTCAGTCATACCATTCATGCACTTGAAACCTACTTTACCAATAAAAGAAGCAAATAGAAAAATAAAATAAAAGTGCTTGCTGGATTAGGCAAACACACTTCATAAAACTGCATTTTCTTTTCTATTCTCCCCGTGTTACAAGCTTAACTGCTCCCTGTGTAATTTCTCTTAGCCTGCTGTCCCAGGAAGAGAATTTTATCTACAGGCTCTTTCCGTGTTTTTTTCCTAGTCTTTCTTTCCCTTTTCTTAGATTTGTAACTGTTCCTTTATGTGCTCTATTTAGGCGCCATTAATCTCATTTGAGCTCCTTGTACCTGCTGCTGTTTTCTCCACACCTCATACTGCCTTTTCCCTCTTTCTCTCTTTCTCTGAGGTTGGTGGCTACTTTCCAAAGCTTCTGATGCCCCAATGTTCCTTCATCTTGTTGTCAGACGTGAATTGGAAAAGCAACCAAATTAACAAGCCTTTACCACTCATACATGGCAGAGGTTTATACTTTAATTCAATGAGCTAAGAAAAGCGTGTTGTGGGGCCCCTACGAGCCATGGTGCTTGCTTCATCATAATTGGGCGCGCAGTCATTAGCCACAGCTCTGATCATGGGTCACTGAGGTCAGTTTCAATAATTCCTCAAAAACCTAACCATGCAGTCCCCCCTAACTGTATAGTTATCTTGCTTTACTGCTGTTTGTATGATTAGCTGGGAGGAGCTCACGGCAGCATCCTCCCTATAAAAGTATAGATGGACCGCTCCTTAACTTTTTCTTGCTTCACATACAGATGGCTTGAGGAGGTACAGGGGAGATGCAGGTCTAATAGACAGAATAGAAGATCTGCGCCAGGTGTATTTCTCTGCATTGGTGTCCCATCACAGGCCCACAAGTGTATGTGTGATCTTTGACTTCTGGCAGTTCACAAGCAGGCGGCCAGGAAACGGTTTCAGCCTATCAACCACTGAGGAGACAAAGCCTTTGTATAAGGAATGAGGAAGCAATGAACACATTCAGCCTATCACAGGAGTTCCCTGAGTGTTTCGAATTATAAATTCTCCATGTCACTGTATGTTATTGAGCCCAAGTAGCTCGCCGTGATCGTATAGTGGTTAGTACTCTGCGTTGTGGCCGCAGTAACCTCGGTTCGAATCCGAGTCACGGCATTGTGGTTGGCAATGTCACGGCAGTTGGGTTTTTCTTTTACAGAATTACCAAATGTACCAGTTGTTTTTGTAAAATGTCTATTAAAAACAGATCCTTTAAAATATTTAAACGATCTAACGACAAATTATTTAAACACACATGATTATAAGATGTAGCCTTATTTTTGTTTTTAGGAGAGAATGTGCCTGCTGAAAAAAACATTATTTTTAAAAAGTGCATTGCAGGATATCAGGAACTTTCTGTGGGACACCTTGAAAACTTTCATACAGATTATATGCACAAAACTTGCAGTCAGTTGTTGTGGCCGAGTGGTTAAGGCGATGGACTAGAAATCCATTGGGGTCCCCCCGCGCAGGTTCGAATCCTGCCAACAACGAGAAACTTTTTAACATCGGCTACAATTTCAGAAGCTAACCTTTAGAATTTCTTCCATGTCAGTTTTATAAATAGGTGGCTTATTTTGGTGTCACTATTGCCCTTTCACATATTTATTATCGCTACCCCTTTCATATCTTTGCTATAACTCTCGTCCTACATTAGCGCTGGTGCAAACACTTCAAATTATTATACCCTGGCTCTCTCAGTCATACCATTCATGCACTTGAAACTTACTTTACCAATAAAAGAAGCAAATAGAAAAATAAAACAAAAGTGCTTGCTGGATTAGGCAACACACTTCATAAAACTGCATTTTCTTTTCTATTCTCCCCGTGTTACAAGCTTAACTGCTCCCTGTGTAATTTCTCTTAGCCTGCTGTCCCAGGAAGAGAATTTTATCTACAGGCTCTTTCCGTGTTTTTTTCCTAGTCTTTCTTTCCTTTTTCTTAGATTTGTAACTGTTCCTTTACGTGCTCTATTTAGGCGCCATTAATCTCATTTGAGCTCCTTGTACCTGCTGCTGTTTTCTCCACACCTCATACTGCCTTTTCCCTCTTTCTCTCTTTCTCTGAGGTTGGTGGCTACTTTCCAAAGCTTCTGATGCCCCAATGTTCCTTCATCTTGTTGTCAGACGTGAATTGGAAAAGCAACCAAATTAACAAGCCTTTACCACTCATATATGGCAGAGGTTTATACTTTAATTGAGCTAAGAAAAGCGTGTTGTGGGGCCCCTACGAGCCATGGTGCTTGCTTCATCATAATTAGGCATGCAGTCATTAGCCACAGCTCTGATCATGGGTCACTGAGGTCAGTTTCAATAATTCCTCAAAAACCTAACCATGCAGTCCCCCCTAACTGTGTAGTTATCTTGCTTTACTGCTGTTTGTGTGATTAGCTGGGAGGAGCTCATGGCAGCATCCTCCCTATAAAAGTGTAGATGGACCGCTCCTTAACTCTTTCTTGCTTCACATACAGATGGCTTGAGGAGGTACAGGGGAGATGCAGGTCTACTAGACAGTATAGAAGATCTGCGCCAGGTGTGTTTCTCTGCATTGGTATCCCATCACAGGCCCACAAGTGTATGTGTGATCTTTGACTCCTGGCAGTTCACAAGCAGGCGGCCAGGAAACAGTTTCAGCCTATCAACCACTGAGGAGACAAAGCCTTTGTATAAGGAATGAGGAAGCAATTAACACATTCAGCCTATCACAGGAGTTCCCTGAGTGTACCGAATTATAAATTCTCCATGTCACTGTATGTTATTGAGCCCAAGTAGCTCGCCGTGATCGTATAGTGGTTAGTACTCTGCGTTGTGGCCGCAGCAACCTTGGTTCGAATCCGAGTCACGGCATTGTGGTTGGCAATGTCACGGCAGTTGGGTTTTTCTTTTACAGAATTACAAAATGTACCAGTTGTTTTTGTAAAATGTCTATTAAAAACAGATCCTTTAAAATATTTAAACGATCTAACGACAAATTATTTTAACACACATGATTATAAGATGTAGCTATATTGTACCTACTGACATAAATTATCGTTCTTGAACCTATTTGCGGTTGGGGAATGGAGCTCTCCCCCATGCCAATCAGAATGCACATGAATGCAGTTGCAGTTGAGTGACCTGTATTGTGGCTGTCTAGAGGGAATGCACAAATGTAGCTGTCTCGCAGCCCAATCCAGACGTCAATTGGAGACAGGTTTTCAGGCAAATAGAGCTGTAAGTGCAGAGAAATGCTCACTCTCTAAAAATGGCATTTATAAAGTAGTAAAGTTAAATCCAACCTCACCAGTAAATAGGATTTATCAATAAATAAATAAAGCTTCTCCTCTCTGATATGGAATTACCCCCCAAAAAGTATAAGGGAATACCCAATGCTAACCTACGAGAGGGGCAGACCTCACAGTAGTGAAAAATGTAATAGACTGTTTTGTACTACCAGGACATGCAAACTACCACAGTACATGTCTTACCTTTTACTTACATAGCATGATGCCCCTAGGACTACCTAGGGCCTACCTTTTGGTTAATTATATGTAATAAAATTGGAGTTTAAGGCTTGGCAAGTAGTTTTAAATGGCAAGTCGAAGTGGCAGTACACTGCAGCACAGGCACTGCAGTAGCAGGCTTGAGACAGGTTTGAAATGATACTTTTTTGGGCGGCACAATCAGTTCCTGGGTATATGGTATACCACTTTACAAGGGGCTTTCAAGTCAATGAAATCTGTCAGTCAGGTATACTCCAATTACACACATGATTTGGGAAGAAGCACGTTCACTTCAGCACTGATTAGTAGCAATAAAGTGATCAGAGTCCTAAGGCCAACAAAAAGATACAGCAAAATGCGTAGGTGAAAAGCAATAAGGTAGGGTTGAGGCCACCTTAAGAATGCAAGGTCTAACAAAAACAAACTAAGGATAACATGAGTAAAACATCAGGTTTCTCTACGGCATTTGGTGAGACAAGTGTGCCTTCTTTTATCTTCCATAAATGCAATCTTTCCCTGACCCCTTTATTATATAGCTCTTCAAGTAAAAAAGATAAAGCACTTACAAAGGAGCCTCAAATACTCAAAGATGGTAGACTTCTGTAATATGGGCCATAGACTAAAAGCAGCACGAAAACTTGAGTGCCACATGAGAGTATGCATGAAAGCCTATCCTTTTCCAACCTAGAGATATACTCATGCAATTTTTGTTTTTAGGAGAGAATGTGCCTGCTGAAAAAAACATTCTTTTTAAAAAGTGCATTGCAGAATACCAGGAATTTGCTTTGGGACACCTTGAAAACTTTCATACAGATTATTTGCACAAAACTTACAGTCAGTTGTTGTGGCCGAGTGGTTAAGGCGATGGACTAGAAATCCATTGGGGTCTCCCCGCGCAGGTTCGAATCCTGCCAACAACGAGAAACTTTTTAACATCGGCTACAATTTCAGAAGTTAACCTTTAGAATTTCTTCCATGTCAGTTATATAAATAGGTGGCTTATTTTGGTGTCACTATTGCCCTTTCACATATTTATTATCGCTACCCCTTTCATATCTTTGCTATAACTCTCGTCCTACATTAGCGCTGGTGCAAACACTTCAAATTATTATACCCTGGCTCTCTCAGTCATACCATTCATGCACTTGAAACTTACTTTACCAATAAAAGAAGCAAATAGAAAAATAAAATAAAAGTGCTTGCTGGATTAGGCAACACACTTCATAAAACTGCATTTTCTTTTCTATTCTCCCCGTGTTACAAGCTTAACTGCTCCCTGTGTAATTTCTCTTAGCCTGCTGTCCCAGGAAGAGAATTTTATCTACAGGCTCTTTCCGTGTTTTTTTCCTAGTCTTTCTTTCCTTTTTCTTAGATTTGTAACTGTTCCTTTACGTGCTCTATTTAGGCGCCATTAATCTCATTTGAGCTCCTTGTACCTGCTGCTGTTTTCTCCACACCTCATACTGCCTTTTCCCTCTTTCTCTCTTTCTCTGAGGTTGGTGGCTACTTTCCAAAGCTTCTGATGCCCCAATGTTCCTTCATCTTGTTGTCAGACGTGAATTGGAAAAGCAACCAAATTAACAAGCCTTTACCACTCATATATGGCAGAGGTTTATACTTTAATTGAGCTAAGAAAAGCGTGTTGTGGGGCCCCTACGAGCCATGGTGCTTGCTTCATCATAATTAGGCATGCAGTCATTAGCCACAGCTCTGATCATGGGTCACTGAGGTCAGTTTCAATAATTCCTCAAAAACCTAACCATGCAGTCCCCCCTAACTGTGTAGTTATCTTGCTTTACTGCTGTTTGTGTGATTAGCTGGGAGGAGCTCATGGCAGCATCCTCCCTATAAAAGTGTAGATGGACCGCTCCTTAACTCTTTCTTGCTTCACATACAGATGGCTTGAGGAGGTACAGGGGAGATGCAGGTCTACTAGACAGTATAGAAGATCTGCGCCAGGTGTGTTTCTCTGCATTGGTATCCCATCACAGGCCCACAAGTGTATGTGTGATCTTTGACTCCTGGCAGTTCACAAGCAGGCGGCCAGGAAACAGTTTCAGCCTATCAACCACTGAGGAGACAAAGCCTTTGTATAAGGAATGAGGAAGCAATTAACACATTCAGCCTATCACAGGAGTTCCCTGAGTGTACCGAATTATAAATTCTCCATGTCACTGTATGTTATTGAGCCCAAGTAGCTCGCCGTGATCGTATAGTGGTTAGTACTCTGCGTTGTGGCCGCAGCAACCTTGGTTCGAATCCGAGTCACGGCATTGTGGTTGGCAATGTCACGGCAGTTGGGTTTTTCTTTTACAGAATTACAAAATGTACCAGTTGTTTTTGTAAAATGTCTATTAAAAACAGATCCTTTAAAATATTTAAACGATCTAACGACAAATTATTTTAACACACATGATTATAAGATGTAGCTATATTGTACCTACTGACATAAATTATCGTTCTTGAACCTATTTGCGGTTGGGGAATGGAGCTCTCCCCCATGCCAATCAGAATGCACATGAATGCAGTTGCAGTTGAGTGACCTGTATTGTGGCTGTCTAGAGGGAATGCACAAATGTAGCTGTCTCGCAGCCCAATCCAGACGTCAATTGGAGACAGGTTTTCAGGCAAATAGAGCTGTAAGTGCAGAGAAATGCTCACTCTCTAAAAATGGCATTTATAAAGTAGTAAAGTTAAATCCAACCTCACCAGTAAATAGGATTTATCAATAAATAAATAAAGCTTCTCCTCTCTGATATGGAATTACCCCCCAAAAAGTATAAGGGAATACCCAATGCTAACCTACGAGAGGGGCAGACCTCACTGTAGTGAAAAATGTAATAGACTGTTTTGTACTACCAGGACATGCAAACTACCACAGTACATGTCTTACCTTTTACTTACATAGCATGATGCCCCTAGGACTACCTAGGGCCTACCTTTTGGTTAATTATATGTAATAAAATTGGAGTTTAAGGCTTGGCAAGTAGTTTTAAATGGCAAGTCGAAGTGGCAGTACACTGCAGCACAGGCACTGCAGTAGCAGGCTTGAGACAGGTTTGAAATGATACTTTTTTGGGCGGCACAATCAGTTCCTGGGTATATGGTATACCACTTTACAAGGGGCTTTCAAGTCAATGAAATCTGTCAGTCAGGTATACTCCAATTACACACATGATTTGGGAAGAAGCACGTTCACTTCAGCACTGATTAGTAGCAATAAAGTGATCAGAGTCCTAAGGCCAACAAAAAGATACAGCAAAATGCGTAGGTGAAAAGCAATAAGGTAGGGTTGAGGCCACCTTAAGAATGCAAGGTCTAACAAAAACAAACTAAGGATAACATGAGTAAAACATCAGGTTTCTCTACGGCATTTGGTGAGACAAGTGTGCCTTCTTTTATCTTCCATAAATGCAATCTTTCCCTGACCCCTTTATTATATAGCTCTTCAAGTAAAAAAGATAAAGCACTTACAAAGGAGCCTCAAATACTCAAAGATGGTAGACTTCTGTAATATGGGCCATAGACTAAAAGCAGCACGAAAACTTGAGTGCCACATGAGAGTATGCATGAAAGCCTATCCTTTTCCAACCTAGAGATATACTCATGCAATTTTTGTTTTTAGGAGAGAATGTGCCTGCTGAAAAAAACATTCTTTTTAAAAAGTGCATTGCAGAATACCAGGAATTTGCTTTGGGACACCTTGAAAACTTTCATACAGATTATTTGCACAAAACTTACAGTCAGTTGTTGTGGCCGAGTGGTTAAGGCGATGGACTAGAAATCCATTGGGGTCTCCCCGCGCAGGTTCGAATCCTGCCAACAACGAGAAACTTTTTAACATCGGCTACAATTTCAGAAGTTAACCTTTAGAATTTCTTCCATGTCAGTTATATAAATAGGTGGCTTATTTTGGTGTCACTATTGCCCTTTCACATATTTATTATCGCTACCCCTTTCATATCTTTGCTATAACTCTCGTCCTACATTAGCGCTGGTGCAAACACTTCAAATTATTATACCCTGGCTCTCTCAGTCATACCATTCATGCACTTGAAACTTACTTTACCAATAAAAGAAGCAAATAGAAAAATAAAATAAAAGTGCTTGCTGGATTAGGCAAACACACTTCATAAAACTGCATTTTCTTTTCTATTCTCCCCGTGTTACAAGCTTAACTGCACCCTGTGTAATTTCTCTTAGCCTGCTGTCCCAGGAAGAGAATTTTATCTACAGGCTCTTTCCGTGTTTTTTTCCTAGTCTTTCTTTCCCTTTTCTTAGATTTGTAACTGTTCCTTTATGTGCTCTATTTAGGCGCCATTAATCTCATTTGAGCTCCTTGTACCTGCTGCTGTTTTCTCCACACCTCATACTGCCTTTTCCCTCTTTCTCTCTTTCTCTGAGGTTGGTGGCTACTTTCCAAAGCTTCTGATGCCCCAATGTTCCTTCATCTTGTTGTCAGACGTGAATTGGAAAAGCAACCAAATTAACAAGCCTTTACCACTCATACATGGCAGAGGTTTATACTTTAATTCAATGAGCTAAGAAAAGCGTGTTGTGGGGCCCCTACGAGCCATGGTGCTTGCTTCATCATAATTGGGCGCGCAGTCATTAGCCACAGCTCTGATCATGGGTCACTGAGGTCAGTTTCAATAATTCCTCAAAAACCTAACCATGCAGTCCCCCCTAACTGTATAGTTATCTTGCTTTACTGCTGTTTGTATGATTAGCTGGGAGGAGCTCACGGCAGCATCCTCCCTATAAAAGTATAGATGGACCGCTCCTTAACTTTTTCTTGCTTCACATACAGATGGCTTGAGGAGGTACAGGGGAGATGCAGGTCTAATAGACAGAATAGAAGATCTGCGCCAGGTGTATTTCTCTGCATTGGTGTCCCATCACAGGCCCACAAGTGTATGTGTGATCTTTGACTTCTGGCAGTTCACAAGCAGGCGGCCAGGAAACGGTTTCAGCCTATCAACCACTGAGGAGACAAAGCCTTTGTATAAGGAATGAGGAAGCAATGAACACATTCAGCCTATCACAGGAGTTCCCTGAGTGTTTCGAATTATAAATTCTCCATGTCACTGTATGTTATTGAGCCCAAGTAGCTCGCCGTGATCGTATAGTGGTTAGTACTCTGCGTTGTGGCCGCAGTAACCTCGGTTCGAATCCGAGTCACGGCATTGTGGTTGGCAATGTCACGGCAGTTGGGTTTTTCTTTTACAGAATTACCAAATGTACCAGTTGTTTTTGTAAAATGTCTATTAAAAACAGATCCTTTAAAATATTTAAACGATCTAACGACAAATTATTTAAACACACATGATTATAAGATGTAGCCTTATTTTTGTTTTTAGGAGAGAATGTGCCTGCTGAAAAAAACATTATTTTTAAAAAGTGCATTGCAGGATATCAGGAACTTTCTGTGGGACACCTTGAAAACTTTCATACAGATTATTTGCACAAAACTTGCAGTCAGTTGTTGTGGCCGAGTGGTTAAGGCGATGGACTAGAAATCCATTGGGGTCCCCCCGCGCAGGTTCGAATCCTGCCAACAACGAGAAACTTTTTAACATCGGCTACAATTTCAGAAGCTAACCTTTAGAATTTCTTCCATGTCAGTTTTATAAATAGGTGGCTTATTTTGGTGTCACTATTGCCCTTTCACATATTTATTATCGCTACCCCTTTCATATCTTTGCTATAACTCTCGTCCTACATTAGCGCTGGTGCAAACACTTCAAATTATTATACCCTGGCTCTCTCAGTCATACCATTCATGCACTTGAAACTTACTTTACCAATAAAAGAAGCAAATAGAAAAATAAAACAAAAGTGCTTGCTGGATTAGGCAACACACTTCATAAAACTGCATTTTCTTTTCTATTCTCCCCGTGTTACAAGCTTAACTGCTCCCTGTGTAATTTCTCTTAGCCTGCTGTCCCAGGAAGAGAATTTTATCTACAGGCTCTTTCCGTGTTTTTTTCCTAGTCTTTCTTTCCTTTTTCTTAGATTTGTAACTGTTCCTTTACGTGCTCTATTTAGGCGCCATTAATCTCATTTGAGCTCCTTGTACCTGCTGCTGTTTTCTCCACACCTCATACTGCCTTTTCCCTCTTTCTCTCTTTCTCTGAGGTTGGTGGCTACTTTCCAAAGCTTCTGATGCCCCATTGTTCCTTCATCTTGTTGTCAGACGTGAATTGGAAAAGCAACCAAATTAACAAGCCTTTACCACTCATATATGGCAGAGGTTTATACTTTAATTGAGCTAAGAAAAGCGTGTTGTGGGGCCCCTACGAGCCATGGTGCTTGCTTCATCATAATTAGGCATGCAGTCATTAGCCACAGCTCTGATCATGGGTCACTGAGGTCAGTTTCAATAATTCCTCAAAAACCTAACCATGCAGTCCCCCCTAACTGTGTAGTTATCTTGCTTTACTGCTGTTTGTGTGATTAGCTGGGAGGAGCTCATGGCAGCATCCTCCCTATAAAAGTGTAGATGGACCGCTCCTTAACTCTTTCTTGCTTCACATACAGATGGCTTGAGGAGGTACAGGGGAGATGCAGGTCTACTAGACAGTATAGAAGATCTGCGCCAGGTGTGTTTCTCTGCATTGGTATCCCATCACAGGCCCACAAGTGTATGTGTGATCTTTGACTCCTGGCAGTTCACAAGCAGGCGGCCAGGAAACAGTTTCAGCCTATCAACCACTGAGGAGACAAAGCCTTTGTATAAGGAATGAGGAAGCAATTAACACATTCAGCCTATCACAGGAGTTCCCTGAGTGTACCGAATTATAAATTCTCCATGTCACTGTATGTTATTGAGCCCAAGTAGCTCGCCGTGATCGTATAGTGGTTAGTACTCTGCGTTGTGGCCGCAGCAACCTTGGTTCGAATCCGAGTCACGGCATTGTGGTTGGCAATGTCACGGCAGTTGGGTTTTTCTTTTACAGAATTACAAAATGTACCAGTTGTTTTTGTAAAATGTCTATTAAAAACAGATCCTTTAAAATATTTAAACGATCTAACGACAAATTATTTTAACACACATGATTATAAGATGTAGCTATATTGTACCTACTGACATAAATTATCGTTCTTGAACCTATTTGCGGTTGGGGAATGGAGCTCTCCCCTATGCCAATCAGAATGCACATGAATGCAGTTGCAGTTGAGTGACCTGTATTGTGGCTGTCTAGAGGGAATGCACAAATGTAGCTGTCTCGCAGCCCAATCCAGACGTCAATTGGAGACAGGTTTTCAGGCAAATAGAGCTGTAAGTGCAGAGAAATGCTCACTCTCTAAAAATGGCATTTATAAAGTAGTAAAGTTAAATCCAACCTCACCAGTAAATAGGATTTATCAATAAATAAATAAAGCTTCTCCTCTCTGATATGGAATTACCCCCCAAAAAGTATAAGGGAATACCCAATGCTAACCTACGAGAGGGGCAGACCTCACAGTAGTGAAAAATGTAATAGACTGTTTTGTACTACCAGGACATGCAAACTACCACAGTACATGTCTTACCTTTTACTTACATAGCATGATGCCCCTAGGACTACCTAGGGCCTACCTTTTGGTTAATTATATGTAATAAAATTGGAGTTTAAGGCTTGGCAAGTAGTTTTAAATGGCAAGTCGAAGTGGCAGTACACTGCAGCACAGGCACTGCAGTAGCAGGCTTGAGACAGGTTTGAAATGATACTTTTTTGGGCGGCACAATCAGTTCCTGGGTATATGGTATACCACTTTACAAGGGGCTTTCAAGTCAATGAAATCTGTCAGTCAGGTATACTCCAATTACACACATGATTAGGGAAGAAGCACGTTCACTTCAGCACTGATTAGTAGCAATAAAGTGATCAGAGTCCTAAGGCCAACAAAAAGATACAGCAAAATGCGTAGGTGAAAAGCAATAAGGTAGGGTTGAGGCCACCTTAAGAATGCAAGGTCTAACAAAAACAAACTAAGGATAACATGAGTAAAACATCAGGTTTCTCTACGGCATTTGGTGAGACAAGTGTGCCTTCTTTTATCTTCCATAAATGCAATCTTTCCCTGACCCCTTTATTATATAGCTCTTCAAGTAAAAAAGATAAAGCACTTACAAAGGAGCCTCAAATACTCAAAGATGGTAGACTTCTGTAATATGGGCCATAGACTAAAAGCAGCACGAAAACTTGAGTGCCACATGAGAGTATGCATGAAAGCCTATCCTTTTCCAACCTAGAGATATACTCATGCAATTTTTGTTTTTAGGAGAGAATGTGCCTGCTGAAAAAAACATTCTTTTTAAAAAGTGCATTGCAGAATACCAGGAATTTGCTTTGGGACACCTTGAAAACTTTCATACAGATTATTTGCACAAAACTTACAGTCAGTTGTTGTGGCCGAGTGGTTAAGGCGATGGACTAGAAATCCATTGGGGTCTCCCCGTGCAGGTTCGAATCCTGCCAACAACGAGAAACTTTTTAACATCGGCTACAATTTCAGAAGTTAACCTTTAGAATTTCTTCCATGTCAGTTATATAAATAGGTGGCTTATTTTGGTGTCACTATTGCCCTTTCACATATTTATTATCGCTACCCCTTTCATATCTTTGCTATAACTCTCGTCCTACATTAGCGCTGGTGCAAACACTTCAAATTATTATACCCTGGCTCTCTCAGTCATACCATTCATGCACTTGAAACTTACTTTACCAATAAAAGAAGCAAATAGAAAAATAAAATAAAAGTGCTTGCTGGATTAGGCAAACACACTTCATAAAACTGCATTTTCTTTTCTATTCTCCCCGTGTTACAAGCTTAACTGCACCCTGTGTAATTTCTCTTAGCCTGCTGTCCCAGGAAGAGAATTTTATCTACAGGCTCTTTCCGTGTTTTTTTCCTAGTCTTTCTTTCCCTTTTCTTAGATTTGTAACTGTTCCTTTATGTGCTCTATTTAGGCGCCATTAATCTCATTTGAGCTCCTTGTACCTGCTGCTGTTTTCTCCACACCTCATACTGCCTTTTCCCTCTTTCTCTCTTTCTCTGAGGTTGGTGGCTACTTTCCAAAGCTTCTGATGCCCCAATGTTCCTTCATCTTGTTGTCAGACGTGAATTGGAAAAGCAACCAAATTAACAAGCCTTTACCACTCATACATGGCAGAGGTTTATACTTTAATTCAATGAGCTAAGAAAAGCGTGTTGTGGGGCCCCTACGAGCCATGGTGCTTGCTTCATCATAATTGGGCGCGCAGTCATTAGCCACAGCTCTGATCATGGGTCACTGAGGTCAGTTTCAATAATTCCTCAAAAACCTAACCATGCAGTCCCCCCTAACTGTATAGTTATCTTGCTTTACTGCTGTTTGTATGATTAGCTGGGAGGAGCTCACGGCAGCATCCTCCCTATAAAAGTATAGATGGACCGCTCCTTAACTTTTTCTTGCTTCACATACAGATGGCTTGAGGAGGTACAGGGGAGATGCAGGTCTAATAGACAGAATAGAAGATCTGCGCCAGGTGTATTTCTCTGCATTGGTGTCCCATCACAGGCCCACAAGTGTATGTGTGATCTTTGACTTCTGGCAGTTCACAAGCAGGCGGCCAGGAAACGGTTTCAGCCTATCAACCACTGAGGAGACAAAGCCTTTGTATAAGGAATGAGGAAGCAATGAACACATTCAGCCTATCACAGGAGTTCCCTGAGTGTTTCGAATTATAAATTCTCCATGTCACTGTATGTTATTGAGCCCAAGTAGCTCGCCGTGATCGTATAGTGGTTAGTACTCTGCGTTGTGGCCGCAGTAACCTCGGTTCGAATCCGAGTCACGGCATTGTGGTTGGCAATGTCACGGCAGTTGGGTTTTTCTTTTACAGAATTACCAAATGTACCAGTTGTTTTTGTAAAATGTCTATTAAAAACAGATCCTTTAAAATATTTAAACGATCTAACGACAAATTATTTAAACACACATGATTATAAGATGTAGCCTTATTTTTGTTTTTAGGAGAGAATGTGCCTGCTGAAAAAAACATTATTTTTAAAAAGTGCATTGCAGGATATCAGGAACTTTCTGTGGGACACCTTGAAAACTTTCATACAGATTATTTGCACAAAACTTGCAGTCAGTTGTTGTGGCCGAGTGGTTAAGGCGATGGACTAGAAATCCATTGGGGTCCCCCCGCGCAGGTTCGAATCCTGCCAACAACGAGAAACTTTTTAACATCGGCTACAATTTCAGAAGCTAACCTTTAGAATTTCTTCCATGTCAGTTTTATAAATAGGTGGCTTATTTTGGTGTCACTATTGCCCTTTCACATATTTATTATCGCTACCCCTTTCATATCTTTGCTATAACTCTCGTCCTACATTAGCGCTGGTGCAAACACTTCAAATTATTATACCCTGGCTCTCTCAGTCATACCATTCATGCACTTGAAACTTACTTTACCAATAAAAGAAGCAAATAGAAAAATAAAACAAAAGTGCTTGCTGGATTAGGCAACACACTTCATAAAACTGCATTTTCTTTTCTATTCTCCCCGTGTTACAAGCTTAACTGCTCCCTGTGTAATTTCTCTTAGCCTGCTGTCCCAGGAAGAGAATTTTATCTACAGGCTCTTTCCGTGTTTTTTTCCTAGTCTTTCTTTCCTTTTTCTTAGATTTGTAACTGTTCCTTTACGTGCTCTATTTAGGCGCCATTAATCTCATTTGAGCTCCTTGTACCTGCTGCTGTTTTCTCCACACCTCATACTGCCTTTTCCCTCTTTCTCTCTTTCTCTGAGGTTGGTGGCTACTTTCCAAAGCTTCTGATGCCCCAATGTTCCTTCATCTTGTTGTCAGACGTGAATTGGAAAAGCAACCAAATTAACAAGCCTTTACCACTCATATATGGCAGAGGTTTATACTTTAATTGAGCTAAGAAAAGCGTGTTGTGGGGCCCCTACGAGCCATGGTGCTTGCTTCATCATAATTAGGCATGCAGTCATTAGCCACAGCTCTGATCATGGGTCACTGAGGTCAGTTTCAATAATTCCTCAAAAACCTAACCATGCAGTCCCCCCTAACTGTGTAGGTATCTTGCTTTACTGCTGTTTGTGTGATTAGCTGGGAGGAGCTCATGGCAGCATCCTCCCTATAAAAGTGTATATGGACCGCTCCTTAACTTTTTCTTGCTTCACATACAGATGGCTTGAGGAGGTACAGGGGAGATGCAGGTCTACTAGACAGAATAGAAGATCTGCGCCAGGTGTGTTTGCCTGCATTGGTGTCCCATCACATGCCCACAAGTGTATGTGTGATCTTTGACTCCTGTCAGTTCACAAGCAGGCGGCCAGGAAACAGTTTCAGCCTATCAACCACTGAGGAGACAAAGCCTTTGTATAAGGAATGAGGAAGCAATGAACACATTCAGCCTATCACAGGAGTTCCCTGAGTGTTCCGAATTATAAATTCTCCATGTCACTGTATGTTATTGAGCCCAAGTAGCTCGCCGTGATCGTATAGTGGATAGTACTCTGCGTTGTGGCCGCAGGAACCTCGGTTCGAATCCGAGACACGGCATTGTGGTTGGCAATGTAACGGCAGTTGGGTTTTTCTTTTACAGAATTACCAAATGTACCAGTTGTTTTTGTAAAATGTCTATTAAAAACAGATCCTTTAAAATATTTAAACGATCTAACGACAAATTATTTAAACACACGTGATTATAAGATGTAGCTATATTGTACCTACTGACATAATTTATCGTTCTTGAACCTATTTGCGGTGGGGGGAATGGAGCTCTCCCCCATGCCAATCAGAATGCAGATAAATGCAGTTGCAGTTGAGTGACCTGTGTTGTGGCTGTCTAGAAGGAATGCACAAATGTAGCTGTCTCGCAGCCCAATCCAGACGTCAGTTGGAGACAGGTTTTCAGGCAAATAGAGCAGTAGGTGCAGAGAAATGCTCACTCTCTAAAAATGGCATTTATAAAATAGTAAAGTTAAATCCAACCTCACCAGTAAATAGGATTTATCAATAAATAAATAAAGCTTCTCCTCTCTGATATGGAATTACCCCCCAAAAAGTATAAGGGAATACCCAATGCTAACCTATGAGAGGGGCAGACCTCACAGTAGTGAAAAATGTAATAGACTGTTTGGTACTACCAGGACATGCAAACTACCACAGTACATGTCTTACCTTTTACTTACATAGCATGATGCCCCTAGGACTACCTAGGGCCTACCTTTTGGTTAATTATATGTAATAAAATTGGAGTTTAAGGCTTGGCAAGTAGTTTTAAATGGCAAGTCGAAGTGGCAGTACACTGCAGCACAGGAACTGCAGTAGCAGGCTTGAGACAGGTTTGAAATGCTACTTCTTTGGGCGGCACAATCAGTCCCTGGGTATATGGTATACCACTTTACAAGGGGCTTTCAAGTCAATTAAATCTGTCAGTCAGGTATACTCCAATTACACACATGATTAGGGAAGAAGCATGTGCACTTCAGCACTGATTAGTAGCGATAAAGTGATCACAGTCCTAAGGCCAACAAAAAGATACAGCAAAATGTGTAGGTGAAAAGCAATAAGGTAGGGTTGAGGCCATCTTAAGAATGCAAGGTCTAACAAAAACAAACTAAGGATAACATGAGTAAAACATCAGGTTTCTCTACGGCATTTGGTGAGACAAGTGTGCCTTCTTTTATCTTCCATAAATGCAATCTTTCCCTGACCCCTTTATTATATAGCTCTTCAAGTAAAAAAGATAAAGCACTTACAAAGGAGCCTCAAATACTCAAAGATGGTAGACTTCTGTAATATGGGCCATAGACTAAAAGCAGCACGAAAACAGAGTGCAATAGGGTCCCAAAAACTTGAGTGCCACATGAGAGTATGCATGAAAACCTATCCTTTTCCAAACTAGAGATATACTCATGCAATTTTTGTTTTTAGGAGAGAATGTGCCTGCTGAAAAAAACATTATTTTAAAAAAGTGCATTGCAGAATACCAGGAATTTGCTGTGGGACACCTTGAAAACTTTCATACAGATTATTTGCACAAAACTTACAGTGAGTTGTTGTGGCCGAGTGGTTAAGGCGATGGATTAGAAATTCATTGGGGTCTCCCTGCGCAGGTTCGAATCCTGCCAACAAAGAGAACCTTTCTAACATCTGCTACAATTTCAGAAGTTAACCTTTAGAATTTCTTCCATGTCAGTTTTATAAATAGGTGGCTTATTTTGGTGTCACTATTGCCCTTTCACATATTTATTATCGCTACCCCTTTCATATCTTTGCTATAACTCTCGTCCTACATTAGTGCTGGTGCAAACACTTCAAATTATTATACCCTGGCTCTCTCAGTCACACCATTCATGCACTTGAAACTTACTTTACCAATAAAAGAAGCAAATAGAAAAATAAAACAAAAGTGCTTGCTGGATTAGGCAAACACACTTCATAAAACTGCATTTTCTTTTCTATTCTCCCCGTGTTACAAGCTTAACTGCTCCCTGTGTAATTTCTCTTAGCCTGCTGTCCCATGAAGAGAATTTTATCTACAGGCTCTTTCCGTGTTTTTTTCCTAGTCTTTCTTTTCCTTTTCTTAGATTTGTAACTGTTCCTTTATTTGCTCTATTTAGGCGCCATTAATCTCATTTGAGCTCCTTGTAACTGCTGCTGTTTTCTTCACACCTCATACTGCCTTTTCCCTCTTTCTCTCTTTCTCTGAGGTTGGTGGCTACTTTCCAAAGCTTCTGATGCCCCAATGTTCCTTCATCTTATTGTCAGACGTGAATTGGAAAGGAACCAAATTAACAAGCCTTTACCACTCATACATGGCAGAGGTTTATACTTTAATTCAATGAGCTAAGAAAAGCGTGTTGTGGGGCCCCTACGAGCCATGGTGCTTGCTTCATCATAATTAGGCACGGAGTCATTAGCCACAGCTCTGATCATGGGTCACTGAGGTCAGTTTCAATAATTCCTCAAAAACCTAACCATGCAGTCCCCCTTAACTGTGTAGTTATCTTGCTTTACTGCTGTTTGTGTGATTAGCTGGGAGGAGCTCATGGCAGCATCCTCCCTATAAAAGTGTATATGGACCGCTCCTTAACTTTTTCTTGCTTCACATACAGATGGCTTGAGGAGGTACAGGGGAGATGCAGGTCTACTAGACAGAATAGAAGATCTGCGCCAGGTGTGTTTGCCTGCATTGGTGTCCCATCACATGCCCACAAGTGTATGTGTGATCTTTGACTCCTGTCAGTTCACAAGCAGGCGGCCAGGAAACAGTTTCAGCCTATCAACCACTGAGGAGACAAAGCCTTTGTATAAGGAATGAGGAAGCAATGAACACATTCAGCCTATCACAGGAGTTCCCTGAGTGTTCAGAATTATAAATTCTCCATGTCACTGTATGTTATTGAGCCCAAGTAGCTCGCCGTGATCGTATAGTGGTTAGTACTCTGCGTTGTGGCTGCAGCAACCTCGGTTCGAATCTGAGTCATGGCATTGTGGTTGGCAATGTCACGGCAGTTGGTTTTTTCTTTTACAGAATTACCAAATGTACCAGTTGTTTTTGTAAAATGTCTATTAAAAACAGATCCTTTAAAATATTTAAACGATCTAACGACAAATTATTTAAACACACATGATTATAAGATGTAGCTATATTGTACCTACTGACATAAATTATCGTTCTTGAACCTATTTGCGGTGGGGGGAATGGAGCTCTCCCCCATGCCAATCAGAATGCAGATGAATGCAGTTGCAGTTGAGTGACCTGTGTTGTGGCTGTCTAGAGGGAATGCACAAATGTAGCTGTCTCGCAGCCCAATCCAGACGTCAATTGGAGACAGGTTTTCAGGCAAATAGAGCAGTAAGTGCAGAGAAATGCTCACTCTCTAAAAATGGCATTTATAAAATAGTAAAGTTAAATCCAACCTCACCAGTAAATAGGATTTATCAATAAATAAATAAAGCTTCTCCTCTCTGATATGGAATTACCCCCAAAAAGTATAAGGCAATACCCAATGCTAACCTATGAGAGGGGCAGACCTCACAGTAGTGAAAAATGTAATAGACTGTTTGGTACTACCAGGACATGCAAACTACCACAGTACATGTCTTACCTTTTACTTACATAGCATGATGCCCCTAGGACTACCTAGGGCCTACCTTTTGGTTAATTATATGTAATAAAATTGGAGTTTAAGGCTTGGCAAGTAGTTTTAAATGGCAAGTTGAAGTGGCAGTACACTGCAGCACAGGCACTGCAGTAGCAGGCTTGAGACAAGTTTGAAATTCTACTTCTTTGGGCGGCACAATCAGTCCCTGGGTATATGGTATACCACTTTACAAGGGAGATTTCAAGTCAATTAAATCTGTCAGTAAGGTATACTCCAATTACAAACATGATTAGGGAACAAGCACGTGCACTTCAGCACTGATTAGTAGCGATAAAGTGATAAGAGTCCTAAGGCCTACAAAAAGATACAGCAAAATGCGTAGGTGAAAAGCAATAAGGTAGGGTTGAGGCCACCTTAAGAATGCAAGGTCTAACAAAAACAAACTAAGGATAACATGAGTAAAACATCAGGTTTCTCTACGGCATTTGGTGAGACAAGTGTGCCTTCTTTTATCTTCCGTAAATGCAATCTTTCCCTGACCCCTTTATTATATAGCTCTTCAAGTAAAAAAGATAAAGCACTTACAAAGGAGCCTCAAATACTCAAAGATGGTAGACTTCTGTAATATGGGCCATAGACTAAAAGCAGCACGAAAACAGAGTGCAATAGGGTCCCAAAAACTTGAGTGCCACATGAGAGTATGCATGAAAGCCTATCCTTTTCCAAACTAGAGATATACCCATGCAATTTTTGTTTTTAGGAGAGAATGTGCCTGCTGAAAAAAACATTATTTTAAAAAAGTGCATTGCAGAATACCAGGAATTTGCTGTGGGACACCTTGAAAACTTTCATACAGATTATTTGCACAAAACTTACAGTCAGTTGTTGTGTCCGAGTGGTTAAGGCGATGGACTAGAAATCCATTGGGGTCTCCCTGCGCAGGTTCGAATCCTGACAACAACGAGAAACTTTTTAACATCGGCTACAATTTCAGAAGTTAACCTTTAGAATTTCTTCCATGTCAGTTTTATAAATAGGTGGATTATTTTGGTGTCACTATTGCCCTTTCACATATTTATTATCGCTACCCCTTTCATATCTTTGCTATAACTCTCGTCCTACATTAGCGCTGGTGCAAACACTTCAAATTATTATACCCTGGCTCTCTCAGTCATACCATTCATGCACTTGAAACTTACTTTACCAATAAAAGAAGCAAATAGAAAAATAAAACAAAAGTGCTTGCTGGATTAGGCAAACACACTTCATAAAACTGCATTTTCTTTTCTATTCTCCCCGTGTTACAAGCTTAACTGCTCCCTGTGTAATTTCTCTTAGCCTGCTGTCCCAGGAAGAGAATTTTATCTACAGGCTCTTTCCGTGTTTTTTTCCTAGTCTTTCTTTCCCTTTTCTTAGATTTGTAACTGTTCCTTTATGTGCTCTATTTAGGCGCCATTAATCTCATTTGAGCTCCTTGTACCTGCTGCTGTTTTCTCCACACCTCATACTGCCTTTTCCCTCTTTCTCTCTTTCTCTGAGGTTGGTGGCTACTTTCCAAAGCTTCTGATGCCCCAATGTTCCTTCATCTTGTTGTCAGACGTGAATTGGAAAAGCAACCAAATTAACAAGCCTTTACCACTCATACATGGCAGAGGTTTATACTTTAATTCAATGAGCTAAGAAAAGCGTGTTGTGGGGCCCCTACGAGCCATGGTGCTTGCTTCATCATAATTAGGCACGCAGTCATTAGCCACAGCTCTGATCATGGGTCACTGAGGTCAGTTTCAATAATTCCTCAAAAACCTAACCATGCAGTCCCCCCTAACTGTGTAGTTATCTTGCTTTACTGCTGTTTGTGTGATTAGCTGGGAGGAGCTCATGGCAGCATCCTCCCTATAAAAGTGTAGATGGACCGCTCCTTAACTTTTTCTTGCTTCACATACAGATGGCTTGAGGAGGTACAGGGGAGATGCAGGTCTACTAGACAGAATAGAAGATCTGCGCCAGGTAAGTTTCTCTGCATTGGTGTCCCATCACAGGCCCACAAGTGTATGTGTGATCTTTGACTCTTGTCAGTTCACAAGCAGGCGGCCAGGAAACAGTTTCAGCCTATCAACCACTGAGGAGACAAAGCCTTTGTATAAGGGATGAGGAAGCAATGAACACATTCAGCCTATCACAGGAGTTCCCTGAGTGTTCCGAATTATAAATTCTCCATGTCACTGTATGTTATTGAGCCCAAGTAGCTCGCCGTGATCGTATAGTGGATAGTACTCTGCGTTGTGGCCGCAGGAACCTCGGTCCGAATCCGAGACACGGCATTGTGGTTGGCAATGTAACGGCAGTTGGGTTTTTCTTTTACAGAATTACCAAATGTACCAGTTGTTTATGTAAAATGTCTATTAAAAACAGATCCTTTAAAATATTTAAACGATCTAACGACAAATTATTTAAACACACGTGATTATAAGATGTAGCTATATTGTACCTACTGACATAATTTATCGTTCTTGAACCTATTTGTGGTGGGGGGAATGGAGCTCTCCCCCATGCCAATCAGAATGCAGATGAATGCAGTTGCAGTTGAGTGACCTGTGTTGTGGCTGTCTAGAAGGAATGCACAAATGTAGCTGTCTCGCAGCCCAATCCAGACGTCAGTTGGAGACAGGTTTTCAGGCAAATAGAGCAGTAGGTGCAGAGAAATGCTCACTCTCTAAAAATTGCATTTATAAAATAGTAAAGTTAAATCCAACCTCACCAGTAAATAGGATTTATCAATAAATAAATAAAGCTTCTCCTCTCTGATATGGAATTACCCCCCAAAAAGTATAAGGGAATACCCAATGCTAACCTATGAGAGGGGCAGACCTCACAGTAGTGAAAAATGTAATAGACTGTTTGGTACTACCAGGACATGCAAACTACCACAGTACATGTCTTACCTTTTACTTACATAGCATGATGCCCCTAGGACTACCTAGGGCCTACCTTTTGGTTAATTATATGTAATAAAATTGGAGTTTAAGGCTTGGCAAGTAGTTTTAAATGGCAAGTCGAAGTGGCAGTACACTGCAGCACAGGCACTGCAGTAGCAGGCTTGAGACAGGTTTGAAATGCTACTTCTTTGGGCGGCACAATCAGTCCCTGGGTATATGGTATACCACTTTACAAGGGGCTTTCAAGTCAATTAAATCTGTCAGTCAGGTATACTCCAATTACACACATGATTAGGGAAGAAGCATGTGCACTTCAGCACTGATTAGTAGCGATAAAGTGATCACAGTCCTAAGGCCAACAAAAAGATACAGCAAAATGTGTAGGTGAAAAGCAATAAGGTAGGGTTGAGGCCATCTTAAGAATGCAAGGTCTAACAAAAACGAACTAAGGATAACATGAGTAAAACATCAGGTTTCTCTACGGCATTTGGTGAGACAAGTGTGCCTTCTTTTATCTTCCATAAATGCAATCTTTCCCTGACCCCTTTATTATATAGCTCTTCAAGTAAAAAAGATAAAGCACTTACAAAGGAGCCTCAAATACTCAAAGATGGTAGACTTCTGTAATATGGGCCATAGACTAAAAGCAGCACGAAAACAGAGTGCAATAGGGTCCCAAAAACTTGAGTGCCACATGAGAGTATGCATGAAAACCTATCCTTTTCCAAACTAGAGATATACTCATGCAATTTTTGTTTTTAGGAGAGAATGTGCCTGCTGAAAAAAACATTATTTTAAAAAAGTGCATTGCAGAATACCAGGAATTTGCTGTGGGACACCTTGAAAACTTTCATACAGATTATTTGCACAAAACTTACAGTGAGTTGTTGTGGCCGAGTGGTTAAGGCGATGGACTAGAAATTCATTGGGGTCTCCCCGTGCAGATTCGAATCCTGCCAACAACGAGAACCTTTTTAACATCCGCTACAATTTCAGAAGTTAACCTTTAGAATTTCTTCCATGTCAGTTTTATAAATAGGTGGCTTATTTTGGTGTCACTATTGCCCTTTCACATATTTATTATCGCTACCCCTTTCATATCTTTGCTATAACTCTCGTCCTACATTAGTGCTGGTGCAAACACTTCAAATTATTATACCGTGGCTCTCTCAGTCATACCATTCATGCACTTGAAACTTACTTTACCAATAAAAGAAGCAAATAGAAAAATAAAACAAAAGTGCTTGCTGGATTAGGCAAACACACTTCATAAAACTGCATTTTCTTTTCTATTCTCCCCGTGTTACAAGCTTAACTGCTCCCAGTGTAATTTCTCTTAGCCTGCTGTCCCAGGAAGAGGATTTTATCTACAGGCTCTTTCCGTGTTTTTTTCCTAGTCTTTCTTTCCCTTTTCTTAGATTTGTAACTGTTCCTTTATGTGCTCTATTTAGGCGCCATTAATCTCATTTGAGCTCCTTGTACCTGCTGCTGTTTTCTCCACAACTCATACTGCCTTTTCCCTCTTTCTCTCTTTCTCTGAGGTTGGTGGCTACTTCCAAAGCTTCTGATGCCCCAATGTTCCTTCATCTTGTTGTCAGACGTGAATTGGAAAAGCAACCAAATTAACAAGCCTTTACCACTCATACATGGCAGAGTTTATACTTTAATTCAATGAGCTAAGAAAAGCGTGTTGTGGGGCCCCTACGAGCCATGGTGCTTGCTTCATCATAATCAGGCACGCAGTCATTAGCCACAGCTCTGATCATGGGTCACTGAGGTCAGTTTCAATAATTCCTCAAAAACCTAACCATGCAGTCCCCCCTAACTGTGTAGTTATCTTGCTTTACTGCTGTTTGTGTGATTAGCTGGGAGGAGCTCATGGCAGCATCCTCCCTATAAAAGTGTATATGGACCGCACATTAACTTTTTCTTGCTTCACATACAGATGGCTTGAGGAGGTACAGGGGAGATGCAGGTCTAATAGACAGAATAGAAGATCTGCGCCAGGTGTGTTTCTCTCTATTGGTGTCCCATCACAGGCCCACAAGTGTATGTGTGATCTTTCACTTCTGGCAGTTCACAAGCAGGCGGCCAGGAAACGGATTCAGCCTATCAACCACTGAGGAGACAAAGCCTTTGTATAAGGAATGAGGAAGCAATGAACACATTCAGCCTATCACAGGAGTTCCCTGAATGTTCCGAATTATAAATTCTCCATGTCACTGTATGTTATTGAGCCCAAGTAGCTCGCTGTGATCGTATAGAGGTTATTACTCTGCGTTGTGGCCGCAGCAACCTTGGTTCGAATCCGAGTCACTGCATTGTGGTTGGCAATGTCACGGCAGTTGGGTTTTTCTTTTACAGAATTACCAAATGTACCAGTTGTTTTTGTAAAATGTCTATTAAAAACAGATCCTTTAAAATATTTAAACGATCTAACGACAAATTATTTAAACACACATGATTATAAGATGTAGCTATATTGTACCTACAGACATAAATTATCGTTCTTGAACCTATTTGCGGTGGGGGGGATGGAGCTCTCCCCCATGCCAATCAGAATGCAGTTGCAGTTGAGTGACCTGTGTTGTGGCTGTCTAGAGGGAATGCACAAATGTAGCTGTCTCGCAGCCCAATCCAGACGTCAATTGGAGACAGGTTTTCCGGCAAATAGAGCAGTAAGTGCAGAGAAATGCTCACTCTCTAAAAATGGCATTTATAAAATAGTAAAGTTAAATCCAACCTCACCAGTAAATAGGATTTATCAATAAATAAATAAAGCTTCTCCTCTCTGATATGGAATTACCCCCCAAAAAGTATAAGGGAATACCCAATGCTAACCTATGTGAGGGGCAGACCTCACTGTAGTGAAAAATGTAATAGACTGTTTGGTACTACCAGGACATGCAAACTACCACAGTACATGTCTTACCTTTTACTTACATAGCATGATGCCCCTAGGACTACCTAGGGCCTACCTTAGGGGTTAATTATATGCAATAAAATTGGAGTTTAATGCTTGGCAAGTAGTTTTAAATGGCAAGTCGAAGTGGCAGTACACTGCAGCACAGGCACTGCAGTAGCAGGCTTGAGACAGGTTTGAAATGCTACTTCTTTGGGCAGCACAATCAGTCCCTGGGTATATGGTATTCCACTTTACAAGGGGCTTTCAAGTCAATTAAATCTGTCAGTCAGGTATACTCCAATTACACACGTGATTAGGGAAGAAGCATGTGCACTTCAGCACTGATTAGTAGCGATAAAGTGATCAGAGTCCTAAGGCCAACAAAAACATACAGCAAAATGTGTAGGTGAAAAGCAATAAGGTAGGGTTGAGGCCATCTTAAGAATGCAAGGTCTAACAAAAACAAACTAAGGATAACATGAGTAAAACATCAGGTTTCTCTACGGCATTTGGTGGGACAAGTGTGCCTTCTTTTATCTTCCATAAATGCAATCTTTCCCTGACCCCTTTATTATATAGCTCTTCAAGTAAAAAAGATAAAGCACTTACAAAGGAGCCTCAAATACTCAAAGATGGTAGACGTCTGTAATATGGGCCAAAGACTAAAAGCAGCACGAAAACAGAGTGCAATAGGGTCCCAAAAACTTGAGTGCCACATGAGAGTGTGCATGAAAGCCTATCCTTTTCCAAACTAGAGATATACTCATGCAATTTTTGTTTTTAGGAGAGAATGTGCCTGCTTAAAAAAACATTATTTTTAAAAAGTGCATTGCAGAATACCAGGAATTTGCTGTGGGACACTTTGAAAACTTTCATACAGATTATTTGCAAAAAACTTACAGTCAGTTGTTGTGGCCGAGTGGTTAAGGCAATGAACCAAAAATCCATTGGGGTCTCCCCGCGCAGCTTTGAGTTCTGCCAACAACGAGAAACTTTTTAACATCGGCTACAATTTCAAAAGTTAACCTTTAGAATTTCTTCCATGTCAGTTTTATAAATAGGCGGCTTATTTTGGTGTCACTATTGCCCTTTCACATATTTATTATCGCTACCCCTTTCATATCTTTGCTATAACTCTCGTCCTACATTAGCGCTAGTGCAAACACTTCAAATTATTATACCCTGGCTCTCTCAGTCATACCATTCATGCACTTGAAACTTACTTTACCAATAAAAGAAGCAAATAGAAAAAAAAAAAAAAGTGCTTGCTGGATTAGGCAAACACACTTCATAAAACTGCATTTTCTTTTCTATTCTCCCCGTGTTACAAGCTTAACTGCTCCCTGTGTAATTTCTCTTAGCCTGCTGTCCCAGGAAGAGAATTTTATCTACAGGCTCTTTCCGTGTTTTTTTCCTAGTCTTTCTTTCCCTTTCCTTAGATTTGTAACTGTTCCTTTATGTGCTCTATTTAGGCGCCATTAATCTCATTTGTGCTCCTTGTACCTGCTGCTGTTTTCTCCACACCTCATACTGCCCTTTCCCTCTTTCTCTCTTTCTCTGAGGTTGGTGGCTACTTTCCAAAGCTTCTGATGCCCCAATGTTCCTTCATCTTGTTGTCAGACGTGAATTGGAAAAGCAACCAAATTAACAAGCCTTTACCACTTACACGTGGCAAAAGTTTATACTTTAATTCAATGAGCTAAGAAAAGCGTGTTGTGGGGCCCCTACGAGCCATGGTGCTTGCTTCATCATAATTGGGCACGCAGTCATTAGACACAGCTCTGATCATGGGTCACTGAGGTCAGTTTCAATAATTCCTCAAAAACCTAACCATGCAGTCCCCCCTAACTGTGTAGTTATCTTGCTTTACTGCTGTTTGTGTGATTAGCTGGGAGGAGCTCACAGCAGCATCCTCCCTAAAAAAGTGTAGATGGACCGCTCCTTAACTTTTTCTTGCTTCACATACAGATGGCTTGAGGAGGTTCAGGGGAGATGCAGGTCTAATAGACAGAATAGAAGATCTGCGCCATTTGTGTTTCTCTGCATTGGTGTCCCATCACAGGCCCACAAGTGTATGTTTGATCTTTGACTTCTGGCAGTTCACAAGCAGGCGGCCAGGAAACGGTTTCAGCCTATCAACCACTGAGGAGACAAAGCCTTTGTATAAGGAATGAGGAAGCAATGAACACATTCAGCCTATCACAGGAGTTCCCTGAGTGTTTTGAATTATAAATTCTCCATGTCACTGTATGTTATTGAGCCCAAGTAGCTCGCCGTGATCGTATAGTGGCTAGTACTCTGCGTTGTGGCCGCAGCAACCTCGGTTTGAATCCGAGTCAAGGCATTGTGGTTGGCAATGTCACGGCAGTTGGGTTTTTCTTTTACAGAATTACCAAATGTACCAGTTGTTTTTGTAAAATGTCTATTAAAAACAGATCCTTTAAAATATTTAAACAATCTAACGACAAATTATTTAAACACACATGATTATGAGATGTAGCCTTATTTTTGTTTTTAGGAGAGAATGTGCCTGCTGAAAAAAACATTATTTTTAAAAAGTGCATTGCAGAATATCAGGAATTTGCTCTGGGACACCTTGAAAACTTTCATACAGATTATTTGCACAAAACTTACAGTCAGTTGTTGTGGCTGAGTGGTTAAGGCGATGGACTAGAAATCCATTGGTGTCCCCCCGCGCAGGTTCAAATCCTGCCAACAACGAGAAACTTTTTAACATCGGCTACAATTTCAGAAGTTAACCTTTTGAATTTCTTCCATGTCAGTTTTATAAATAGGTGGCTTATTTTGGGGTCACTATTGCCCTTTCACATATTTATTATCGCTACCCCTTTCATATCTTTGCTATAACTCTCGTCCTACATTAGCGCTGGTGCAAACACTTCAAATTATTATACCCTGGCTCTCTCAGTCATACCATTCATGCACTTGAAACTTACTTTACCAATAAAAGAAGCAAATAGAAAAATAAAACAAAAGTGCTTGCTGGATTAGGCAAACACACTTCATAAAACTGCATTTTCTTGTCTATTCTCCCCGTGTTACAAGCTTAACGGCTCCCTGTGTAATTTCTCTTAGCCTGCTGTCCCAGGAAGAGAATTTTATCTACAGGCTCTTTCCGTGTTTTTTTCCTAGTCTTTCTTTCCCTTTTCTTAGATTTGTAACTGTTCCTTTACGTGCTCTATTTAGGCGCCATTAATCTCATTTGAGCTCCTTGTACCTGCTGCTGTTTTCTCCACACCTCATACTGCCTTTTCCCTCTTTCTCTCTTTCTCTGAGGTTGGTGGCTACTTTCCAAAGCGTTTGATGCCCCAATGTTCCTTCATCTCGTTGTCAGACGTGAATTGGAAAAGCAACCAAATTAACAAGCCCTTACCACTCATACATGGCAGAGGTTTATACTTTAATTGAGCTAAGAAAAGCGTGTTGTGGGGCCCCTACGAGCCATGGTGCTTGCTTCATCATAATTAGGCACGCAGTCATTAGCCACAGCTCTGATCATGGGTCACTGAGGTCAGTTTCAATAATTCCTCAAAAACCTAACCATGCAGTCCCCCCTAACTGTGTAGTTATCTTGCTTTACTGCTGTTTGTGTGATTAGCTGGGAGTAGCTCACGGCAGCATCCTCCCTATAAAAGTGTAGATGGACCGCTCCTTAACTCTTTCTTGCTTCACATACAGATGGCTTGAGGAGGTACAGGGGAGATGCAGGTCTACTAGACAGAATAGAAGATCTGCGCCAGGTGTGTTTCTCTGCATTGGTGTCCCATCACAGGCCCACAAGTGTATGTGTGATCTTTGACTCCTGTCAGTTCACAAGCAGGCGGCCAGGAAACAGTTTCAGCCTATCAACCACTGAGGAGACAAAGCCTTTGTATAAGGAATGAGGAAGCAATGAACACATTCAGCCTATCACAGGAGTTCCCTGAGTGTTCAGAATTATAAATTCTCCATGTCACTGTATGTTATTGAGCCCAAGTAGCTCGCCGTGATCGTATAGTGGTTAGTACTCTGCGTTGTGGCTGCAGCAACCTCGGTTCGAATCTGAGTCACGGCATTGTGGTGGCAATGTCACGGCAGTTGGTTTTTTCTTTTACAGAATTACCAAATGTACCAGTTGTTTTTGTAAAATGTCTATTAAAAACAGATCCTTTAAAATATTTAAACGATCTAACGACAAATTATTTAAACACACATGATTATAAGATGTAGCTATATTGTACCTACTGACATAAATTATCATTCTTGAACCTATTTGCGGTGGGGGGAATGGAGCTCTCCCCCATGCCAATCAGAATGCAGATGAATGCAGTTGCAGTTGAGTGACCTGTGTTGTGGCTGTCTAGAGGGAATGCACAAATGTAGCTGTCTCGCAGCCCAATCCAGACGTCAATTGGAGACAGGTTTTCAGGCAAATAGAGCAGTAAGTGCAGAGAAATGCTCACTCTCTAAAAATGGCATTTATAAAATAGTAAAGTTAAATCCAACCTCACCAGTAAATAGGATTTATCAATAAATAAATAAAGCTTCTCCTTTCTGATATGGAATTACCCCCAAAAAGTATAAGGCAATACCCAATGCTAACCTATGAGAGGGGCAGACCTCACAGTAGTGAAAAATGTAATAGACTGTTTGGTACTACCAGGACATGCAAACTACCACAGTACATGTCTTACCTTTTACTTACATAGCGTGATGCCCCTAGGACTACCTAGGGCCTACCTTTTGGTTAATTATATGTAATAAAATTGGAGTTTAAGGCTTGGCAAGTATTTTTAAATGGCAAGTCGAAGTGGCAGTACACTGCAGCACAGGCACTGCAGTAGCAGGCTTGAGACAGGTTTGAAATTCTACTTCTTTGGGCGGCACAATCAGTCCCTGGGTATATGGTATACCACTTTACAAGGGGCTTTCAAGTCAATTAAATCTGTCAGTAAGGTATACTCCAATTACACACATGATTAGGGAACAAGCACGTGCACTTCAGCACTGATTAGTAGCGATAAAGTGATCAGAGTCCTAAGGCCTACAAAAAGATACAGCAAAATGCGTAGGTGAAAAGCAATAAGGTAGGGTTGAGGCCACCTTAAGAATGCAAGGTCTAACAAAAACAAACTAAGGATAACATGAGTAAAACATCAGGTTTCTCTACGGCATTTGGTGAGACAAGTGTGCCTTCTTTTATCTTCCGTAAATGCAATCTTTCCCTGACCCCTTTATTATATAGCTCTTCAAGTAAAAAAGATAAAGCACTTACAAAGGAGCCTCAAATACTCAAAGATGGTAGACTTCTGTAATATGGGCCATAGACTAAAAGCAGCACGAAAACAGAGTGCAATAATGTGGAAAAGTAAATTTTGCCATGTTCTGTGTCCCTACGTGTTCCCCATCTTATGTTATATGTGCATGATTAATATGCATATGTATTCCCTTATGATCGATTAAGGACGCAATTCCAGTTGTGTCCAACTCTAGTATGCCAATTTCCAGTTCTCGTGAAAGCTACGAGTATTAGGCCTATGTAATCTTCTGTTGCCACGTTTCACAGTGTGCACGTTAATTCATTGAATTGTCCCCGCTTCTAGGCCTCAAAAGGGCCCGGACTCAGATTCAGCTCCTGTCTCCTGAACCCTCGTTGAGGAGCGATACAGCCCCCACCTGCATCCCTGACCCTTCACTTACTTCCTGCCTCACAGTGCCCGGCTCGGCCTGGCTCTGCCTGCCAGTCTGCCAAGAGTATGTTATGATTCTAGTTATCAGTCCAGCCCTCCTTCTCTGCATTCCTAAGTTACTGAATCGCATCAATAGTTCAGTCATAGTCTAGCCTTTATGTCTCCATGTAAGAGAAATACTGTATTAATGGTCATTTAATATTCCTCAGCACGCACTACATGTAGAATAATGCATGCACCAGTCTTAGAGTCTGTTAGCCTTTACCCTGATAACTTTTGGATTCTATCAACATGTTCTCTAAACATCAGATACTAGATAGTGTTTAGGTACATGTCGCTCTGACTCTCCAGACTTTCGTCTCCTCTTCTAGCGCAGAAGTCATAGCCCCCAGTTCTCCCTAGTAATACGTCATTGCCAGCTTGCGCGCACCACTAGGTCAGAGGTCCCGGCTCCTTAGGTAGCCCCCTCCATGTTTCCGCCCCATTTATGACATATTCTGTTACGTTTACATCACATGTCTATGTACACGCCTCTTGTTACACCTACTTTATGCCTTATCTTTCGCGACTGCTACGAACTCCGCCCACTGCTACGCCTACTGTATTAACTGTAATGCAATTGTTTTAGTATATATATGTTATACGCTGTTATTAAAGTTACCCTTAGGCTCCCAGATCCTGCCCCTGGCAGCTGCCATCCTATCCCCGTGCAGGTTGTCCTGTTCCTGTCCTTTATGCTATATTAAAACCTGCAAACTCCAGCTACCTCGAATCTTGACTCTTATTTATTGAGCTATCTGTTAATTAATTATTCCGAAAAATAGAACAGGTATTTAATTATTTATTTACCACATAATGGCGCCCGAACAGGAACTTGCCCTTTCCCCACGCGCCGGAGAAGCCACGCAAGCCCCCTGATCCTCTGCAGTCGTGACGGAACCATCCTGCGCAGTGGCAGATATTTCTGCTTCAAGTATCCCTCAGGCCCACGGAGGAGACGGAGGTTGCGGTCCAGCATCCAGACGAGGCGGTGGAGGAACGCGGCGAGTCCCGACCAGAGCCCAAGCCGAGAGTCCAAGGTCTGAGGTATCCGGAGGCCCACCCGTAACTGAAGTCCGAAGTCCGTAGTCCGTCGTCGTAGCAGTCCAGTCCAGTCCGAGGCCTTCCGTTCTTGCTGCCCGGTGAGTACCGTTGCTGGGGTAGTATCTAGACAGGGTCAATTGATTTGTCTCTGGTCCGTGGGTTTGGGTACGCAAATCCAACACGAAGTGTCCACCTAGGTGGATGCGGGTCCTGACGTGTCTCTTTATGAGACCGGTATGTTTCGTACTGTTTCAGCAGTGCATCTAGTAATTCTAGTAAGTTATGTTCTCGAGAAATTCATGTGTTTCTGTCCTCAAGTATTCCAGGTAATGTTTCTGTCCGAACTGTTATTTTAATGTTATTTCATTTGTTTTCAATGTCGTGGTATGAGTGATCAGTCTCAAGTCATTATTGTGTTCATTGTGTATTGTACTGTGTCCAGATCCCAGTTTACGTCATGTGGTGTTGGGTTCAAATCAGGCCTACATACTCTGCTAAACTCTCGAACACCTTAGTATAGAAGTTGGCACGGACACTGGAAAAGGTAAAAGACAAGTTTATTAAGACCCCATGGGGTGGTGATACATTCCTACAGCACCCTTCGGTAATGTAAGAAGTAGCACACCGAACATCGGTGCGCGACCTCTTTTATATGGTTTAATAGCAATAAAAAGATAGGCGGTTACAAGTTACACATTTTAGGTACATATAAGGTCATTTTTGGAACGCAGCCAACAAGTGGGCGGAGTTTCAACAGCACTGGTCAGTTAGCATGAACATTCCTGAAGAGTGACCAATTGGTGCGTAATGCGCATGTGCGCTTGACCAGTACTAAAAATAGCCTGTTGCCGAGCAGACTAGTGACCATGGGTATCAAGAAAGGACAAAAGGGCACACTGACCACGAGGCAGCATGTTCATAGGAAACGGAAGTCGGAGGGATTCAAAATGGCCCCCGTTCGTTTTGGTCAAGTTAACAGAAAAGACCGTGTAGCTGTGCTAAACGCTAACTCAGGAGCTGCCAAAACACGACAGACGGCCCTTTTAGCGTTTAGCAAAAGCTACCTCATAGTGGGCGTAGTCAGAATGTTCATCCTCAATGTTAATAGCCATTATTTTCAATACTTCATCATTGATCAGTTTCTCTTGCTTGACAATAGCTCGTTTGGACGGAATACAGGCTGTGATACATACAGTACATAATGTAGGGCCACATTGAATACATAGACAAAGGAAAAATAATACTCCAATAAAAACACAGAGAATCGTTAATAATTTCCAACCCCAAGTACTAAGCAGGGTCCAGAACCAACCAGAAAAGGTCCATGTTCCATTTTCTGGGTGGATCTCAGCAGCTATCTTGTGTAATTTTGTAATCGAATCATATACAGAAGGTGAGTTATCTGGTACGTACACGCAACAACTACTTCCGATGACGCGGCATGCTCCACCCCTATCAGCTAGTATCACATCTAGAACCATTCGATTCTGGAGCGCCACAATTCTGGTAATTTGCAATTCCTCAGTAATATTTCCTAAAGCAGAGGCAGTTTCATTGGCAACGGCTTCCACTACACGTGTAAGCCGCCTTATCTTCCTGCTATTTAATGCAGCTCCCACGAATGAAAATAACCCCAGATTGAAATCTACATATTGTTGTAAAGTGGTATCAGTCTGGTCTATTTCATCAAGATCTATTGTTCGTTTCACTCTATTCAATATGAAATCATGGTACAAAACATAATCATTATGATACATGGGAGGAGCAATAAACACAGGTGGTAGTACAAATGCTACATAACACGTTCCTAACCAACCCAATGGTAGACGATGGTATCCCTTATTTCCACAAATGAAATATGTGTTACGTGAAGCTACAAAAGCAATTCCAGTTGGTGTATCAAAGGTAAGTGTAATATTACATTCACTGCGGCCTACAGGGATTGTACCTTTATTTCTAATACACAAATCTGCTTTTGTATCGATGACTGTTATTATGTGCATGCTCGTCACATTTGTAAGTCTTTGATTCGTATATACACGAGGTGTAGAAACATTGTCCGGACGATATTCTTCCCATTCGAATTTAGTTCCTTCAGCGTGTCGATAGCCATCTTTATCGTTATAGCATATTTTATTCAACCGAAAAAGTAATCCACCTTTCGTTGGCCATCGCAGAGTAAAAAGAAGAGTGTACCAAGCGTGACAAGAACCATTATGAGAAAACGGGAGAGGAATGAGTGGTGTTCCTCCTTTCTTCTGGTGTCCGGGCAACATTCCACATACCCAACAATTGGAAGTGTTGGTCATGTTATGAGTATGATGTAGAATCTTAATAAAGCTGTTATTCAAATAAGTCTGCCTATGTCTTTCTTCGTGAAAAGGCAGAGTGAAATGGAAATGTTCAGACGGACTTGGAGTGGTGGGCAGTAAATGTTCTCGTACAGGAAACAACAGTTCTATAGTCCAGGCTAATACTGCGATCACCACTACGGTCAAGACAAACAAAACAGCACCAAGAATTCTCCCTCTTCGTGTCGAAGGAGATGCCATAATTCACAAAACAATACTCTTCAAAAGCAACACTAAGCGAGAAAAATTAAAACGATGGTTCTGAACCGAGGCTGCCGTTGATTTGTTCTCCGGGATTCAAGACGGGTGTCGCTACACTGGGCAGAACTGATCCCCCCCCCTTGATATTCCCGGCTTCCGTTTCACAAACCTCAGAGCGGTTACCAACCAGTTTCAAAAACACAAAAGGAATCTTATTTCCTGGGGCGTAGATTGTACTTCACTTTATCAGAAACAACGTGGTCCGGGAAGGCTCCCTCCAATTCATCAGGCGTGACAGCTGAGCTCTTTTCTGTATCCAAAATCTTTCTGTAGTCGGATAGCACCACAGGGCTCACCAGATCCGGAGAGACACGTCGGCAGTGCGTTGAATGAATCCACCGCTTCTTGTTGGTGACTCTCACAGCAGTTCGCGTAGCCAGCAGCACTTGCTCAGGGCCATGCCATCTCGGTTCCAAACTGCTGGATCGCTCAAATATTTTGACCATCACGTGGTCCCCAGGACGGAGATCGTGAGCCTCACCAGCGGAGTTATCAGGGAGCGACTCTCGAACCTGTTGATGAATAGAAAGCAAATCATTTGTTAATCGTGCCAGATAATCGTTCATCATTATACAAGGCATATCATGTATCAAACGAGGTTTTGGAACTCCCCAGATATTCATAGGCCTTCCAAACACTACTTCATAGGGTGTGAGGCCAGACCGAGAATGGGGCACTGATCGAATGGACAGCAATGCCAGAGGCAAAGCGTCCGGCCATTTCAGAGATGTCGATGCCACTATCTTTGCTAGCTTCAGCTTCAGAGTTGCATTATATCTCTCCACTAAACCTGCTGATTGCGGATGAAAGACAGCATGGAATCGTTGTTTGATTCCCAATCCTTTCAGGACATATTCCACTACTTTTCCAATGAAATGAGGGCCATTATCACTCCACATAAGTTTACAAACACCATAGCGCGGGAAGTACTCCTTGAGTAGCACCTTAGCTGTTGTCAATGCTGTATTGTCTTTCGTAGGGTAAGCCTCAATCCATTTGCTGAAGGCACACACCACTACTAGGACATACTTGAGATTATTACAGCGTTCCAGCTGGATGTAATCCATTTGTAGTACTTCGAATGGTGCAGTAGGTGGAACAAACCCACCTTTAGGAGTATGAGTCCCTTGTCCAGGATTGTGCTGCAAACATATCAGACAGGTCTGCACTACTCTCTTAGCCGTGCTAGCAATGTCAGCATTTTCCCAAACTCGTGTAAGCAATTTAGTAATTGCGAGAGCTCCAATGTGTGCCAGTCCATGTGTCATTTGCACCATTGTTTGTAAATAGGCCATGGGTAGTTTCCATCTCTCCATATCTTTACTACGCCAGCAACCCTCATCATCCAATACTCCCTCGGTGGCCCATTTCACAAGTTCTGCCTTTGATGCTGACTTCTGTATATCGAGTATTTCTTCTCTAGCATCATGCCACCGCTCAGCTTGTGACTTTACCACATACATGGGGAAATCATTTTGCAGCATAGCGGTCTCTCTCGCAATGCGATCTGCAAAAGCATTGCCCTGTCCTATTTTGTCCGTCACCTTTTTATGTGCACTGCACTTGACTATTGCAACTTCTTTGGGCATAACAGTGCATTCAGGAGATCGCGTACCAATTCTCCATGCATGATGTGTACTCCGTGTGAAGTCAGGAATCCTCGTTCCTTCCAAAGTAGGCCAAAATCATGCACTACTCCAAAAGCGTAACGACTATCCGTGTAAATGTTCACACACAGTCCAGCACTTAACTCACATGCCTTCGTTAAGGCTATCAACTCAGCCGCTTGAGCTGATTTTTGGGGTATCCGTGCTGCTTCTACCACAGTCTTAAGTGTCGTGATCGCATAAGCTGCGGAAGTCGTACTATCTGGTAACCTCACACATGACCCATCAACCCACAGTTCCCCATCTACATCTGGAAATGGCGTATCCTGTAAATCGATACGACCCTTTGTCTGTTCCTCAGTCAGAAAAACACAATCATGTTGTTCTTCCTTCTGGGTCTCAGCAACAGGATCCGGCAATAAAGTAGCAGGATTTAGTGTTGCACATCGTTTTAGTGTGATGTGCGGCGCCAACAACGTTAGCTCATATCCTGTCAGACGGGCACTAGTTAGATGCTGTGTTTTCGTTTGATTCAGTAACGCATCTACCGCATGGGGAACTAGCACCAACAATTTGTGTGACAAAACTATTCCCTCACTTTGTCGTATCGCAACTGCTGTTGCTGCAACTGCTCGAAAACATCCAGGCAATCCTCGAGCCACAGGGTCGAGTACCGCCGAGAAGTATGCACAAGGCCTCTGTTTATCTCCGTGTGTCTGCACTAACATTGACAATGCACACCCATCCTTCTCGTGTACATATAATGTAAAAATCTTCGTGTAATCAGGTGTACCTAACACTGGTGCAGAACAAAGAGCTTGTCTCAATTGTTCAAAAGCATTCTGACATTCATCCGTCCATTCAATGGGAATCGGTGTATCTTTAGACAACAATGCTAACAATGGTTTAACGATATGTGAAAAACCCAATATCCATTGCCTACAAAAAGACGTCAAACCTATAAAGGCGCGAACGTCCTTCTGAGTGCGAGGGACTGGAGTATCTAGGATTGCTTGAATTCGATCTGGTGTCAATGCACGGCCCTCCTTAGACAAAAGATGACCGAGGTAGGTCACCTTTGGTCTACAATATTGTAGTTTTTTCTTCGAGACTTTATGATTATGCTTAGCCAGGAAGGAAAGCAAGGAAAAGGTACTCTTCTCACATTGTTCTGGCGTGTCTGCGGCAAGTAAGATATCGTCTACATATGTTTATGTTTATGTTTATGTTTGGGGGGTTTTATATAGCGCTCTATCGCTCCGAGGAGCATCTTGGCGCTAGGTTCAATTTGTGTGGTTCGTAGGCAGAAGGGAGATGTAATAGCCCCTAGAGTAGATATTAGACCTGGGTTTTGCAGGTGGAGGCAGTTAGGTTATAAATCCAGGTTTTAATGGTTTTCCTGAATTTGCTCTCGCAGGAGATTTCGCGAATTTGAGGTGGAAGTGTGTTCCAGGCTCTAGAGCCTTTGACCGCCAGGGACTTTCCCCCTCTAGTGGCCAATCGAAACTTTGGAATGGTCATTAGGTTGGCCGTAGCAGATCTTAGTTGACGTCCGGGGTGGTAGCGATTGAATTTGTTAGTCAGGTAGGTAGGGCCTCTTTTGTGGAATGCTCTGAAAGAGATGATCAATAGTTTGAATAGAATTCTCTTTTGGATAGGGAGCCAGTGGAGGGTGTCAAGTGCTGCGGATGCTGAGGATTTTCTTGGCATTTTTAGCACCAGCCTTGCTGCAGTATTTTGCACCATCTGCAGCTTATGTAGGAGGGCCTTGTTGGCACCCACATACAGTCCGTTACAATAGTCCAACCTAGATGTAATCAATGCCACCGCTACCGTTTTCCTTGCTGGTAGGGGGAGGAAGTCAAAGAATTTCCGAAGGCTTTTGATGATATTAAAACAGGAGCCAGCTACTTCACTGGTCTGTTGTTTGAAGGATAGTGCCTCGTCAATTTTAATTCCTAAATTTCGGGCGCTCTTTATGGTACTCGGAGGGGCTTCAGCATTAGGTGGCCAGCAGGTTTGGGGAGAAAACAGATTATTTTTCCCAAAGGGTAAAATTTCCGTCTTTGCAGTGTTGCATCTCAGGTGGTTTGTGTTCATCCACTCGAAAGTGGCCTTCAGACAATCTCTGAGGGAACGTTCAGCAATTGCCGCGTCCTCATCTAGGATTACAACTAGTTGAGTATCATCGGCATAGGCTATTGAGCTGATAGCAAAAGAGGAGATAAGTTTCATTAGGGGGACCATATATAGGTTAAACAATATGGGGCTTAAGCTAGAGCCCTGAGGTACCCCAGATTGGACTTCTCTTGCCTCAGAGTAATGCGGACCTAGGAGAACAGTCTGTTTTCTTTGTCTGAGGAAGTTGGTAAACCATTTCAACACGGTGCCCCCTATGCCTGCACTACTCAGGCGATGAAGTAAAATATCATGGGACACCGTGTCGAATGTCGTACATATTGAATGAGAACCACTCCCTCTTGTAAGTCAAAGGAATCAAGCTGTCTTTTTAATGCCTGACTATAAATGCTAGGACTTTCAGTATAGCCTTGAGGAACTCGACAGAATCTGTATGATTTATTATTTAATGTAAAGCCGAATAGATATCGACTGTCAGGATGTACAGGAATCGAAAAGAAGGCGTTCTTCAAATCAATGACTGTAAAAGTAGTTGCCGTCGGTGGAACCAACGTAAGCAATGTGGTGATGTCAGATACCACTGGATACTGAGGCACTACTATCTTGTTTATTTCCCTCAAATCAATAATGAAACGGTAAACTTTAGCATCTGTATCTCTTTTAAGGATCGGTAAAATTGGACTATTGCAAACATTGTAAGGAACTTCCTCGACTACTCCTGCCGAAATCAAATCATTTACAATGTGTATTAAAGCAAGTTCACCTTCTCTAGAAATCTTATATTGAGGGACACGTGGCAGAGATACTCCCTCCTTTACAGTAATACGCACTGGGGGAATTATCATTCGTCCTACATCCGTGTCAGAAGTGGCCCACAACGTTTTTGGTAAGGAGGCTAATACTTCAGATTCATGGAGAAAACACACTCGCTCAAAGTCTGGGTAATTCTCATTCAGCACAACTCGCACTCCTTCTGGGGCACAGCGAATAGTAGCTCGAAAGTGTTTTAACATATCGAGTCCAATAATATTATCGGGTGTATTTGGGGACAACAAAAAGGGACAAGGGGCAGCAAATTTATCAACATGAAATGCAACTGGTTGAGACAGTGGGCTAGAAGTAGGTGTTCCATCGAACCCTATTGCTGTAATTATCTCGCCAGACAGGGGAGCCCTTGGAACCAAGTATTTGGACAAAGCGCTACGAGTAGCTCCTGTATCGACCAGAAATTGATCAGTAGAACCCAAAACATGTGCTTCTATGTATGGACCCCTCTGATCAACTGGTACCTCAACCGATTCCACACCCCATCCTACGCAATCCTATGCGTAATGCTCATCCCGTGCTTCAGCAGGACCACCCTCATTTATCTGATATTGATTGCGGTTATCAAACGTATTATAATCTGACTGACCACGACCCCTTGCTCCATATCCTCCACGATCGTTCGTGCCATAACCTCCTCTTGACCCTCCATAATAATTCCTAGATCTCCCACTTCCTCGTCCCCTCAAATTACGCTGCTCTCGAAACACCGGACAGTCTGCAATCCAATGCCCAAACTGTTTGCAGTATGCACATTGATTCACAGAAATGTCAGAACGAGGGGAAGGAGCATTACTGTATGATCCTCGCCCTCCTCTATTGTTCCCTCTCGTAGCCTGAACCTGAGCTAACATTACCTTCGTTTTCAAATCCTTCGCCTTCTTGTCACTACTTTCTTTCGCCTCTAATTCCTGTCTTTCATAATATTGAGCCATAGTCAATAAAGAAGCAGGGGTTGCGGTGGTCCATGAACTTTCACTCGCTTTTAATCGTTTCGCAATCTCCGGTAGGAGATTAGCTACATACTTATCAACGAATAGATGCCTGCCAGTATCTTCTGTCAATGATTGACCACTGTAATCATGGAACGCTTCCTCGAAGCGAGAGAAAAAATCGGAAACTGATTCATCCGCTTTCTGCTTACACGAGGCTAATATAGTCCAATCAATCTTTTTAGCGGGAGCAAGAGTCTTTAGTTTTGTTAGTATGGCCCCTGGAAGGTCTAGTATTAACTGACACGGCTTACATGCTGGTTCTCTATCTAAATCAGCCTGAACAAGATCTTTCCAAGTGGCCCCGAGAGTCGTGAGGTCATCAAACCTACGAATCACTCTCCACATATCAGGGGGCAATATCAACCCGAAAAATAGATCAATATCAACTAACGTCATGATACATGAAGAAATTGCACTTTCAACATTTTCATAAAAAGCCGCAGGGTTTTTACGGGGATCAGGTAAAGCATTCTTAAGCGCCATGACATCTGCTCTATTCCAAGGCGTATAAACCCAATTATATACAAAATACCCTTTCGCATCTTTAGAACTTTTATCATCATCTGTGCCATCCCCTTTATGAGGGACATATAAAGGCGCAGCTTCTCGCATGGGTCTAACATTAATCGCAGCGATCTTATCTGTTTCAAAAATAGGGCATTCTTTGGATATCCCCGTCGCTCCGGACGCAGACGAATTCTTCGACGTTCCCAACTCCCGTAGTCGTATCGCCTCATTTCGTAGTTGAATCAAACGCTTGAAGAAGTCGTCCGCATCTGAAAGAACAAAAAGACCTTTACGAAAATTCTCACGGCCCTCAGATATCTCCTTGGGTTCTAACTCGAGAGAATATTTTCTATACCGCTCAACAACTTCATCTCCAAAATGATCTAAAAAATACAGTCGTTCCTTATCAGGCCACTGTTCCATTTTTACAGCAATGTCAGAAACAGTAACAGTATTAATATTTAGTTTTCGTGCCAACGAACGTAATTCCGCAGTTCGTTCCGCATGTAACCTGGTACGCTGTGTTCGATCACTATCCTCGTCTGATCCCTCGCTCGGAGCCGTGGGTGCGACGTACGGAGGCGGACAACGATCTAGTAATGAAAAATCATCCGTTTCATTAGTAAGGACTGGATAGAGAGGACGCCTGATAGGGAATTGACCATTAACCTGTAAATTACGTTCTCGTCTCTCCCTCTCTTTCTTTTCCTGTAATTCCTTCTCCTGTAGCTGTAAAGCTTTGTCATGTGCAGCCTTCCGCTGCACTTTCTCCGCCAAGGCTTCCTCACGCTTCACTCGTTCACGCACCTCTTTCTCCCACATACGCACACAATCAAACATATCTTGTCTAGACCTTCGCTGAAACAAACACTGCTCTACATACTGTACCTTTCGAAGGTCAAACGACCCATATAGTGGCCACTGTAATTCACGATCAGTTTTAGTATACTTATGCCATAATGTACTATACATTATTGGTGGAATACCGAATTTGACATACATTTCACGATTTGGAGTCCCGTCTGGGGGAGCCGGCTGTTTTGCACTTAATCGATAATTGGTACCATTTTCAGAACAGCACATCCTACGGAGTGTGCTAAAAACAGGCATGTTTCAAAAAGTACCACGAAAACGTGATACTACAAAAATGCCACCTAACACGGTGCACTGTTCAAATCAAATAAATCAGAGAAATATCCCTACATGCCTGCCTATGTGAGGTGCACTTCACATATTCAAATTCAAATTCAAAGATTCAAAAACGTTAGCTAACAAATTCAAATTCAAATTCAAAGTTTCAAAAAGCCACAGTAAGTGTCAGTAGACTACTTCACCACTCAAAAGCTTACCAAATATTTTCAAACGTCCAAAGTCCAACTGCCAAGTTCTGTGGTCAAATCAGCCAAAACGGCACATCACGACAATCCAAGATCAGAATCTCAGTCGAGGACCGGCGCCACCTGGAAGGTCAGATCGGAAGGAAGGGAAAACACACCGTGGGTGCCGGGACTCGGGTCACTCAATGGCAGCGATCGCGTCCATGGCGAGTTTCCTAACCTTCGTCACGACCTCTCCTTCGGGCATCCGAGTCGCCGATGAGTCCCTTCGTGGTCGCCAATTGTGGTGTTGGGTTCAAATCAGGCCTACATACTCTGCTAAACTCTCGAACACCTTAGTATAGAAGTTGGCACGGACACTGGAAAAGGTAAAAGACAAGTTTATTAAGACCCCATGGGGTGGTGATACATTCCTACAGCACCCTTCGGTAATGTAAGAAGTAGCACACCGAACATCGGTGCGCGACCTCTTTTATATGGTTTAATAGCAATAAAAAGTTACACATTTTAGGTACATATAAGGTCATTTTTGGAACGCAGCCAACAAGTGGGCGGAGTTTCAACAGCACTGGTCAGTTAGCATGAACATTCCTGAAGAGTGACCAATTGGTGCGTAATGCGCATGTGCGCTTGACCAGTACTAAAAATAGCCTGTTGCCGAGCAGACTAGTGACCATGGGTATCAAGAAAGGACAAAAGGGCACACTGACCACGAGGCAGCATGTTCATAGGAAACGGAAGTCGGAGGGATTCAAAATGGCCCCCGTTCGTTTTGGTCAAGTTAACAGAAAAGACCGTGTAGCTGTGCTAAACGCTAACTCAGGAGCTGCCAAAACACGACAGTCATGCCTCTGTTCTCAAAATTACGTCAGTCAGTTAAGAACTAGAAAAGGTCTGCTCGAGGAAGCAGTTCCTGTCCCGCCTAGGGACAGTCCAGGTCATTTTATGTATCAAAAGCATGGCATAAGTGCCATATTATATCTAGATTTATGGGTGGAGTACACCAAGGAATTAGAAGAAAAGTATAGATGGCCCGTATCAGGTACGTGGGATGCCGAGTGCATCATGCGAGTAGAAGAAGCATTATGGAAAAAGAAAGCCAGACAGTCACAGAAAGATGCCATCGAGTTATGGCGCAAAGAATCTCATAAAAGAACCGAAAAAGAAATCAGAAAGTCAGAATTAAGTAGAGAATCCTCAGAAAGAGCCCAAGAAAGGGAATTAATTGAAATAGGTGAACGAGTTAAAACCGAACAGTCAGACAGACAGAGGAATGCCCTCATTAAGGGTATGTATCCTCTTCTTGCCGAGGGCTTGCCAAAAGCAACCCCGGAGGCATCCAGTAATTTTCCGCCACCATTAGTTCCGACCAAGTTACGTCACAAACCGACCGCAGCTGATATTTTTCTTTCGTCCTATTTGGACGACACAGTCCCAGAATATGCAAATCCTGCTCCGCCAGCTCCTGTAAATAATGTAATTTCTGCTCCTCCAGCCACCGGGGCACCCGTTACGGTACCCCCGGTCCAGCCTACAGTACAAGTACCCGCTACATCGGTCACTCTGCCAGCACGAAGAGTATCAGTCGACGATTCCAGTTTAGGGGCCGCGGGAGGAGGTCCCCCGGGTACCCCGCCACCACACAAACGTGTAACGTCAGTCGAGTTACATGAACGTGCGTTACAGCGTACGCCCAAATATCAGTCCGTTGCAGATATCAGATGAGCTCTTACTGAATGCCGTTATGATCCAGTCCCAGGCGATGATAATATGGTTGTATATTCATTACGTGTAAGACGGGTGACCGAGTATTTGGACACCCTACCGAATATGAAAGAAGATCTAGACAGAATATATCGTTTCATTCATACAGGAACAGACCCAGAAAGTATTGGCGAAATCATGTCATTAAGGAAAGCTGAGACCCAGCTCATGCTATTAAAGTTTCTAATTAATTGTTTAATAAGGGAACAAGATTATCCGACTAAAGATCCGATCGAAATGAGAGTTCTGACAAAATGGAGTGATCATATAGCCGAGGGAAGACACAAGACACTCAGTAGTATAGAGAGTATGTACAAGAAAATTCGTAAGGAAATAATAAGGTTACACAAGAAACGCAAAGCAGCACAAGTAAGCGAGAAGGAAAACGACTCTCCTACCGAAGAGGTAGACGACGAGAATCCTTCCAGAATAGCGTATGTAGGTAGAACTAGACTTTCCGACCGACATTCACGTCTAGAACACAAGAAAGTTTTCCCTTCTCCAGCACCAGAACAAGGTTCTCTAGAGCAAGTATTTCAAGCTACCGATCACATTCTGAAATCACGAATCGGTTATAGTGAACTTAGTACCATGCATGAACAAGAACTAGCCCGATCAGCAGTCCGATGGGCTACTGATTCTACCACTTTTCCAGAAGAAATAGTGGCACAAATGTTTCTGAAACTGCCCCCAGCCGAGCAGCGACTGGTGGGTATGTATATGATCCAACACCTCATCACTCTGTATGAGGATCAGCATTCCGATCCAGGTCCGTTACATGATGTTCTGAACGAGTTACTCCAGTATAGATGGAAAGGTCTAGGTACCGATTTAATTAGTATCATTCAAGAACAGCACCACAAATATAGAACGTTCCTGAATCCGCATTTTGTTCACGTCTCACCTCCAGAAAGTAAACCGTTTTACATAGACAGACAGCATCCGTTACGAGAAGTACACCCAGTTAGGACAGCGGGTGGTGAAATGCAACGAGTATTTGTTTACACCCCGATTACAAAAATGGAACTCTTAGAGATGAAAAAGTTAATTCCCTGTCACGACAAAGATCCAGCAGGGTTCCACCGAGAATTAAAAGACATGCTCCGTATGGGAGAATACACGTATCCAGATATCATTAAAATGTTAAAGGTTCTGTTGCCTGCGGGCGCATATGAAAAACTCAAAGAAAAAGAATGGGAGGTGGGAGAGAAAAAGATAGATTGGGCAGCTCTAGAAGCTGAAGAAAATACACGTGTACCAGGTACCGGTCTAGGAGACAAGTGTAAAGAATTACCCGAACTGTTAATACAAGTTTTGCCAAGGTTACTAGCCACGAAAAAGGAAGACTGGGATGCAATCTCAGCCTGTAAACAGAAACCAGACGAAGACACTAGTGATTTTTATTCTAGATTCGAAAAATGCTTCAGTATCAACAGTGGTTTGAAGACGAGTAGCGAGTCATACCCTCATCTTTTTGTTACTAAACTAGTCGAGAATTCAAGTCCACAAGTTAAAAATCGAGTTTTGAAAGTCGAGAGTACATGGCAAGCTAATACTCCGTCCCAAATGCTTCAGATGCTCCAGTACCACCAGAATAGAATCAGAGAAGAGCAAGATCATGAAAGGAAACGTATGAAAGACACGAAAATGAAAGTATTAGTTGCACAAACTGTTCCACAAGACAGTCAGAAGAGGGGTCCGAATCAAGCCAGTCATCCTGCAGTTCCCGTTAAAGGGACCTGCAATTATTGTAAACAGCCAGGTCATTTTATAAACGAGTGTGCAGTTCTGAAACACAACATAGCTACTGGTAAGACTAAAGAAAGACCACGTCCGCCTAGACAAGAACAAGTTTCACAGACTTCTCAATTACCACAGAATGCACCACAGACAGTTACAGTACCGCAGCCTATAGCTGCAACACAGCATGTTACACAGCAAATGTACCAGTATGCACAGTCCGAGTATCCAGAGTATCAGCAGTATTCATGAAACAGCCTAGAGAGGGAGGTAGGCTTGCCTCTCATCGAGATACCTGTAGATCAAGAGGGTCCCTATGTTCACAGTCAAGTATTAGGGAAAGACAGAAAGTTTCTGATTGATACAGGGGCAAGTAGGACTACTATCAGTCATGACGAGGTTCCAGGGGCTCCGCTCTCAGGCTCTAGAAATGTTTCCCTTGGATTTTCAGGAAAGCCAATAGTTAACGAAATTTCCAAACCAGTTACTCTAGAAGTAGGTCCATTGTCCCGAACTACTGATTTACTACTTACGAAATCATGTCCAGAAAATTTGTTAGGCATTAAGACATTAAAAGAATTAGGTGCAGTTATTTGCTGCTCCCCAGAAGGAATACGTTTGTTTTTACGTGACTTTAAGGGTCACTATGTATTACGTGATTTTGATCCAAGATTACTGAATGTCCCGCAGCATCTATGGGCACAAGGTCCAACTGATGTTGGTTTTATGCAAATCACACCCCATCGTGTGACTCTGAAACCAGGTGTAGTGTTACCACGAATCAGACAGTACTGATTGCCACCTGAGGCTGTAGCAGCCTTATCCAAAATTATTGACGAGCTTATTGCTCAAGGAGTGGTTGTAGAAACTGACTCCAATGTATGTAATTCTCCTATCATTCCAGTCATGAAACGTACTGATCCAAATGCACCTCCAGTATATCGATTAGTGATTGATCTTCGAGAACTTAATAAATGTATCATTCCCCAGTACCCAGTTGTTCCAGATATTTCTTCCCTATTGACAGCCATTGATTCTGAAGCCACATTTTTCACAGTCATAGACCTCAAGAACGCATTTTTCAGTGTCCCCATTCATCCAGACAGCCAGTTCCTTTTCGGATTCTGTTTAAATGGAAGGAGCTATAAATTCACACGAGCTCCTCAAGGTTTCACAGAAAGTCCTAGTATTTACAGTCAAGCACTTAAAAGACAACTAGACAATATTCACATGCCAACTGACACTGCCCTGCTCCAGTATGTCGATGATCTACTGATCACAGCCCGTTCTGAACGTGACTGCGAGCGAGCGTCACTTACAGTTCTGTATTTCCTAGCCGAGATGGGGCACAAGGTGTCCCCTTCGAAGCTTCAATTCTGTGTCCAGCAAGTGATCTACTTAGGCCACTTGCTGTCCAAGTGGGGTAGGCAGTTGACACCAGACCGTATCCAGTTGATAGCGAGTCTTCCACAGCCCAAGACACAGAAGGAGGTGCGAGCTTTTATTGGCCTCACTTCCTATTGCAGACAATGGATTCCTCAGTATGCATTTCTAGCCAAACCACTGATACAGTTAACGACACAGGAGGCAGCCGTATCGACTGTCCTCCCTTGGACATCTGAACATACACTTGCTTTTAATGAATTAAAGAAAGCCTTATGTCAAGCTCCTGTTCTAGCTACACCGAACTACAGTAAGCCTTTTACACTTTTTGTCACAGAACGTAATGGTACTGCATTATCTGTTCTCACACAAGATCAAGCAGGGCAATACAAGCCTTGTGCTTATTTTTCGAGCACACTAGATCCAGTAGCCCAGGCTCTGCCTGCGTTCCTCAAGTCAGTTGCAGCCACAGCACTAGCTATCAGACAAAGTGATTCCATAGTGTTAGGACATTCCCTGACAGTACAAGTTCCACACTCTGTGGAAGTTCTTTTAAACCGAACACAGACTCAGCATTTGACTATTGCACGTTTAACAGGTTATGAATTGACACTGTTCCAGCCACACATAGAAATCAGACGCTGCAACATCCTGAATCCTGCTACACTGTTACCGTCAGTTACTTCAAATCCTGCCACACATGACTGTGTGGAAGTAGTTAACACTATGACCAAGCCAAGACAAGACTTGACAGACATTCCATTACCAGATCCCGACCTGACACTTTATGTGGATGGTTCATGTATGAGAACTAGTACAGGAGAACTAGTAGCCGCGTATGCAGTGACTACTGAAACCGAAGTTATAGAGACACACCGTATTGACACCTTGTCCGCTCAAGCAGCAGAGCTAGTCGCTCTGACCCAGGCCTGCATACGTGCCAAGAACCTGAAAGTTAACATATACACAGATTCACGTTATGCATTCGGAGTCGTACACGACTTTGGAGTACTCTGGCAAGAAAGAGGTTTTATGACTTCTCATGGAACCAAGATTCAGCATGGTCTCCTCATTCAAGCCCTGTTAGAAGCAATACATTTACCGACAGCTATCGCTATCATGAAGTGCAAAGCACACACGAAAGTCACTGATATCATTTCCCAAGGTAACGATCTAGCAGATCGAACAGCCAAGCTCACAGCCCAGACTCCAGACATTCCAGTTAACACGACACAGACATACACTCCAGATCCGACTACATGTATGACAGTTAAGGATCCTACACAAGATGTCATAGACATACAGTTACATGCTACTCCCGATGAAATAAAGAAATAGTCCGAACAAGGAGGGGTCCAGACAGATCAGGGATGGTTGACGAAGGGAAAAGCCACATGGTTTCTCCCCGACTCAATGGTTCAAGTCATTATTAATACCGCACATAGTCCTGCACATTTAGGAGAAAAAGCCATGTTAGACAGTATCCAGAACATTTGGTTCAACAAACATTTACGAGCTGCAGCTAAGCAGAAAGTCCGTACCTGTATGATATGTTGTCAGTTCAATCCAGGTAAAAGTGTCCCGGTGGAACAAGGGGGATTCCAGCCTCCTGACCACCCTTTTGAAGTCCTCCAGATGGATTATATTCAGATGGAGCGATGTCGAGGTTTCAAGTATGTCCTTGTAGTTGTATGCGCTTTGTCCAGGTGGACAGAGGCATATCCAGTCCCAGATTACACAGCCGCGACCACTGCCAAGCAGTTGGTTCGTGAATTCTTCCCCCGTTATGGACTCCCTAGGGTCGTGTATTCTGATAACGGCCAGCCATTCTCATCTGAACTAATGAAGCATGTTTCCCTTCTGTTAGGGTATCAGTGGAAGTTTCATTGTGTACGCCATCCTGAAGCAGCAGGTCTCGTAGAGAGACATAACCAGACTCTGAAAATCCGCATTGCCAAAGTCTGTAAAGAGAAAGGTGTAGACTGGCTAGTAGCTCTGCCAGTCGCCCTATTTTATATGCGCATGGTCGCACATTCCAGATCAGGTCTGTCCCCTTATGAGGTCGTATTCGGCCGCCCCCCGAACATGTGGGGTACACCTAGACCCCGAAGTATTACAGATGTTTCCAGTAATATGCTGACAGATTACCTAGCTTCCTTGATGTCTGCCCTACACTCTTGTCGTTCACAGGTTGCCGCTGCATTTCCAGACAATACCGAGGTGAAACCGCATGAAATCGTTCCAGGATGTCTAGTACTTGTCCGGAACTTTGATCGTTCAAGTCCGCTGGAGCCCCGCTGGAAACAACCTCAACTTGTCCTTCTGACCACCCGCACGGCCGTGAAGCTGGAAGGCCGCAAGGGCTGGGTGCACCTGTCCCACGTCAAGAAATTCCATGGATGTCGCATAAAAACATTGGACTGTTCCATTTTTAAGGACTGCCAGAATTCTAAAAACTGCCCTATTCTCAAGGACTGTCCCGCTACAAACTTTGATTCCAAGCCTCCCCTGTTAGAGGAAACTCCGCAGCAGGAGTATAAAAAGAAACTCCGGTCTAGTAAAATAAGTCAGCCAGTTTAATTGTCTAAGTCCCCCTCGGGTGAAACGGTTAGACAGGTTTCTGACATGTATGAGATAGACCCCCATAGTGAGAGAGTTAGTCAAAACTCTATCAGATGTATCGTTATTTTATGTTTTCTTCTATTTTTGAGTTTGATGGTTACCTGCACAAGTTATGCATTGCATTTATGTTTTTCAATTTCTCATGTAAATAAGTTTTCTAATGCTACAGTAGAGCACACATTCAGTGATCTGCCTCCTCACGAGCTATCCTATCGTCTTGCTATGCGCAATAACACATTCATCAGAATGTTGCACTATTCACACCAGACCAGCAATGCCACTAATTGTTGGGTGTGTGGTCGACTCCCCCCTTTCCAGACACCGAAGGGAGTTCTGCCACTCTTTCCTTATCCGTTCTCGCATAATGGTTCGTGTGGAGCATGGTCCACGTTAACGTCATCCTCAACTGATATGTCCCTTCTGAATAGTACATGTTTTCCAGACAAGCAAGGTCTCATCCATAGAACAGGGTTAGATCTAGAAAATGAAGTTCATGATTTAGGTAATTATTCTTCGAATTTTATGGTCCTGAATGTTCAGTCTGATACTGCTCCAGATTTACCTGCAATTTCAGTACTGCCAGTCAAAGGCGAATTATGTGTCCGAAAGAATGGTTCCGCACATGTAGGACATAGTGATTGTACTACTATTGTCAAGTATAGTGACAGTGGGAAATCTATTTTCAAAGCCTCACGTCATTCATATTTTGTTTGTGGTCAGACCGCATATGTTCGTCTGCCCCTCGATTGGGATGGAACTTGTTACATTGCCTTCCTACTGCCACCAGTTTTCCTAGCCCCATCTGATTATCATAGAAACACACATCTAGTACACGTCAGACCTAGAAGGTAGATCGAGTCCCCAATAGTCGATCAAACTGAAACTACTCTAGAACAATATCAAGACTTTAATAAAGGTTTCTTTTTCTTTATAGGCCCCGTCCAGAATAGTAAGCTAATCCGTAGGTTAACCAGAACCCTTGAAGCAGTAGTGAATGACACTACTTCTGCTCTAGGTAACTTAACCGAAGAGCAATCTGCTATGAGATTTGTCGTGCTCCAAAATCGTCTCGTTCTTGACGTCATACTGGCCGATAGAGGAGGAGCATGTAGAGTCATCGGATCTAGTTGCTGCATTTTCATTCCTAATAACGTGCCGTCTGTTTATTCAGCTATAACCAGACTTCATAAAATTGCCCATCAGTTACACCAGAATCCAGGCACCTGGACATGGTCCGGTTGGCTCTGGAGTATAATTTCTGCCTGGGGATGGAAAGTATTGTCATTCCTAGGTATAGCAGTAATGATCATATTCAGTTGCTGCCTCTGTTTACAATGTGGCCCTGCGATTTGCGGCATTTGTGCTACATCCTGTATTCCAAGTCCTAGTCCTAAGTCCCGTTCCAAGCCAATTCGAGACGAGCAAATGATACTGTATGAAATGATAGATGGTATCATGAATATTGATGTTTCCTGATGGAAACGTAGTGACAAGGAGGGAATGTGGAAAAGTAAATTTTGCCATGTTCTGTGTCCCTACGTGTTCCCCATCTTATGTTATATGTGCATGATTAATATGCATATGTATTCCCTTATGATCGATTAAGGACGCAATTCCAGTTGTGTCCAACTCTAGTATGCCAATTTCCAGTTCTCGTGAAAGCTACGAGTATTAGGCCTATGTAATCTTCTGTTGCCACGTTTCACAGTGTGCACGTTAATTCATTGAATTGTCCCCGCTTCTAGGCCTCAAAAGGGCCCGGACTCAGATTCAGCTCCTGTCTCCAGAACCCTCGTTGAGGAGCGATACAGCCCCCACCTGCATCCCTGACCCTTCACTTACTTCCTGCCTCACAGTGCCCGGCTCGGCCTGGCTCTGCCTGCCAGTCTGCCAAGAGTATGTTATGATTCTAGTTATCAGTCCAGCCCTCCTTCTCTGCATTCCTAAGTTACTGAATCGCATCAATAGTTCAGTCAAAGTCTAGCCTTTACGTCTCCATGTAAGAGAAATACTGTATTAATGGTCATTTAATATTCCTCAGCACGCACTACATGTAGAATAATGCATGCACCAGTCTTAGAGTCTGTTAGCCTTTACCCTGATAACTTTTGGAATCTATCAACATGTTCTCTAAACATCAGATACTAGATAGTGTTTAGGTACATGTCGCTCTGACTCTCCAGACTTTCGTCTCCTCTTCTAGCGCAGAAGTCATAGCCCCCAGTTCTCCCTAGTAATACGTCATTGCCAGCTTGCGCGCACCACTAGGTCAGAGGTCCCGGCTCCTTAGGTAGCCCCCTCCATGTTTCCGCCCCATTTATGACATATTCTGTTACGTTTACATCACATGTCTATGTACACGCCTCTTGTTACACCTACTTTATGCCTTACCTTTCGCGACTGCTACGAACTCCGCCCACTGCTACGCCTACTGTATTAACTGTAATGCAATTGTTTTAGTATATATATGTTATACGCTGTTATTAAAGTTACCCTTATGCTCCCAGATCCTGCCCCTGGCAGCTGCCATCCTATCCCCGTGCAGGCTGTCCTGTTCCTGTCCTTTATGCTATATTAAAACCTGCAAACTCCAGCTACCTCGAATCTTGACTCTTATTTATTGAGCTATCTGTTAATTAATTATTCCGAAAAATAGAACAGGTATTTAATTATTTATTTACCACAATAGGGTCCCAAAAACTTGAGTGCCACATGAGAGTATGCATGAAAGCCTATCCTTTTCCAAACTAGAGATATACTCATGCAATTTTTGTTTTTAGGAGAGAATGTGCCTGCTGAAAAAAACATTATTTTAAAAAAGTGCATTGCAGAATACCAGGAATTTGCTGTGGGACACCTTGAAAACTTTCATACAGATTATTTGCACAAAACTTATAGTCAGTTGTTGTGGCCGAGTGGTTAAGGCGATGGACTAGAAATCCATTAGGGTCTCCCTGCGCAGGTTCGAATCCTGCCAACAACGACAAACTTTTTAACATCGGCTACAATTTCAGAAGTTAACCTTTAGAATTTCTTCCATGTCAGTTTTATAAATAGGTGTCTTATTTTGGTGTCACTATTGCCCTTTCACATATTTATTATCCCTACCCCTTTCATATCTTTGCTATAACTCTCGTCCTACATTAGCGCTGGTGCAAACACTTCAAATTATTATACCCTGGCTCTCTCAGTCATACCATTCATGCACTTGAAACTTACTTTACCAATAAAAGAAGCAAATAGAAAAATAAAACAAAAGTGCTTGCTGGATTAGGCAAACACACTTCATAAAACTGCATTTTCTTTTCTATTCTCCCCGTGTTACAAGCTTAACTGCTCCCTGTGTAATTTCTCTTAGCCTGCTGTCCCAGGAAGAGAATTTTATCTACAGGCTCTTTCCGTGTTTTTTTCCTAGTCTTTCTTTCCCTTTTCTTAGATTTGTAACTGTTCCTTTATGTGCTCTATTTAGGCGCCATTAATCTCATTTGAGCTCCTTGTACCTGCTGCTGTTTTCTCCACAAGTCATACTGCCTTTTCCCTCTTTCTCTCTTTCTCTGAGGTTGGTGGCTACTTTCCAAAGCTTCTGATGCCCCAATGTTCCTTCATCTTGTTGTCAGACGTGAATTGGAAAAGCAACCAACTTAACAAGCCTTTACCACTCATACATGGCAGAGGTTTATACTTTAATTCAATGAGCTAAGAAAAGCGTGTTGTGGGGCCCCTACGAGCCATGGTGCTTGCTTCATCATAATTAGGCACGCAGTCATTAGCCACAGCTCTGATCATGGGTCACTGAGGTCAGTTTCAATAATTCCTCAAAAACCTAACCATGCAGTCCCCCCTAACTGTGTAGTTATCTTGCTTTACTGCTGTTTGTGTGATTAGCTGGGAGGAGCTCATGGCAGCATCCTCCCTATAAAAGTGTAGATGGACCGCTCCTTAACTTTTTCTTGCTTCACATACAGATGGCTTGAGGAGGTACAGGGGAGATGCAGGTCTACTAGACAGAATAGAAGATCTGCGCCAGGTGTGTTTGCCTGCATTGGTGTCCCATCACAGGCCCACAAGTGTATGTGTGATCTTTGACTCTTGTCAGTTCACAAGCAGGCGGCCAGGAAACAGTTTCAGCCTATCAACCACTGAGGAGACAAAGCCTTTGTATAAGGAATGAGGAAGCAATGAACACATTCAGCCTATCACAGGAGTTCCCTGAGTGTTCCGAATTATAAATTCTCCATGTCACTGTATGTTATTGAGCCCAAGCAGCTCGCCGTGATCGTATAGTGGATAGTACTCTGCGTTGTGGCCGCAGCAACCTCGGTACGAATCCGAGACACGGCATTGTGGTTGGCAATGTAACGGCAGTTGGGTTTTTCTTTTACAGAATTACCAAATGTACCAGTTGTTTTTGTAAAATGTCTATTAAAAACAGATCCTTTAAAATATTTAAACGATCTAACGACAAATTATTTAAACACACGTGATTATAAGATGTAGCTATATTGTACCTACTGACATAAATTATCGTTCTTGAACCTATTTGCGGTGGGGGGAATGGAGCTCTCCCCCATGCCAATCAGAATGCAGATGAATGCAGTTGCAGTTGAGTGACCTGTGTTGTGGCTGTCTAGAGGGAATGCACAAATGTAGCTGTCTCGCAGCCCAATCCAGACGTCAAATGGAGACAGGTTTTCAGGCAAATAGAGCAGTAAGTGCAGAGAAATGCTCACTCTCTAAAAATGGCATTTATAAAATCGTAAAGTTAAATCCAACCTCACCAGTAAATAGGATTTATCAATAAATAAATAAAGCTTCTCCTCTCTGATATGGAATTACCCCCCAAAAAGTATAAGGGAATACCCAATGCTAACCTATGTGAGGGGCAGACCTCACAGTAGTGAAAAATGTAATAGACTGTTTGGTACTACCAGGACATGCAAACTACCACAGTACATGTCTTACCTTTTACTTACATAGCATGATGCCCCTAGGACTACCTAGGGCCTACCTTTTGGTTAATTATATGTAATAAAATTGGAGTTTAAGGCTTGGCAAGTAGTTTTAAATGGCAAGTCGAAGTGGCAGTACACTGCAGCACAGGCACTGCAGTAGCAGGCTTGAGACAGGTTTGAAATGCTACTTCTTTGGGCGGCACAATCAGTCCCTGGGTATATGGTATACCACTTTACAAGGGGATTACAAGTCAATTAAATCTGTCAGTCAGGTATACTCCAATTACACACATGATTAGGGAAGAAGCATGTGCACTTCAGCACTGATTAGTAGCGATAAAGTGATCAGAGTCGTAAGGCCGACAAAAAGATACAGCAAAATGTGTAGGTGAAAAGCAATAAGGTAGGGTTGAGGCCATCTTAAGAATGCAAGGTCTAACAAAAACAAACTAAGGATAACATGAGTAAAACATCAGGTTTCTCTATGGCATTTGGTGAGACAAGTGTGCCTTCTTTTATCTTCCATAAATGCAATCTTTCCCTGACCCCTTTATTATATAGCTCTTCAAGTAAAAAAGATAAAGCACTTACAAAGGAGCCTCAAATACTCAAAGATGGTAGACTTCTGTAATATGGGCCATAGACTAAAAGCAGCACGAAAACAGAGTGCAATAGGGTCCCAAAAACTTGAGTGCCACATGAGAGTATGCATGAAAGCCTATCCTTTTCCAAACTAGAGATATACTCATGCAATTTTTGTTTTTAGGAGAGAATGTGCCTGCTGAAAAAAACATTATTTTAAAAAAGTGCATTGCAGAATATCAGGAATTTGCTGTGGGACACCTTGAAAACTTTCATACAGATTATTTGCACAAAACTTACAGTCAGTTGTTGTGGCTGAGTGGTTAAGGCGATGGACTAGAAATCCATTGGGGTCCCCCTGCGCAGGTTCAAATCCTGCCAACAACGAGAAACTTTTTAACATCGGCTACAATTTCAGAAGTTAACCTTTTGAATTTCTTCCATGTCAGTTTTATAAATAGGTGGCTTATTTTGGGGTCACTATTGCCCTTTCACATATTCATTATCGCTACCCCTTTCATATCTTTGCTATAACTCTCGTCCTACATTAGCGCTGGTGCAAACACTTCAAATTATTATACCCTGGCTCTCTCAGTCATACCATTCATGCACTTGAAACTTACTTTACCAATAAAAGAAGCAAATAGAAAAATAAAACAAAAGTGCTTGCTGGATTAGGCAAACACACTTCATAAAACTGCATTTTCTTTTCTATTCTCTAGGGGTGGGCGTAGTTCGCGAAGTAGTGCTACGCGAAGCTACGCGAAGTGAACTTCGCACTACGCGAACTTCACGTAGCACTACGCGAGCTGCGTAGTAGCATGTTCGCACTGTGCAAGATGTGTTTTCAATGATTGCACAGTGCGAACAAGCATCCGGCACTGTGCAAGCATTGAAAACGGCATCTTGCACAGTGCGAGCTGTAGTTTTCTGCTGCTCGAGGAGATTATTACTCGAGCGGCAGCTTTCTCAACGCGAACAGGTAGTTTCTCATTGAGAGCGGTCGCGAGCATGCGCAACCACTCACAATGAAAAACCTGACCTCCTCGCGTTGAGCGTTGCTTGCTCGTGGTCGCGAACATGACGTTCAGGACCGCGAACAAGCAAGAATCTCGCCGGGATGTCATTTTGCTTGCTCGTGGTCGCGAACATGACGTTCAGGTCCGCGAACAAGCAAAAAATGAGCGCTGCACTACGCTACGCTGCACTACGCATGTTTGCACTGTACTACGTGCCGCTCGCGTAGTGCGAAGTTGCAAAAACTTCGCAAACTCCGCGAGCGGAGCGTAGTGCTTCGCCCAGGCCTACTATTCTCCCCGTGTTACAAGCTTAACGGCTCCCTGTGTAATTTCTCTTAGCCTGCTGTCCCAGGAAGAGAATTTTATCTACAGGCTCTTTCCGTGTTTTTTTCCTAGTCTTTCTTTCCTTTTTCTTAGATTTGTAACTGTTCCTTTACGTGCTCTATTTAGGCGCCATTAATCTCATTTGAGCTCCTTGTACCTGCTGCTGTTTTCTCCACACCTCATACTGCCTTTTCCCTCTTTCTCTCTTTCTCTGAGGTTGGTGGCTACTTTCCAAAGCGTCTGATGCCCCAATGTTCCTTCATCTCGTTGTCAGACGTGAATTGGAAAAGCAACCAAATTAACAAGCCCTTACCACTCATACATGGCAGAGGTTTATACTTTAATTGAGCTAAGAAAAGCGTGTTGTGGGGCCCCTACGAGCCTTGGTGCTTGCTTCATCATAATTAGGCACGCAGTCATTAGCCACAGCTCTGATCATGGGTCACTGAGGTCAGTTTCAATAATTCCTCAAAAACCTAACCATGCAGTCCCCCCTAACTGTGTAGTTATCTTGCTTTACTGCTGTTTGTGTGATTAGCTGGGAGGAGCTCACGGCAGCATCCTCCCTATAAAAGTGTAGATAGACCGCTCCTTAACTTTTTCTTGCTTCACATACAGATGGCTTGAGGAGGTACAGGGGAGATGCAGGTCTAATAGACAGAATAGAAGATCTGCGCCAGGTGTGTTTCTCTGCATTGGTATCCCATCACAGGCCCACAAGTGTATGTGTGATCTTTGACTCCTGGCAGTTCACAAGCAGGCAACCAGGAAACAGTTTCAGCCTATCAACCACTGAGGAGACAAAGCCTTTGTATAAGGAATGAGGAAGCAATGAACACATTCAGCCTATCACAGGAGTTCCCTGAGTGTACCGAATTATAAATTCTCCATGTCACTGTATGTTATTGAGCCCAAGTAGCTCGCCGTGATCGTATAGTGGTTAGTACTCTGCGTTGTGGCTGCAGCAACCTCGGTTCGAATCCGAGTCACGGCATTGTGGTTGGCAATGTCACGGCAGTTGGGTTTTTCTTTTACAGAATTACCAAATGTACCAGTTGTTTTTGTAAAATGTCTATTAAAAACAGATCCTTTAAAATATTTAAACGATCCAACGACAAATTATTTAAACACACATGATTATAAGATGTAGCTATATTGTACCTACTGACATAAATTATCGTTCTTGAACCTATTTGCGGTGGGGGAATGGAGCTCTCCCCCATGCCAATCAGAATGCAGATGAATGCAGTTGCAGTTGAGTGACCTGTATTGTGGCTGTCTAGAGGGAATGCACAAATGTAGCTGTCTCGCAGCCCAATCCAGACGTCAATTGGAGACAGGTTTTCAGGCAAATAGAGCAGTAAGTGCAGAGAAATGCTCACTCTCTAAAAATGGCATTTATAAAGTAGTAAAGTTAAATCCAACCTCACCAGTAAATAGGATTTATCAATAAATAAATAAAGCTTCTCCTCTCTGATATGGAATTACCCCCCAAAAAGTATAAGGGAATACCCAATGCTAACCTACGAGAGGGGCAGACCTCACAGTAGTGAAAAATGTAATATACTGTTTTGTACTACCAGGACATGCAAACTACCACAGTACATGTCTTACCTTTTACTTACATAGCATGATGCCCCTAGGACTACCTAGGGCTTACCTTTTGGTTAATTATATGTAATAAAATTGGAGTTTAAGGCTTGGCAAGTAGTTTTAAATGGCAAGTCGAAGTGGCAGTACACTGCAGCACAGGCACTGCAGTAGCAGGCTTGAGACAGGTTTGAAATGATACTTTTTTGGGCGGCACAATCAGTTCCTGAGTATATGGTATACCACTTTACAAGGGGCTTTCAAGTCAATGAAATCTGTCAGTCAGGTATACTCCAATTACACACATGATTAGGGAAGAAGCACGTTCACTTCAGCACTGATTAGTAGCAATAAAGTGATCAGAGTCCTAAGGCCAACAAAAAGATACAGCAAAATGCGTAGGTGAAAAGCAATAAGGTAGGGTTGAGGCCACCTTAAGAATGCAAGGTCTAACAAAAACAAACTAAGGATAACATGAGTAAAACATCAGGTTTCTCTACGGCATTTGGTGAGACAAGTGTGCCTTCTTTTATCTTCCATAAATGCAATCTTTCCCTGACCCCTTTATTATATAGCTCTTCAAGTAAAAAAGATAAAGCACTTACAAAGGAGCCTCAAATACTCAAAGATGGTAGACTTCTGTAATATGGGCCATAGACTAAAAGCAGCACGAAAACAGAGTGCAATAGGGTCCCAAAAACTTGAGTGCCACATGAGAACATGCATGAAAGCCTATCCTTTTCCAAACTAGAGATATACTCATGCAATTTTTGTTTTTAGGAGAGAATGTGCCTGCTGAAAAATACATTATTTTAAAAAAGTGCATTGCAGAATACCAGGAATTTGCTGTGGGACACCTTGAAAACTTTCATACAGGTTATTTGCGCAAAACTTACAGTCAGTTGTTGTGGCCGAGTGGTTAAGGCGATGGACTAGAAATCCATTGGGGTCTCCCCGCGCAGGTTCGAATCCTGCCAACAACGAGAAACTTTTTAACATCGGCTACAATTTCAGAAGTTAACCTTTAGAATTTCTTCCATGTCAGTTTTATAAATAGGTGGCTTATTTTTGGTGTCACTATTGCCCTTTCACATATTTATTATCGCTACCCCTTTCATATCTTTGCTATAACTCTCGTCCTACATTAGCGCTGGTGCAAACACTTCAAATTATTATACCCTGGCTCTCTCAGTCATACCATTCATGCACTTGAAACTTACTTTACCAATAAAAGAAGCAAATAGAAAAATAAAATAAAAGTGCTTGCTGGATTAGGCAAACACACTTCATAAAACTGCATTTTCTTTTCTATTCTCCCCGTGTTACAAGCTTAACTGCTCCCTGTGTAATTTCTCTTAGCCTGCTGTCCCAGGAAGAGAATTTTATCTACAGGCTCTTTCCGTGTTTTTTTCCTAGTCTTTCTTTCCCTTTTCTTAGATTGGTAACTGTTCCTTTATGTGCTCTATTTAGGCGCCATTAATCTCATTTGAGCTCCTTGTACCTGCTGCTGTTTTCTCCACACCTCATATTGCCTTTTCCCTCTTTCTCTCTTTCTCTGAGGTTGGTGGCTACTTTCCAAAGCTTCTGATGCCCCAATGTTCCTTCATCTTGTTGTCAGACGTGAATTGGAAAAGCAACCAAATTAACAAGCCTTTACCACTCATACATGGCAGAGGTTTATACTTTAATTCAATGAGCTAAGAAAAGCGTGTTGTGGGGCCCCTACGAGCCATGGTGCTTGCTTCATCATAATTGGGCGCGCAGTCATTAGCCACAGCTCTGATCATGGGTCACTGAGGTCAGTTTCAATAATTCCTCAAAAACCTAACCATGCAGTCCCCCCTAACTGTATAGTTATCTTGCTTTACTGCTGTTTGTGTGATTAGCTGGGAGGAGCTCACGGCAGCATCCTCCCTATAAAAGTATAGATGGACCGCTCCTTAACTTTTTCTTGCTTCACATACAGATGGCTTGAGGAGGTACAGGGGAGATGCAGGTCTAATAGACAGAATAGAAGATCTGCGCCAGGTGTGTTTCTCTGCATTGGTGTCCCATCACAGGCCAACAAGTGTATGTGTGATCTTTGACTTCTGGCAGTTCACAAGCAGGCAACCAGGAAACGGTTTCAGCCTATCAACCACTGAGGAGACAAAGCCTTTGTATAAGGAATGAGGAAGCAATGAACACATTCAGCCTATCACTGGAGTTCCCTGAGTGTTTCGAATTATAAATTCTCCATGTCACTGTATGTTATTGAGCACAAGTAGCTTGCCGTGATCGTATAGTGGTTAGTACTATGCGTTGTGGCTGCAGCAACCTCGGTTCGAATCCGAGTCACGGCATTGTGGTTGGCAATGTCACGGCAGTTGGGTTTTTCTTTTACAGAATTACCAAATGTACCAGTTGTTTTTGTAAAATGTCTATTAAAAACAGATCCTTTAAAATATTTAAACGATTTAACGACAAATTATTTAAACACACATGATTATAAGATGTAGCCTTATTTTTGTTTTTAGGAGAGAATGTGCCTGCTGAAAAAAACATTATTTTTAAAAAGTGCATTGCAGGATATCAGGAATTTGCTGTGGCACACCTTGAAAACTTTCATGCAGATTATTTGCACAAAACTTACAGTCAGTTGTTGTGGCCGAGTGGTTAAGGCGATGGACTAGAAATCCATTGGGGTCTCCCCGCGCAGGTTCGAATTCTGCCAACAACGAGAAACTTTTTAACATCGGCTACAATTTCAGAAGTTAACCTTTAGAATTTCTTCCATGTCAGTTTTATAAATAGGTGGCTTATTTTGGTGTCACTATTGCCCTTTCACATATTTATTATCGCTACCCCTTTCATATCTTTGCTATAACTCTCGTCCTACATTAGCGCTGGTGCAAACACTTCAAATTATTATGCCCTGGCTCTCTCAGTCATACCATTCATGCACTTGAAACTTACTTTACCAATAAAAGAAGCAAATAGAAAAATAAAACAAAAGTGCTTGCTGGATTAGGCAAACACACTTCATAAAACTGCATTTTCTTTTCTATTCTCCCCGTGTTACAAGCTTAACTGCTCCCTGTGTAATTTCTCTTAGCCTGCTGTCCCAGGAAGAGAATTTTATCTACAGGCTCTTTCCGTGTTTTTTTCCTAGTCTTTCTTTCCCTTTTCTTAGATTTGTAACTGTTCCTTTACGTGCTCTATTTAGGCGCCATTAATCTCATTTGAGCTCCTTGTACCTGCTGCTGTTTTCTCCACACCTCATACTGCCTTTTCCCTCTTTCTCTCTTTCTCTGAGGTTGGTGGCTACTTTCCAAAGCTTCTGATGCCCCAATGTTCCTTCATCTTGTTGTCAGACGTGAATTGGAAAAGCAACCAAATTAACAAGCCTTTACCACTCATACATGGCAGAGGTTTATACTTTAATTCAATGAGCTAAGAAAAGCGTGTTGTGGGGCCCCTACGAGCAATGGTGCTTGCTTCATCATAATTGGGCACGCAGTCATTAGCCACAGCTCTGATCATGGGTCACTGAGGTCAGTTTCAATAATTCCTCAAAAACCTATCCATGCAGTCCCCCCTAACTGTGTAGTTATCTTGCTTTACTGCTGTTTGTGTGATTAGCTGGGAGGAGCTCACGGCAGCATCCTCCCTATAAAAGTATAGATGGACCGCTCCTTAACTTTTTCTTGCTTCACATACAGATGGCTTGAGGAGGTACAGGGGAGATGCAGGTCTAATAGACAGAATAGAAGATCTGCGCCAGGTGTGTTTCTCTGCATTGGTGTCCCATCACAGGCCAACAAGTGTATGTGTGATCTTTGACTTCTGGCAGTTCACAAGCAGGCAACCAGGAAACGGTTTCAGCCTATCAACCACTGAGGAGACAAAGCCTTTGTATAAGGAATGAGGAAGCAATGAACACATTCAGTCTATCACTGGAGTTCCCTGAGTGTTTCGAATTATAAATTCTCCATGTCACTGTATGTTATTGAGCCCAAGTAGCTCGCCGTGATCGTATAGTGGTTAGTACTCTGCGTTGTGGCTGCAGCAACCTCGGTTCGAATCCGAGTCACGGCATTGTGGTTGGCAATGTCACGGCAGTTGGGTTTTTCTTTTACAGAATTACCAAATGTACCAGTTGTTTTTGTAAAATGTCTATTAAAAACAGATCCTTTAAAATATTTAAACGATTTAACGACAAATTATTTAAACACACATGATTATAAGATGTAGCCTTATTTTTGTTTTTAGGAGAGAATGTGCCTGCTGAAAAAAACATTATTTTTAAAAAGTGCATTGCAGAATATCAGGAATTTGCTGTGGCACACCTTGAAAACTTTCATGCAGATTATTTGCACAAAACTCACAGTCAGTTGTTGTGGCCGAGTGGTTAAGGCGATGGACTAGAAATCCATTCGGGTCTCCCCGCGCAGGTTCGAATCCTGCCAACAACGAGAAACTTTTTAACATCGGCTACAATTTCAGAAGCTAACCTTTAGAATTTCTTCCATGTCAGTTTTATAAATAGGTGGCTTATTTTGGTGTCACTATTGCCCGTTTACATATTTATTATCGCTACCCCTTTCATATCTTTGCTATAACTCTCGTCCTACATTAGCGCTGGTGCAAACACTTCAAATTATTATACCCTGGCTCTCTCAGTCATACCATTCATGCACTTGAAACTTACTTTACCAATAAAAGAAGCAAATAGAAAAATAAAACAAAAGTGCTTGCTGGATTAGGCAACACACTTCATAAAACTGCATTTTCTTTTCTATTCTCCCCGTGTTACAAGCTTAACTGCTCCCTGTGTAATTTCTCTTAGCCTGCTGTCCCAGGAAGAGAATTTTATCTACAGGCTCTTTCCGTGTTTTTTTCCTAGTCTTTCTTTCCTTTTTCTTAGATTTGTAACTGTTCCTTTACGTGCTCTATTTAGGTGCCATTAATCTCATTTGAGCTCCTTGTACCTGCTGCTGTTTTCTCCACACCTCATACTGCCTTTTCCCTCTTTCTCTCTTTCTCTGAGGTTGGTGGCTACTTTCCAAAGCTTCTGATGCCCCAATGTTCCTTCATCTTGTTGTCAGACGTGAATTGGAAAAGCAACCAAATTAACAAGCCTTTACCACTCATATATGGCAGAGGTTTATACTTTAATTGAGCTAAGAAAAGCGTGTTGTGGGGCCCCTACGAGCCATGGTGCTTGCTTCATCATAATTGGGCGCGCAGTCATTAGCCACAGCTCTGATCATGGGTCACTGAGGTCAGTTTCAATAATTCCTCAAAAACCTAACCATGCAGTCCCCCCTAACTGTATAGTTATCTTGCTTTACTGCTGTTTGTGTGATTAGCTGGGAGGAGCTCACGGCAGCATCCTCCCTATAAAAGTATAGATGGACCGCTCCTTAACTTTTTCTTGCTTCACATACAGATGGCTTGAGGAGGTACAGGGGAGATGCAGGTCTAATAGACAGAATAGAAGATCTGCGCCAGGTGTGTTTCTCTGCATTGGTGTCCCATCACAGGCCAACAAGTGTATGTGTGATCTTTGACTTCTGGCAGTTCACAAGCAGGCAACCAGGAAACGGTTTCAGCCTATCAACCACTGAGGAGACAAAGCCTTTGTATAAGGAATGAGGAAGCAATGAACACATTCAGCCTATCACTGGAGTTCCCTGAGTGTTTCGAATTATAAATTCTCCATGTCACTGTATGTTATTGAGCCCAAGTAGCTCGCCGTGATCGTATAGTGGTTAGTACTCTGCGTTGTGGCTGCAGCAACCTCGGTTCGAATCCGAGTCACGGCATTGTGGTTGGCAATGTCACTGCAGTTTGGTTTTTCTTTTACAGAATTACCAAATGTACCAGTTGTTTTTGTAAAATGTCTATTAAAAACAGATCCTTTAAAATATTTAAACGATTTAACGACAAATTATTTAAACACACATGATTATAAGATGTAGCCTTATTTTTGTTTTTAGGAGAGAATGTGCCTGCTGAAAAAAACATTATTTTTAAAAAGTGCATTGCAGGATATCAGGAATTTGCTGTGGCACACCTTGAAAACTTTCATGCAGATTATTTGCACAAAACTTACAGTCAGTTGTTGTGGCCGAGTGGTTAAGGCGATGGACTAGAAATCCATTGGGGTCTCCCCGCGCAGGTTCGAATCCTGCCAACAACGAGAAACTTTTTAACATTGGCTACAATTTCAGAAGTTAACCTTTAGAATTTCTTCCATGTCAGTTTTATAAATAGGTGGCTTATTTTGGTGTCACTATTGCCCTTTCACATATTTATTATCGCTACCCCTTTCATATCTTTGCTATAACTCTCGTCCTACATTAGCGCTGGTGCAAACACTTCAAATTATTATACCCTGGCTCTCTCAGTCATACCATTCATGCACTTGAAACTTACTTTACCAATAAAAGAAGCAAATAGAAAAATAAAACAAAAGTGCTTGCTGGATTAGGCAAACACACTTCATAAAACTGCATTTTCTTTTCTATTCTCCCCGTGTTACAAGCTTAACTGCTCCCTGTGTAATTTCTCTTAGCCTGCTGTCCCAGGAAGAGAATTTTATCTACAGGCTCTTTCCGTGTTTTTTTCCTAGTCTTTCTTTCCCTTTTCTTAGATTTGTAACTGTTCCTTTACGTGCTCTATTTAGGCGCCATTAATCTCATTTGAGCTACTTGTACCTGCTGCTGTTTTCTCCACACCTCATACTGCCTTTTCCCTCTTTCTCTCTTTCTCTGAGGTTGGTGGCTACTTTCCAAAGCTTCTGATGCCCCAATGTTCCTTCATCTTGTTGTCAGACGTGAATTGGAAAAGCAACCAAATTAACAAGCCTTTACCACTCATACATGGCAGAGGTTTATACTTTAATTCAATGAGCTAAGAAAAGCGTGTTGTGGGGCCCCTACGAGCAATGGTGCTTGCTTCATCATAATTGGGCACGCAGTCATTAGCCACAGCTCTGATCATGGGTCACTGAGGTCAGTTTGAATAATTCCTCAAAAACCTATCCATGCAGTCCCCCCTAACTGTGTAGTTATCTTGCTTTACTGCTGTTTGTGTGATTAGCTGGGAGGAGCTCACGGCAGCATCCTCCCTATAAAAGTGTAGATGGACCGCTCCTTAACTTTTTCTTGCTTCACATACAGATGGCTTGAGGAGGTACAGGGGAGATGAAGGTCTAATAGACAGAATAGAAGATCTGCGCCAGGTGTGTTTCTCTGCATTGGTGTCCCATCACAGGCCCACAAGTGTATGTGTGATCTTTGACTTCTGGCAGTTCACAAGCAGGCGGCCAGGAAACGGTTTCAGCCTATCAACCACTGAGGAGACAAAGCCTTTGTATAAGCAATGAGGAAGCAATGAACACATTCAGCCTATCACAGGAGTTCCCTGAGTGTTCCGAATTATAAATTCTCCATGTCACTGCATGTTATTGAGCCCAAGTAGCTTGCCATGATCGTATAGAGGTTAGTACTCTGCGTTGTGGCCGCAGCAACCTCGGTTCGAATCCGAGTCATGGCATTGTGGTTGGCAATGTCACGGCAGTTGGGTTTTTCTTTTACAGAATTACCAAATGTACCAGTTGTTTTTGTAAAATGTCTATTAAAAACAGATCCTTTAAAATATTGAAACGATCTAACGACAAATTATTTAAACACACATGATTATAAGATGTAGCCTTATTTTAGTTTTTAGGAGAGAATGTGCCTGCTGAAAAAAACATTATTTTGAAAAAGTGCATTGCAGGATATCAGGAATTTGCTGTGGCACACCTTGAAAACTTTCATGCAGATTATTTGCACAAAACTTACAGTCAGTTGTTGTGGCCGAGTGGTTAAGGCGATGGACTAGAAATCCATTGGGGTCTCCCCGCGGAGGTTCGAATCCTGCCAACAACGAGAAACTTTTTAACATCGGCTACAATTTCAGAAGTTAACCTTTAGAATTTCTTCCATGTCAGTTTTATAAATAGGTGGCTTATTTTGGTGTCACTATTGCCCTTTCACATATTTATTATCGCTACCCCTTTCATATCTTTGCTATAACTCTCGTCCTACATTAGCGCTGGTGCAAACACTTCAAATTATTATACCCTGGCTCTCTCAGTCATACCATTCATGCACTTGAAACTTACTTTACCAATAAAAGAAGCAAATAGAAAAATAAAACAAAAGTGCTTGCTGGATTAGGCAAACACACTTCATAAAACTGCATTTTCTTTTCTATTCTCCCCGTGTTACAAGCTTAACTGCTCCCTGTGTAATTTCTCTTAGCCTGCTGTCCCAGGAAGAGAATTTTATCTACAGGCTCTTTCCGTGTTTTTTTCCTAGTCTTTCTTTCCCTTTTCTTAGATTTGTAACTGTTCCTTTACGTGCTCTATTTAGGCGCCATTAATCTCATTTGAGCTCCTTGTACCTGCTGCTGTTTTCTCCACACCTCATACTGCCTTTTCCCTCTTTCTCTCTTTCTCTGAGGTTGGTGGCTACTTTCCAAAGCTTCTGATGCCCCAATGTTCCTTCATCTTGTTGTCAGACGTGAATTGGAAAAGCAACCAAATTAACAAGCCTTTACCACTCATACATGGCAGAGGTGTATACTTTAATTCAATGAGCTAAGAAAAGCGTGTTGTGGGGCCCCTACGAGCCATGGTGCTTGCTTCATCATAATTGGGCACGCAGTCATTAGCCACAGCTCTGATCATGGGTCACTGAGGTCAGTTTCAATAATTCCTCAAAAACCTATCCATGCAGTCCCCCCTAACTGTGTAGTTATCTTGCTTTACTGCTGTTTGTGTGATTAGCTGGGAGGAGCTCACGGCAGCATCCTCCCTATAAAAGTGTAGATGGACCGCTCCTTAACTTTTTCTTGCTTCACATACAGATGGCTTGAGGAGGTACAGGGGAGATGCAGGTCTAATAGACAGAATAGAAGATCTGCGCCAGGTGTGTTTCTCTGCATTGGTGTCCCATCACAGGCCCACAAGTGTATGTGTGATCTTTGACTTCTGGCAGTTCACAAGCAGGCGGCCAGGAAATGGTTTCAGCCTATCAACCACTGAGGAGACAAAGCCTTTGTATAAGCAATGAGGAAGCAATGAACACATTCAGCCTATCACAGGAGTTCCCTGAGTGTTCCGAATTATAAATTCTCCATGTCACTGTATGTTATTGAGCCCAAGTAGCTTGCCGTGATCGTATAGTGGTTAGTACTCTGCGTTGTGGCCGCAGCAACCTCGGTTCGAATCCGAGTCACGGCATTGGGGTTGGCAATGTCACGGCAGTTGGGTTTTTCTTTTACAGAATTACCAAATGTACCAGTTGTTTTTGTAAAATGTCTATTAAAAACAGATCCTTTAAAATATTTAAACGATCTAACGACAAATTATTTAAACACACATGATTATAAGATGTAGCCCTATTTTTGTTTTTAGGAGAGAATGTGCCTGCTGAAAAAAACATTATTTTTAAAAAGTGCATTGCAGGATATCAGGAATTTGCTGTGGCACACCTTGAAAATTTTCATGCAGATTATTTGCACAAAACTTACAGTCAGTTGTTGTGGCCGAGTGGTTAAGGCGATGGATTAGAAATCCATTGGGGTCTCCCTGTGCAGGTTCGAATCCTGCCAACAACGAGAAACTTTTTAACATCGGCTACAATTTCAGAAGCTAACCTTTAGAATTTCTTCCATGTCAGTTTTATAAATAGGTGGCTTATTTTGATGTCACTATTGCCCTTTCACATATTTATTATCGCTACCCCTTTCATATCTTTGCTATAACTCTCGTCCTACATTAGCGCTGGTGCAAACACTTCAAATTATTATACCCTGGCTCTCTCAGTCATACCATTCATGCACTTGAAACTTACTTTACCAATAAAAGAAGCAAATAGAAAAATAAAACAAAAGTGCTTGCTGGATTAGGCAACACACTTCATAAAACTGCATTTTCTTTTCTATTCTCCCCGTGTTACAAGCTTAACTGCTCCCTGTGTAATTTCTCTTAGCCTGCTGTCCCAGGAAGAGAATTTTATCTACAGGCTCTTTCTGTGTTTTTTTCCTAGTCTTTCTTTCCTTTTTCTTAGATTTGTAACTGTTCCTTTACGTGCTCTATTTAGGCACCATTAATCTCATTTGAGCTCCTTGTACCTGCTGCTGTTTTCTCCACACCTCATACTGCCTTTTCCCTCTTTCTCTCTTTCTCTGAGGTTGGTGGCTACTTTCCAAAGCTTCTGATGCCCCAATGTTCCTTCATCTTGGTGTCAGACGTGAATTGGAAAAGCAACCAAATTAACAAGCCTTTACCACTCATATATGGCAGAGGTTTATACTTTAATTGAGCTAAGAAAAGCGTGTTGTGGGGCCCCTACGAGCCATGGTGCTTGCTTCATCATAATTAGGCATGCAGTCATTAGCCACAGCTCTGATCATGGGTCACTGAGGTCAGTTTCAATAATTCCTCAAAAACCTAACCATGCAGTCCCCCCTAACTGTGTAGTTATCTTGCTTTACTGCTGTTTGTGTGATTAGCTGGGAGGAGCTCATGGCAGCATCCTCCCTATAAAAGTGTAGATGGACCGCTCCTTAACTCTTTCTTGCTTCACATACAGATGGCTTGAGGAGGTACAGGGGAGATGCAGGTCTACTAGACAGTATAGAAGATCTGCGCCAGGTGTGTTTCTCTGCATTGGTATCCCATCACAGGCCCACAAGTGTATGTGTGATCTTTGACTCCTGGCAGTTCACAAGCAGGCGGCCAGGAAACAGTTTCAGCCTATCAACCCCTGAGGAGACAAAGCCTTTGTATAGGGAATGAGGAAGCAATTAACACATTCAGCCTATCACAGGAGTTCCCTGAGTGTACCGAATTATAAATTCTCCATGTCACTGTATGTTATTGAGCCCAAGTAGCTCGCTGTGATCGTATAGTGGTTAGTACTCTGCGTTGTGGCCGCAGCAACCTCGGTTCGAATCTGAGTCACGGCATTGTGGTTGGCAATGTCACGGCAGTTGGGTTTTTCTTTTACAGAATTACAAAATGTACCAGTTGTGTTTGTAAAATGTCTATTAAAAACAGATCCTTTAAAATATTTAAACGATCTAACGACAAATTATTTTAACACACATGATTATAAGATGTAGCTATATTGTACCTACTGACATAAATTATCGTTCTTGAACCTATTTGCGGTGGGGGAATGGAGCTCTCCCCCATGCCAATCAGAATTCAGATGAATGCAGTTGCAGTTGAGTGACCTGTATTGTGGCTGTCTAGAGGGAATGCACAAATGTAGCTGTCTCGCAGTCCAATCCAGACGTCAATTGGAGACAGGTTTTCAGGCAAATAGAGCAGTAAGTGCAGAGAAATGCTCACTCTCTAAAAATGGCATTTATAAAGTAGTAAAGTTAAATCCAACCTCACCAGTAAATAGGATTTATCAATAAATAAATAAAGCTTCTCCTCTCTGATATGGAATTACCCCCCAAAAAGTATAAGGGAATACCCAATGCTAACCTACGAGAGGGGCAGACCTCACTGTAGTGAAAAATGTAATAGACTGTTTTGTACTACCAGGACATGCAAACTACCACAGTACATGTCTTACCTTTTACTTACATAGCATGATGCCCCTCGGACTACCTAGGGCCTACCTTAGGGGTTAAATATATGTAATAAAATTGGAGTTTAAGGCTTGGCAAGTAGTTTTAAATGGCAAGTCGAAGTGGCAGTACACTGCAGCACAGGCACTGCAGTAGCAGGCTTGAGACAGGTTTGAAATGATACTTTTTTGGGCGGCACAATCAGTTCCTGGGTATATGGTATACCACTTTACAAGGGGCTTTCAAGTAAATTAAATCTGTCAGTCAGGAATACTCCAATTACACACATGATTAGGGAAGAAGCACGTTCACTTCAGCACTGATTAGTAGCAATAAAGTGATTAGAGTCCTAAGGCCAACAAAAAGATACAGCAAAATGCGTAGGTGAAAAGCAATAAGGTAGGGTTGAGGCCACCTTAAGAGTGCAAGGTCTAACAAAAACAAACTAAGGATAACATGAGTAAAACATCAGGTTTCTCTACGGCATTTGGTGAGACAAGTGTGCCTTCTTTTATCTTCCATAAATGCAATCTTTCCCTGACCCCTTTATTATATAGCTCTTCAAGTAAAAAAGATAAAGCACTTACAAAGGAGCCTCAAATACTCAAAGATGGTAGACTTCTGTAATATGGGCCATAGACTAAAAGCAGCACGAAAACAGAGTGCAATAGGGTCCCAAAAACTTGAGTGCCACATGAGAGTATGCATGAAAGCCTATCCTTTTCCAAACTAGAGATATACTCATGCAATTTTTGTTTTTAGGAGAGAATGTGCCTGCTGAAAAATACATTATTTTAAAAAAGTGCATTGCAGAATACCAGGAATTTGCTGTGGGACACCTTGAAAACTTTCATACAAATTATTTGCACAAAACTTACAGTCAGTTGTTGTCGCCGAGTGGTTAAGGCGATGGACTAGAAATCCATTGTGGTCTCCCCGCGCAAGTTCGAATCCTGCCAACAACGAGAAACTTTTTAACATCGACTACAATTTCAGAAGTTAACCTTTAGAATTTCTTCCATGTCAGTTTTATAAATAGGTGGCTTATTTTGGTGTCACTATTGCGCTTTCACATATTTATTATCGCTACCCCTTTCATATCTTTGCTATAACTCTCGTCCTACATTAGCGCTGGTGCAAACACTTCAAATTATTATACCCTGGCTCTCTCAGTCATACCATTCATGCACTTGAAACTTACTTTACCAATAAAAGAAGCAAATAGAAAAATAAAATAAAAGTGCTTGCTGGATTAGGCAAACACACTTCATAAAACTGCATTTTCTTTTCTATTCTCCCAGTGTTACAAGCTTAACTGCTCCCTGTGTAATTTCTCTTAGCCTGCTGTCCCAGGAAGAGAATTTTATCTACAGGCTCTTTCTGTGTTTTTTTCCTAGTCTTTCTTTCCCTTTTCTTAGATTTGTAACTGTTCCTTTATGTGCTCTATTTAGGCGCCATTAATCTCATTTGAGCTCCTTGTACCTGCTGCTGTTTTCTCCACACCTCATACTGCCTTTTCCCTCTTTCTCTCTTTCTCTGAGGTTGGTGGCTACTTTCCAAAGCTTCTGATGCCCCAATGTTCCTTCATCTTGTTGTCAGACGTGAATTGGAAAAGCAACCAAATTAACAAGCCTTTACCACTCATAGATGGCAGAGGTTTATACTTTAATTCAATGAGCTAAGAAAAGCGTGTTGTGGGGCCCCTACGAGCCATGGTGCTTGCTTCATCATAATTGGGCGCGCAGTCATTAGCCACAGCTCTGATCATGGGTCACTGAGGTCAGTTTCAATAATTCCTCAAAAACCTAACCATGCAGTCCCCCCTAACTGTATAGTTATCTTGCTTTACTGCTGTTTGTGTGATTAGCTGGGAGGAGCTCACGGCAGCATCCTCCCTATAAAAGTATAGATGGACCGCTCCTTAACTTTTTCTTGCTTCACATACAGATGGCTTGAGGAGGTACAGGGGAGATGCAGGTCTAATAGACAGAATAGAAGATCTGCGCCAGGTGTGTTTCTCTGCATTGGTGTCCCATCACAGGCCAACAAGTGTACGTGTGATCTTTGACTTCTGGCAGTTCACAAGCAGGCAACCAGGAAACGGTTTCAGCCTATCAACCACTGAGGAGACAAAGCCTTTGTATAAGGAATGAGGAAGCAATGAACACATTCAGCCTATCACTGGAGTTCCCTGAGTGTTTACAATTATAAATTCTCCATGTCACTGTATGTTATTGAGCCCAAGTAGCTCGCTGTGATCGTATAGTGGTTAGTACTCTGCGTTGTGGCTGCAGCAACCTCGGTTCGAATCCGAGTCACGGCATTGTGGTTGGCAATGTCACGGCAGTTGGGTTTTTCTTTTACAGAATTACCAAATGTACCAGTTGTTTTTGTAAAATGTCTATTAAAAACAGATCCTTTAAAATATTTAAATGATTTAACGATAAATTATTTAAACACACATGATTATAAGATGTAGCCTTATTTTTGTTTTTAGGAGAGAATGTGCCTGCTGAAAAAAACATTATTTTTAAAAAGTGCATTGCAGGATATCAGGAATTTGCTGTGGCACACCTTGAAAACTTTCATGCAGATTATTTGCACAAAACTTACAGTCAGTTGTTGTGGCCGAGTGGTTAAGGCGATGGACTAGAAATCCATTGGGGTCTCCCTGCGCAGGTTCGAATCTTGCCAACAACGAGAAACTTTTTAACATCGGCTACAATTTCAGAAGTTAACCTTTAGAATTTCTTCCATGTCAGTTTTATAAATAGGTGGCTTATTTTGGTGTCACTATTGCCCTTTCACATATTTATTATCGCTACCCCTTTCATATCTTTGCTATAACTCTCGTCCTACATTAGCGCTGGTGCAAACACTTCAAATTATTATACCCTGGCTCTCTCAGTCATACCATTCATGCACTTGAAACTTACTTTACCAATAAAAGAAGCAAATAGAGAAATAAAACAAAAGTGCTTGCTGGATTAGGCAAACACACTTCATAAAACTGCATTTTCTTTTCTATTCTCCCCGTGTTACAAGCTTAACTGCTCCCTGTGTAATTTCTCTTAGCCTGCTGTCCCAGGAAGAGAATTTTATCTACAGGCTCTTTCCGTGTTTTTTTCCTAGTCTTTCTTTCCCTTTTCTTAGATTTGTAACTGTTCCTTTACGTGCTCTATTTAGGCGCCATTAATCTCATTTGAGCTCCTTGTACCTGCTGCTGTTTTCTCCACACCTCATACTGCCTTTTCCCTCTTTCTCTCTTTCTCTGAGGTTGGTGGCTACTTTCCAAAGCTTCTGATGCCCCAATGTTCCTTCATCTTGTTGTCAGACGTGAATTGGAAAAGCAACCAAATTAACAAGCCTTTACCACTCATACATGGCAGAGGTTTATACTTTAATTCAATGAGCTAAGAAAAGCGTGTTGTGGGGCCCCTACGAGCCATGGTGCTTGCTTCATCATAATTGGGCACGCAGTCATTAGCCACAGCTCTGATCATGGGTCACTGAGGTCAGTTTCAATAATTCCTCAAAAACCTATCCATGCAGTCCCCCCTAACTGTGTAGTTATCTTGCTTTACTGCTGTTTGTGTGTTTAGCTGGGAGGAGCTCACGGCAGCATCCTCCCTATAAAAGTGTAGATGGACCGCTCCTTAACTTTTTCTTGCTTCACATACAGATGGCTTGAGGAGGTACAGGGGAGATGCAGGTCTAATAGACAGAATAGAAGATCTGCGCCAGGTGTGTTTCTCTGCATTGGTGTCCCATCACAGGCCCACAAGTGTATGTGTGATCTTTGACTTCTGGCAGTTCACAAGCAGGCGGCCAGGAAACGGTTTCAGCCTATCAACCACTGAGGAGACAAAGCCTTTGTATAAGCAATGAGGAAGCAATGAACACATTCAGCCTATCACAGGAGTTCCCTGAGTGTTCCGAATTATAAATTCTCCATGTCACTGTATGTTATTGAGCCCAAGTAGCTTGCCGTGATCGTATAGTGGTTAGTACTCTGCGTTGTGGCCGCAGCAACCTCAGTTCGAATCCAAGTCACGGCATTGTGGTTGGCAATGTCACGGCAGTTGGGTTTTTCTTTTACAGAATTACCAAATGTACCAGTTGTTTTTGTAAAATGTCTATTAAAAACAGATCCTTTAAAATATTTAAACGATCTAACGACAAATTATTTAAACACACATGATTATAAGATGTAGCCTTATTTTTGTTTTTAGGAGAGAATGTACCTGCTGAAAAAAACATTATTTTTAAAAAGTGCATTGCAGGATATCAGGAATTTGCTGTGGCACACCTTGAAAACTTTCATGCAGATTATTTGCACAAAACTTACAGTCAGTTGTTGTGGCCGAGTGGTTAAGGCGATGGACTAGAAATCCATTGGGGTCTCCCCGCGCAGGTTCGAATCCTGCCAACAACGAGAAACTTTTTAATATCGGCTACAATTTCAGAAGCTAACCTTTAGAATTTCTTCCATGTCAGTTTTATAAATAGGTGGCTTATTTTGGTGTCACTATTGCCCTTTCACATATTTATTATCGCTACCCCTTTCATATCTTTGCTATAACTCTCGTCCTACATTAGCGCTGGTGCAAACACTTCAAATTATTATACCCTGGCTCTCTCAGTCATACCATTCATGCACTTGAAACTTACTTTACCAATAAAAGAAGCAAATAGAAAAATAAAACAAAAGTGCTTGCTGGATTAGGCAACACACTTCATAAATTTGCATTTTCTTTTCTATTCTCCCCGTGTTACAAGCTTAACTGCTCCCTGTGTAATTTCTCTTAGCCTGCTGTCCCAGGAAGAGAATTTTATCTACAGGCTCTTTCCGTGTTTTTTTTCTAGTCTTTCTTTCCCTTTTCTTAGATTTGTAACTGTTCCTTTACGTGCTCTATTTAGGCGCCATTAATCTCATTTGAGCTCCTTGTACCTGCTGCTGTTTTCTCCACACCTCATACTGCCTTTTCCCTCTTTCTCTCTTTCTCTGAGGTTGGTGGCTACTTTCCAAAGCTTCTGATGCCCCAATGTTCCTTCATCTTGTTGTCAGACGTGAATTGGAAAAGCAACCAAATTAACAAGCCTTTACCACTCATACATGGCAGAGGTTTATACTTTAATTCAATGAGCTAAGAAAAGCGTGTTGTGGGGCCCCTACGAGCCATGGTGCTTGCTTCATCATAATTGGGCACGCAGTCATTAGCCACAGCTCTGATCATGGGTCACTGAGGTCAGTTTCAATAATTCCTCAAAAACCTATCCATGCAGTCCCCCCTAACTGTGTAGTTGTCTTGCTTTACTGCTGTTTGTGTGATTAGCTGGGAGGAGCTCACGGCAGCATCCTCCCTATAAAAGTGTAGATGGACCGCTCCTTAACTTTTTCTTGCTTCACATACAGATGGCTTGAGGAGGTACAGGGGAGATGCAGGTCTAATAGACAGAATAGAAGATCTGCGCCAGGTGTGTTTCTCTGCATTGGTGTCCCATCACAGGCCCACAAGTGTATGTGTGATCTTTGACTTCTGGCAGTTCACAAGCAGGCGGCCAGGAAATGGTTTCAGCCTATCAACCACTGAGGAGACAAAGCCTTTGTATAAGCAATGAGGAAGCAATGAACACATTCAGCCTATCACAGGAGTTCCCTGAGTGTTCCGAATTATAAATTCTCCATGTCACTGTATGTTATTGAGCCCAAGTAGCTTGCCGTGATCGTATAGTGGTTAGTACTCTGCGTTGTGGCCGCAGCAACCTCGGTTCGAATCCGAGTCACGGCATTGTGGTTGGCAATGTCACGGCAGTTGGGTTTTTCTTTTACAGAATTACCAAATGTACCAGTTGTTTTTGTAAAATGTCTATTAAAAACAGATCCTTTAAAATATTTAAACGATCTAACGACAAATTATTTAAACACACATGATTATAAGATGTAGCCTTATTTTTGTTTTTAGGAGAGAATGTGCCTGCTGAAAAAAACATTATTTTTAAAAAGTGCATTGCAGGATATCAGGAATTTGCTGTGGCACACCTTGAAATCTTTCATGCAGATTATTTGCACAAAACTTATAGTCAGTTGTTGTGGCCGAGTGGTTAAGGCGATGGACTAAAAATCCATTGGGGTCTCCCCGCGCAGGTTCGAATCCTGCCAACAACGAGAAACTTTTTAACATCGGCTACAATTTCAGAAGCTAACCTTTAGAATTTCTTCCATGTCAGTTTTATAAATAGGTGGCTTATTTTGGTGTCACTATTGCCCGTTTACATATTTATTATCGCTACCCCTTTCATATCTTTGCTATAACTCTCGTCCTACATTAGCGCTGGTGCAAACACTTCAAATTATTATACCCTGGCTCTCTCAGTCATACCATTCATGCACTTGAAACTTACTTTACCAATAAAAGAAGCAAATAGAAAAATAAAACAAAAGTGCTTGCTGGATTAGGCAACACACTTCATAAAACTGCATTTTCTTTTCTATTCTCCCCGTGTTACAAGCTTAACTGCTCCCTGTGTAATTTCTCTTAGCCTGCTGTCCCAGGAAGAGAATTTTATCTACAGGCTCTTTCCGTGTTTTTTTCCTAGTCTTTCTTTCCTTTTTCTTAGATTTGTAACTGTTCCTTTACGTGCTCTATTTAGGTGCCATTAATCTCATTTGAGCTCCTTGTACCTGCTGCTGTTTTCTCCACACCTCATACTGCCTTTTCCCTCTTTCTCTCTTTCTCTGAGGTTGGTGGCTACTTTCCAAAGCTTCTGATGCCCCAATGTTCCTTCATCTTGTTGTCAGACGTGAATTGGAAAAGCAACCAAATTAACAAGCCTTTACCACTCATACATGGCAGAGGTTTATACTTTAATTCAATGAGCTAAGAAAAGCGTGTTGTGGGGCCCCTACGAGCCATGGTGCTTGCTTCATCATAATTAGGCATGCAGTCATTAGCCACAGCTCTGATCATGGGTCACTGAGGTCAGTTTCAATAATTCCTCAAAAACCTAACCATGCAGTCCCCCCTAACTGTGTAGTTATCTTGCTTTACTGCTGTTTGTGTGATTAGCTGGGAGGAGCTCATGGCAGCATCCTCCCTATAAAAGTGTAGATGGACCGCTCCTTAACTCTTTCTTGCTTCACATACAGATGGCTTGAGGAGGTACAGGGGAGATGCAGGTCTACTAGACAGTATAGAAGATCTGCGCCAGGTGTGTTTCTCTGCATTGGTATCCCATCACAGGCCCACAAGTGTATGTGTGATCTTTGACTCCTGGCAGTTCACAAGCAGGCGGCCAGGAAACAGTTTCAGCCTATCAACCACTGAGGAGACAAAGCCTTTGTATAAGGAATGAGGAAGCAATTAACACATTCAGCCTATCACAGGAGTTCCCTGAGTGTACCGAATTATAAATTCTCCATGTCACTGTATGTTATTGAGCCCAAGTAGCTCGCCGTGATCGTATAGTGGTTAGTACTCTGCGTTGTGGCCGCAGCAACCTCGGTTCAAATCCGAGTCACGGCATTGTGGTTGGCAATGTCACTGCAGTTGGGTTTCTCTTTTGCAGAATTACAAAATGTACCAGTTGTTTTTGTCAAATGTCTATTAAAAACAGATCCTTTAAAATATTTAAACGATCTAACGACAAATTATTTTAACACACATGATTATAAGATGTAGCTATATTGTACCTACTGACATAAATTATCGTTCTTGAACCTATTTGCGGTGGGGGAATGGAGCTCTCCCCCATGCCAATCAGAATGCAGATGAATGCAGTTGCAGTTGAGTGACCTGTATTGTGGCTGTCTAGAGGGAATGCACAAATGTAGCTGTCTCGCAGCCCAATCCAGACGTCAATTGGAGACAGGTTTTCAGGCAAATAGAGCAGTAAGTGCAGAGAAATGCTCACTCTCTAAAAATGGCATTTATAAAGTAGTAAAGTTAAATCCAACCTCACCAGTAAATAGGATTTATCAATAAATAAATAAAGCTTCTCCTCTCTGATATGGAATTACCCCCCAAAAAGTATAAGGGAATACCCAATGCTAACCTACGAGAGGGGCAGACCTCACAGTAGTGAAAAATGTAATAGACTGTTTTGTACTACCAGGACATGCAAACTACCACAGTACATGTCTTACCTTTTACTTACATAGCATGATGCCCCTAGGACTACCTAGGGCCTACCTTTTGGTTAATTATATGTAATAAAATTGGAGTTTAAGGCTTGGCAAGTAGTTTTAAATGGCAAGTCGAAGTGGCAGTACACTGCAGCACAGGCACTGCAGTAGCAGGCTTGAGACAGGTTTGAAATGATACTTTTTTGGGTGGCACAATCAGTTCCTGGGTATATGGTATGCCACTTTACAAGGGGCTTTCAAGTCAATGAAATCTGTCAGTCAGGTATACTCCAATTACACACATGATTAGGGAAGAAGCACGTTCACTTCAGCACTGATTAGTAGCAATAAAGTGATCAGAGTCCTAAGGCCAACAAAAAGATACAGCAAAATGCGTAGGTGAAAAGCAATAAGGTAGGGTTGAGGCCACCTTAAGAATGCAAGGTCTAACAAAAACAAACTAAGGATAACATGAGTAAAACATCAGGTTTCTCTACGGCATTTGGTGAGACAAGTGTGCCTTCTTTTATCTTCCATAAATGCAATCTTTCCCTGACCCCTTTATTATATAGCTCTTCAAGTAAAAAAGATAAAGCACTTACAAAGGAGCCTCAAATACTCAAAGATGGTAGACTTCTGTAATATGGGCCATAGACTAAAAGCAGCACGAAAACAGAGTGCAATAGGGTCCCAAAAACTTGAGTGCCACATGAGAGTATGCATGAAAGCCTATCCTTTTCCAAACTAGAGATATACTCATGCAATTTTTGTTTTTAGGAGAGAATGTGCCTGCTGAAAAATACATTATTTTAAAAAAGTGCATTGCAGAATACCAGGAATTTGCTGTGGGACACCTTGAAAACTTTCATACAGATTATTTGCACAAAACTTACAGTCAGTTGTTGTGGCCGAGTGGTTAAGGCGATGGACTAGAAATCCATTGGGGTCTCCCCGCGCAGGTTCGAATCCTGCCAACAACGAGAAACTTTTTAACATCGGCTACAATTTCAGAAGTTAACCTTTAGAATTTCTTCCATGTCAGTTTTATAAATAGGTGGCTTATTTTTGGTGTCACTATTGCCCTTTCACATATTTATTATCGCTACCCCTTTCATATCTTTGCTATAACTCTCGTCCTACATTAGCGCTGGTGCAAACACTTCAAATTATTATACCCTGGCTCTCTCAGTCATACCATTCATGCACTTGAAACTTACTTTACCAATAAAAGAAGCAAATAGAAAAATAAAATAAAAGTGCTTGCTGGATTAGGCAAACACACTTCATAAAACAGCATTTTCTTTTCTATTCTCCCCGTGTTACAAGCTTAACTGCTCCCTGTGTAATTTCTCTTAGCCTGCTGTCCCAGGAAGAGAATTTTATCTACAGGCTCTTTCCGTGTTTTTTTCCTAGTCTTTCTTTCCCTTTTCTTAGATTTGTAACTGTTCCTTTATGTGCTCTATTTAGGCGCCATTAATCTCATTTGAGCTCCTTGTACCTGCTGCTGTTTTCTCCACACCTCATACTGCCTTTTCCCTCTTTCTCTCTTTCTCTGAGGTTGGTGGCTACTTTCCAAAGCTTCTGATGCCCCAATGTTCCTTCATCTTGTTGTCAGACGTGAATTGGAAAAGCAACCAAATTAACAAGCCTTTACCACTCATACATGGCAGAGGTTTATACTTTAATTCAATGAGCTAAGAAAAGCGTGTTGTGGGGCCCCTACGAGCCATGGTGCTTGCTTCATCATAATTGGGCGCGCAGTCATTAGCCACAGCTCTGATCATGGGTCACTGAGGTCAGTTTCAATAATTCCTCAAAAACCTAACCATGCAGTCCCCCCTAACTGTATAGTTATCTTGCTTTACTGCTGTTTGTGTGATTAGCTGGGAGGAGCTCACGGCAGCATCCTCCCTATAAAAGTATAGATGGACCGCTCCTTAACTTTTTCTTGCTTCACATACAGATGGCTTCAGGAGGTACAGGGGAGATGCAGGTCTAATAGACAGAATAGAAGATCTGCACCAGGTGTGTTTCTCTGCATTGGTGTCCCATCACAGGCCAACAAGTGTATGTGTGATCTTTGACTTCTGGCAGTTCACAAGCAGGCAACCAGGAAACGGTTTCAGCCTATCAACCACTGAGGAGACAAAGCCTTTGTATAAGGAATGAGGAAGCAATGAACACATTCAGCCTATCACTGGAGTTCCCTGAGTGTTTCGAATTATAAATTCTCCATGTCACTGTATGTTATTGAGCCCAAGTAGCTCACCGTGATCGTATAGTGGTTAGTACTCTGCGTTGTGGCTGCAGCAACCTCGGTTCGAATCCGAGTCACGGCATTGTGGTTGGCAATGTCACGGCAGTTGGGTTTTTCTTTTACAGAATTACCAAATGTACCAGTTGTTTTTGTAAAATGTCTATTAAAAACAGATCCTTTAAAATATTTAAACGATTTAACGACAAATTATTTAAACACACATGATTATAAGATGCAGCCTTATTTTTGTTTTTAGGAGAGAATGTGCCTGCTGAAAAAAACATTATTTTTAAAAAGTGCATTGCAGGATATCAGGAATTTGCTGTGGCACACCTTGAAAACTTTCATGCAGATTATTTGCACATAACTTACAGTCAGTTGTTGTGGCCGAGTGGTTAAGGCGATGGACTAGAAATCCATTGGGGTCTCCCCGCGCAGGTTCGAATCCTGCCAACAACGAGAAACTTTTTAACATCGGCTACAATTTCAGAAGTTAACCTTTAGAATTTCTTCCATGTCAGTTTTATAAATAGGTGGCTTATTTTGGTGTCACTATTGCCCTTTCACATATTTATTATCGCTACCCCTTTCATATCTTTGCTATAACTCTCGTCCTACATTAGCGCTGGTGCAAACACTTCAAATTATTATACCCTGGCTCTCTCAGTCATACCATTCATGCACTTGAAACTTACTTTACCAATAAAAGAAGCAAATAGAAAAATAAAACAAAAGTGCTTGCTGGATTAGGCAAACACACTTCATAAAACTGCATTTTCTTTTCTATTCTCCCCGTGTTACAAGCTTAACTGCTCCCTGTGTAATTTCTCTTAGCCTGCTGTCCCAGGAAGAGAATTTTATCTACAGGCTCTTTCCGTGTTTTTTTTCTAGTCTTTCTTTCCCTTTTCTTAGATTTGTAACTGTTCCTTTACGTGCTCTATTTAGGCGCCATTAATCTCATTTGAGCTCCTTGTACCTGCTGCTGTTTTCTCCACACCTCATACTGCCATTTCCCTCTTTCTCTCTTTCTCTGAGGTTGGTGGCTACTTTCCAAAGCTTCTGATGCCCCAATGTTCCTTCATCTTGTTGTCAGACGTGAATTGGAAAAGCAACCAAATTAACAAGCCTTTACCACTCATACATGGCAGAGGTTTATACTTTAATTCAATGAGCTAAGAAAAGCGTGTTGTGGGGCCCCTACGAGCAATGGTGCTTGCTTCATCATAATTGGGCACGCAGTCATTAGCCACAGCTCTGATCATGGGTCACTGAGGTCAGTTTCAATAATTCCTCAAAAACCTATCCATGCAGTCCCCCCTAACTGTGTAGTTATCTTGCTTTACTGCTGTTTGTGTGATTAGCTGGGAGGAGCTCACGGCAGCATCCTCCCTATAAAAGTGTAGATGGACCGCTCCTTAACTTTTTCTTGCTTCACATACAGATGGCTTGAGGAGGTACAGGGGAGATGAAGGTCTAATAGACAGAATAGAAGATCTGCGCCAGGTGTGTTTCTCTGCATTGGTGTCCCATCACAGGCCCACAAGTGTATGTGTGATCTTTGACTTCTGGCAGTTCACAAGCAGGCGGCCAGGAAACGGTGTCAGCCTATCAACCACTGAGGAGACAAAGCCTTTGTATAAGCAATGAGGAAGCAATGAACACATTCAGTCTATCACTGGAGTTCCCTGAGTGTTTCGAATTATAAATTCTCCATGTCACTGTATGTTATTGAGCCCAAGTAGCTCGCCGTGATCGTATAGTGGTTAGTACTCTGCGTTGTGGCTGCAGCAACCTCGGTTCGAATCCGAGTCACGGCATTGTGGTTGGCAATGTCACGGCAGTTGGGTTCTTCTTTTACAGAATTACCAAATGTACCAGTTGTTTTTGTAAAATGTCTATTAAAAACAGATCCTTTAAAATATTTAAACGATTTAACGACAAATTATTTAAACACACATGATTATAAGATGTAGCCTTATTTTTGTTTTTAGGAGAGAATGTGCCTGCTGAAAAAAACATTATTTTTAAAAAGTGCATTGCAGGATATCAGGAATTTGCTGTGGCACACCTTGAAAACTTTCATGCAGATTATTTGCACAAAACTTATAGTCAGTTGTTGTGGCCGAGTGGTTAAGGCGATGGACTAGAAATCCATTGGGGTCTCCCCGCGCAGGTTCGAATCCTGCCAACAACGAGAAACTTTTTAACATCGGCTACAATTTCAGAAGTTAACCTTTAGAATTTCTTCCATGTCAGTTTTATAAATAGGTGGCTTATTTTGGTGTCACTATTGCCCTTTCACATATTTATTATCGCTACCCCTTTCAAATCTTTGCTATAACTCTCGTCCTACATTAGCGCTGGTGAAAACACTTCAAATTATTATACCCTGGCTCTCTCAGTCATACCATTCATGCACTTGAAACTTACTTTACCAATAAAAGAAGCAAATAGAAAAATAAAACAAAAGTGCTTGCTGGATTAGGCAAACACACTTCATAAAACTGCATTTTCTTTTCTATTCTCCCCGTGTTACAAGCTTAACTGCTCCCTGTGTAATTTCTCTTAGCCTGCTGTCCCAGGAAGAGAATTTTATCTACAGGCTCTTTCCGTGTTTTTTTCCTAGTCTTTCTTTCCCTTTTCTTAGATTTGTAACTGTTCCTTTACGTGCTCTATTTAGGCGCCATTAATCTCATTTGAGCTCCTTGTACCTGCTGCTGTTTTCTCCACACCTCATACTGCCTTTTCCCTCTTTCTCTCTTTCTCTGAGGTTGGTGGCTACTTTCCAAAGCTTCTGATGCCCCAATGTTCCTTCATCTTGTTGTCAGACGTGAATTGGAAAAGCAACCAAATTAACAAGCCTTTACCACTCATACATGGCAGAGGTTTATACTTTAATTCAATGAGCTAAGAAAAGCGTGTTGTGGGGCCCCTACGAGCCATGGTGCTTGCTTCATCATAATTGGGCACGCAGTCATTAGCCACAGCTCTGATCATGGGTCACTGAGGTCAGTTTCAATAATTCCTCAAAAACCTATCCATGCAGTCCCCCCTAACTGTGTAGTTATCTTGCTTTACTGCTGTTTGTGTGATTAGCTGGGAGGAGCTCACGGCAGCATCCTCCCTATAAAAGTGTAGATGGACCGCTCCTTAACTTTTTCTTGCTTCACATACAGATGGCTTGAGGAGGTACAGGGGAGATGCAGGTCTAATAGACAGAATAGAAGATCTGCGCCAGGTGTGTTTCTCTGCATTGGTGTCCCATCACAGGCCCACAAGTGTATGTGTGATCTTTGACTTCTGGCAGTTCACAAGCAGGCGGCCAGGAAATGGTTTCAGCCTATCAACCACTGAGGAGACAAAGCCTTTGTATAAGCAATGAGGAAGCAATGAACACATTCAGCCTATCACAGGAGTTCCCTGAGTGTTCCGAATTATAAATTCTCCATGTCACTGTATGTTATTGAGCCCAAGTAGCTTGCCGTGATCGTATAGTGGTTAGTACTCTGCGTTGTGGCCGCAGCAACCTCGGTTCGAATCCGAGTCACGGCATTGGGGTTGGCAATGTCACGGCAGTTGGGTTTTTCTTTTACAGAATTACCAAATGTACCAGTTGTTTTTGTAAAATGTCTATTAAAAACAGATCCTTTAAAATATTTAAACGATCTAACGACAAATTATTTAAACACACATGATTATAAGATGTAGCCTTATTTTTGTTTTTAGGAGAGAATGTGCCTGCTGAAAAAAACATTATTTTTAAAAAGTGCATTGCAGGATATCAGGAATTTGCTGTGGCACACCTTGAAAATTTTCATGCAGATTATTTGCACAAAACTTACAGTCAGTTGTTGTGGCCGAGTGGTTAAGGCGATGGATTAGAAATCCATTGGGGTCTCCCTGTGCAGGTTCGAATCCTGCCAACAACGAGAAACTTTTTAACATCGGCTACAATTTCAGAAGCTAACCTTTAGAATTTCTTCCATGTCAGTTTTATAAATAGGTGGCTTATTTTGATGTCACTATTGCCCTTTCACATATTTATTATCGCTACCCCTTTCATATCTTTGCTATAACTCTCGTCCTACATTAGCGCTGGTGCAAACACTTCAAATTATTATACCCTGGCTCTCTCAGTCATACCATTCATGCACTTGAAACTTACTTTACCAATAAAAGAAGCAAATAGAAAAATAAAACAAAAGTGCTTGCTGGATTAGGCAACACACTTCATAAAACTGCATTTTCTTTTCTATTCTCCCCGTGTTACAAGCTTAACTGCTCCCTGTGTAATTTCTCTTAGCCTGCTGTCCCAGGAAGAGAATTTTATCTACAGGCTCTTTCTGTGTTTTTTTCCTAGTCTTTCTTTCCTTTTTCTTAGATTTGTAACTGTTCCTTTACGTGCTCTATTTAGGCGCCATTAATCTCATTTGAGCTCCTTGTACCTGCTGCTGTTTTCTCCACACCTCATACTGCCTTTTCCCTCTTTCTCTCTTTCTCTGAGGTTGGTGGCTACTTTCCAAAGCTTCTGATGCCCCAATGTTCCTTCATCTTGTTGTCAGACGTGAATTGGAAAAGCAACCAAATTAACAAGCCTTTACCACTCATATATGGCAGAGGTTTATACTTTAATTGAGCTAAGAAAAGCGTGTTGTGGGGCCCCTACGAGCCATGGTGCTTGCTTCATCATAATTACGCATGCAGTCATTAGCCACAGCTCTGATCATGGGTCACTGAGGTCAGTTTCAATAATTCCTCAAAAACCTAACCATGCAGTCCCCCCTAACTGTGTAGTTATCTTGCTTTACTGCTGTTTGTGTGATTATCTGGGAGGAGCTCATGGCAGCATCCTCCCTATAAAAGTGTAGATGGACCGCTCCTTAACTCTTTCTTGCTTCACATACAGATGGCTTGAGGAGGTACAGGGGAGATGCAGGTCTACTAGACAGTATAGAAGATCTGCGCCAGGTGTGTTTCTCTGCATTGGTATCCCATCACAGGCCCACAAGTGTATGTGTGATCTTTGACTCCTGGCAGTTCACAAGCAGACGGCCAGGAAACAGTTTCAGCCTATCAACCCCTGAGGAGACAAAGCCTTTGTATAGGGAATGAGGAAGCAATTAACACATTCAGCCTATCACAGGAGTTCCCTGAGTGTACCGAATTATAAATTCTCCATGTCACTGTATGTTATTGAGCCCACGTAGCTCGCCGTGATCGTATAGTGGTTAGTACTCTGCGTTGTGGCCGCAGCAACCTCGGTTCGAATCTGAGTCACGGCATTGTGGTTGGCAATGTCACGGCAGTTGGGTTTTTCTCTTACAGAATTACAAAATGTACCAGTTGTGTTTGTAAAATGTCTATTAAAAACAGATCCTTTAAAATATTTAAACGATCTAACGACAAATTATTTTAACACACATGATTATAAGATGTAGCTATATTGTACCTACTGACATAAATTATCGTTCTTGAACCTATTTGCGGTGGGGGAATGGAGCTCTCCCCCATGCCAATCAGAATGCAGATGAATGCAGTTGCAGTTGAGTGACCTGTATTGTGGCTGTCTAGAGGGAATGCACAAATGTAGCTGTCTCGCAGTCCAATCCAGACGTCAATTGGAGACAGGTTTTCAGGCAAATAGAGCAGTAAGTGCAGAGAAATGCTCACTCTCTAAAAATGGCATTTATAAAGTAGTAAAGTTAAATCCAACCTCACCAGTAAATAGGATTTATCAATAAATAAATAAAGCTTCTCCTCTCTGATATGGAATTACCCCCCAAAAAGTATAAGGGAATACCCAATGCTAACCTACGAGAGGGGCAGACCTCACTGTAGTGAAAAATGTAATAGACTGTTTTGTACTACCAGGACATGCAAACTACCACAGTACATGTCTTACCTTTTACTTACATAGCATGATGCCCCTAGGACTACCTAGGGCCTACCTTTTGGTTAATTATATGTAATAAAATTGGAGTTTAAGGCTTGGCAAGTAGTTTTAAATGGCAAGTCGAAGTGGCAGTACACTGCAGCACAGGCACTGCAGTAGCAGGCTTGAGACAGGTTTGAAATGATACTTTTTTGGGCGGCACAATCAGTTCCTGGGTATATGGTATACCACTTTACAAGGGGCTTTCAAGTCAATGAAATCTGTCAGTCAGGAATACTCCAATTACACACATGATTAGGGAAGAAGCACGTTCACTTCAGCACTGATTAGTAGCAATAAAGTGATTAGAGTCCTAAGGCCAATAAAAAGATACAGCAAAATGCGTAGGTGAAAAGCAATAAGGTAGGGTTGAGGCCACCTTAAGAGTGCAAGGTCTAACAAAAACAAATTAAGGATAACATGAGTAAAACATCAGGTTTCTCTACGGCATTTGGTGAGACAAGTGTGCCTTCTTTTATCTTCCATAAATGCAATCTTTCCCTGACCCCTTTATTATATAGCTCTTCAAGTAAAAAAGATAAAGCACTTACAAAGGAGCCTCAAATACTCAAAGATGGTAGACTTCTGTAATATGGGCCATAGACTAAAAGCAGCACGAAAACAGAGTGCAATAGGGTCCCAAAAACTTGAGTGCCACATGAGAGTATGCATGAAAGCCTATCCTTTTCCAAACTAGAGATATACTCATGCAATTTTTGTTTTTAGGAGAGAATGTGCCTGCTGAAAAATACATTATTTTAAAAAAGTGCATTGCAGAATACCAGGAATTTGCTGTGGGACACCTTGAAATCTTTCATACAGATTATTTGCACAAAACTTACAGTCAGTTGTTGTCGCCGAGTGGTTAAGGCGATGGACTAGAAATCCATTGTGGTCTCCCCGCGCAAGTTTGAATCCTGCCAACAACGAGAAACTTTTTAACATCGGCTACAATTTCAGAAGTTAACCTTTAGAATTTCTTCCATGTCAGTTTTATAAATAGGTGGCTTATTTTGGTGTCACTATTGCCCTTTCACATATTTATTATCGCTACCCCTTTCATATCTTTGCTATAACTCTCGTCCTACATTAGCGCTGGTGCAAACACTTCAAATTATTATACCCTGGCTCTCTCAGTCATACCATTCATGCACTTGAAACTTACTTTACCAATAAAAGAAGCAAATAGAAAAATAAAATAAAAGTGCTTGCTGGATTAGGCAAACACACTTCATAAAACTGCATTTTCTTTTCTATTCTCCCAGTGTTACAAGCTTAACTGCTCCCTGTGTAATTTCTCTTAGCCTGCTGTCCCAGGAAGAGAATTTTATCTACAGGCTCTTTCCGTGTTTTTTTCCTAGTCTTTCTTTCCCTTTTCTTAGATTTGTAACTGTTCCTTTATGTGCTCTATTTAGGCGCAATTAATCTCATTTGAGCTCCTTGTACCTGCTGCTGTTTTCTCCACACCTCATACTGCCTTTTCCCTCTTTCTCTCTTTCTCTGAGGTTGGTGGCTACTTTCCAAAGCTTCTGATGCCCCAATGTTCCTTCATCTTGTTGTCAGACGTGAATTGGAAAAGCAACCAAATTAACAAGCCTTTACCACTCATAGATGGCAGAGGTTTATACTTTAATTCAATGAGCTAAGAAAAGCGTGTTGTGGGGCCCCTACGAGCCATGGTGCTTGCTTCATCATAATTGGGCGCGCAGTCATTAGCCACAGCTCTGATCATGGGTCACTGAGGTCAGTTTCAATAATTCCTCAAAAACCTAACCATGCAGTCCCCCCTAACTGTATAGTTATCTTGCTTTACTGCTGTTTGTGTGATTAGCTGGGAGGAGCTCACGGCAGCATCCTCCCTATAAAAGTATAGATGGACCGCTCCTTAACTTTTTCTTGCTTCACATACAGATGGCTTGAGGAGGTACAGGGGAGATGCAGGTCTAATAGACAGAATAGAAGATCTGCGCCAGGTGTGTTTCTCTGCATTGGTGTCCCATCACAGGCCAACAAGTGTACGTGTGATCTTTGACTTCTGGCAGTTCACAAGCAGGCAACCAGGAAACGGTTTCAGCCTATCAACCACTGAGGAGACAAAGCCTTTGTATAAGGAATGAGGAAGCAATGAACACATTCAGCCTATCACTGGAGTTCCCTGAGTGTTTCCAATTATAAATTCTCCATGTCACTGTATGTTATTGAGCCCAAGTAGCTCGCCGTGATCGTATAGTGGTTAGTACTCTGCGTTGTGGCTGCAGCAACCTCGGTTCGAATCCGAGTCACGGCATTGTGGTTGGCAATGTCACGGCAGTTGGGTTTTTCTTTTACAGAATTACCAAATGTACCAGTTGTTTTTGTAAAATGTCTATTAAAAACAGATCCTTTAAAATATTTAAACGATCTAACGACAAATTATTTAAACACACATGATTATAAGATGTAGCCTTATTTTTGTTTTTAGGAGAGAATGTGCCTGCTGAAAAAAACATTATTTTTAAAAAGTGCATTGCAGGATATCAGGAATTTGCTGTGGCACACCTTGAAAATTTTCATGCAGATTATTTGCACAAAACTTACAGTCAGTTGTTGTGGCCGAGTGGTTAAGGCGATGGATTAGAAATCCATTGGGGTCTCCCTGTGCAGGTTCGAATCCTGCCAACAACGAGAAACTTTTTAACATCGGCTACAATTTCAGAAGCTAACCTTTAGAATTTCTTCCATGTCAGTTTTATAAATAGGTGGCTTATTTTGATGTCACTATTGCCCTTTCACATATTTATTATCGCTACCCCTTTCATATCTTTGCTATAACTCTCGTCCTACATTAGCGCTGGTGCAAACACTTCAAATTATTATACCCTGGCTCTCTCAGTCATACCATTCATGCACTTGAAACTTACTTTACCAATAAAAGAAGCAAATAGAAAAATAAAACAAAAGTGCTTGCTGGATTAGGCAACACACTACATAAAACTGCATTTTCTTTTCTATTCTCCCCGTGTTACAAGCTTAACTGCTCCCTGTGTAATTTCTCTTAGCCTGCTGTCCCAGGAAGAGAATTTTATCTACAGGCTCTTTCTGTGTTTTTTTCCTAGTCTTTCTTTCCTTTTTCTTAGATTTGTAACTGTTCCTTTACGTGCTCTATTTAGGCGCCATTAATCTCATTTGAGCTCCTTGTACCTGCTGCTGTTTTCTCCACACCTCATACTGCCTTTTCCCTCTTTCTCTCTTTCTCTGAGGTTGGTGGCTACTTTCCAAAGCTTCTGATGCCCCAATGTTCCTTCATCTTGTTGTCAGACGTGAATTGGAAAAGCAACCAAATTAACAAGCCTTTACCACTCATATATGGCAGAGGTTTATACTTTAATTGAGCTAAGAAAAGCGTGTTGTGGGGCCCCTACGAGCCATGGTGCTTGCTTCATCATAATTACGCATGCAGTCATTAGCCACAGCTCTGATCATGGGTCACTGAGGTCAGTTTCAATAATTCCTCAAAAACCTAACCATGCAGTCCCCCCTAACTGTGTAGTTATCTTGCTTTACTGCTGTTTGTGTGATTATCTGGGAGGAGCTCATGGCAGCATCCTCCCTATAAAAGTGTAGATGGACCGCTCCTTAACTCTTTCTTGCTTCACATACAGATGGCTTGAGGAGGTACAGGGGAGATGCAGGTCTACTAGACAGTATAGAAGATCTGCGCCAGGTGTGTTTCTCTGCATTGGTATCCCATCACAGGCCCACAAGTGTATGTGTGATCTTTGACTCCTGGCAGTTCACAAGCAGGCGGCCAGGAAACAGTTTCAGCCTATCAACCCCTGAGGAGACAAAGCCTTTGTATAGGGAATGAGGAAGCAATTAACACATTCAGCCTATCACAGGAGTTCCCTGAGTGTACCGAATTATAAATTCTCCATGTCACTGTATGTTATTGAGCCCACGTAGCTCGCCGTGATCGTATAGTGGTTAGTACTCTGCGTTGTGGCCGCAGCAACCTCGGTTCGAATCTGAGTCACGGCATTGTGGTTGGCAATGTCACGGCAGTTGGGTTTTTCTCTTACAGAATTACAAAATGTACCAGTTGTGTTTGTAAAATGTCTATTAAAAACAGATCCTTTAAAATATTTAAACAATCTAACGACAAATTATTTTAACACACATGATTATAAGATGTAGCTATATTGTACCTACTGACATAAATTATCGTTCTTGAACCTATTTGCGGTGGGGGAATGGAGCTCTCCCCCATGCCAATCAGAATGCAGATGAATGCAGTTGCAGTTGAGTGACCTGTATTGTGGCTGTCTAGAGGGAATGCACAAATGTAGCTGTCTCGCAGTCCAATCCAGACGTCAATTGGAGACAGGTTTTCAGGCAAATAGAGCAGTAAGTGCAGAGAAATGCTCACTCTCTAAAAATGGCATTTATAAAGTAGTAAAGTTAAATCCAACCTCACCAGTAAATAGGATTTATCAATAAATAAATAAAGCTTCTCCTCTCTGATATGGAATTACCCCCCAAAAAGTATAAGGGAATACCCAATGCTAACCTACGAGAGGGGCAGACCTCACTGTAGTGAAAAATGTAATAGACTGTTTTGTACTACCAGGACATGCAAACTACCACAGTACATGTCTTACCTTTTACTTACATAGCATGATGCCCATAGGACTACCTAGGGCCTACCTTTTGGTTAATTATATGTAATAAAATTGGAGTTTAAGGCTTGGCAAGTAGTTTTAAATGGCAAGTCGAAGTGGCAGTACACTGCAGCACAGGCACTGCAGTAGCAGGCTTGAGACAGGTTTGAAATGATACTTTTTTGGGCGGCACAATCAGTTCCTGGGTATATGGTATACCACTTTACAAGGGGCTTTCAAGTCAATGAAATCTGTCAGTCAGGAATACTCCAATTACACACATGATTAGGGAAGAAGCACGTTCACTTCAGCACTGATTAGTAGCAATAAAGTGATTAGAGTCCTAAGGCCAATAAAAAGATACAGCAAAATGCGTAGGTGAAAAGCAATAAGGTAGGGTTGAGGCCACCTTAAGAGTGCAAGGTCTAACAAAAACAAATTAAGGATAACATGAGTAAAACATCAGGTTTCTCTACGGCATTTGGTGAGACAAGTGTGCCTTCTTTTATCTTCCATAAATGCAATCTTTCCCTGACCCCTTTATTATATAGCTCTTCAAGTAAAAAAGATAAAGCACTTACAAAGGAGCCTCAAATACTCAAAGATGGTAGACTTCTGTAATATGGGCCATAGACTAAAAGCAGCACGAAAACAGAGTGCAATAGGGTCCCAAAAACTTGAGTGCCACATGAGAGTATGCATGAAAGCCTATCCTTTTCCAAACTAGAGATATACTCATGCAATTTTTGTTTTTAGGAGAGAATGTGCCTGCTGAAAAATACATTATTTTAAAAAAGTGCATTGCAGAATACCAGGAATTTGCTGTGGGACACCTTGAAATCTTTCATACAGATTATTTGCACAAAACTTACAGTCAGTTGTTGTCGCCGAGTGGTTAAGGCGATGGACTAGAAATCCATTGTGGTCTCCCCGCGCAAGTTCGAATCCTGCCAACAACGAGAAACTTTTTAACATCGGCTACAATTTCAGAAGTTAACCTTTAGAATTTCTTCCATGTCAGTTTTATAAATAGGTGGCTTATTTTGGTGTCACTATTGCCCTTTCACATATTTATTATCGCTACCCCTTTCATATCTTTGCTATAACTCTCGTCCTACATTAGCGCTGGTGCAAACACTTCAAATTATTATACCCTGGCTCTCTCAGTCATACCATTCATGCACTTGAAACTTACTTTACCAATAAAAGAAGCAAATAGAAAAATAAAATAAAAGTGCTTGCTGGATTAGGCAAACACACTTCATAAAACTGCATTTTCTTTTCTATTCTCCCAGTGTTACAAGCTTAACTGCTCCCTGTGTAATTTCTCTTAGCCTGCTGTCCCAGGAAGAGAATTTTATCTACAGGCTCTTTCCGTGTTTTTTTCCTAGTCTTTCTTTCCCTTTTCTTAGATTTGTAACTGTTCCTTTATGTGCTCTATTTAGGCGCAATTAATCTCATTTGAGCTCCTTGTACCTGCTGCTGTTTTATCCACACCTCATACTGCCTTTTCCCTCTTTCTCTCTTTCTCTGAGGTTGGTGGCTACTTTCCAAAGCTTCTGATGCCCCAATGGTCCTTCATCTTGTTGTCAGACGTGAATTGGAAAAGCAACCAAATTAACAAGCCTTTACCACTCATAGATGGCAGAGGTTTATACTTTAATTCAATGAGCTAAGAAAAGCGTGTTGTGGGGCCCCTACGAGCCATGGTGCTTGCTTCATCATAATTGGGCGCGCAGTCATTAGCCACAGCTCTGATCATGGGTCACTGAGGTCAGTTTCAATAATTCCTCAAAAACCTAACCATGCAGTCCCCCCTAACTGTATAGTTATCTTGCTTTACTGCTGTTTGTGTGATTAGCTGGGAGGAGCTCACGGCAGCATCCTCCCTATAAAAGTATAGATGGACCGCTCCTTAACTTTTTCTTGCTTCACATACAGATGGCTTGAGGAGGTACAGGGGAGATGCAGGTCTAATAGACAGAATAGAAGATCTGCGCCAGGTGTGTTTCTCTGCATTGGTGTCCCATCACAGGCCAACAAGTGTACGTGTGATCTTTGACTTCTGGCAGTTCACAAGCAGGCAACCAGGAAACGGTTTCAGCCTATCAACCACTGAGGAGACAAAGCCTTTGTATAAGGAATGAGGAAGCAATGAACACATTCAGCCTATCACTGGAGTTCCCTGAGTGTTTCCAATTATAAATTCTCCATGTCACTGTATGTTATTGAGCCCAAGTAGCTCGCCGTGATCGTATAGTGGTTAGTACTCTGCGTTGTGGCTGCAGCAACCTCGGTTCGAATCCGAGTCACGGCATTGTGGTTGGCAATGTCACGGCAGTTGGGTTTTTCTTTTACAGAATTACCAAATGTACCAGTTGTTTTTGTAAAATGTCTATTAAAAACAGATCCTTTAAAATATTTAAACGATTTAACGATAAATTATTTAAACACACATGATTATAAGATGTAGCCTTATTTTTGTTTTTAGGAGAGAATGTGCCTGCTGAAAAAAACATTATTTTTAAAAAGTGCATTGCAGGATATCAGGAATTTGCTGTGGCACACCTTGAAAACTTTCATGCAGATTATTTGCACAAAACTTACAGTCAGTTGTTGTGGCCGAGTGGTTAAGGCAATGGACTAGAAATCCATTGGGGTCTCCCCGCGCAGGTTCGAATCCTGCCAACAACGAGAAACTTTTTAACATCGGCTACAATTTCAGAAGTTAACCTTTAGAATTTCTTCCATGTCAGTTTTATAAATAGGTGGCTTATTTTGGTGTCACTATTGCCCTTTCACATATTTATTATCGCTACCCCTTTCATATCTTTGCTATAACTCTCGTCCTACATTAGCGCTGGTGCAAACACTTCAAATTATTATACCCTGGCTCTCTCAGTCATACCATTCATGCACTTGAAACTTACTTTACCAATAAAAGAAGCAAATAGAAAAATAAAACAAAAGTGCTTGCTGGATTAGGCAAACACACTTCATAAAACTGCATTTTCTTTTCTATTCTCCCCGTGTTACAAGCTTAACTGCTCCCTGTGTAATTTCTCTTAGCCTGCTGTCCCAGGAAGAGAATTTTATCTACAGGCTCTTTCCGTGTTTTTTTCCTAGTCTTTCTTTCCCTTTTCTTAGATTTGTAACTGTTCCTTTACGTGCTCTATTTAGGCGCCATTAATCTCATTTGAGCTCCTTGTACCTGCTGCTGTTTTCTCCACACCTCATACTGCCTTTTCCCTCTTTCTCTCTTTCTCTGAGGTTGGTGGCTACTTTCCAAAGCTTCTGATGCCCCAATGTTCCTTCATCTTGTTGTCAGACGTGAATTGGAAAAGCAACCAAATTAACAAGCCTTTACCACTCATACATGGCAGAGGTTTATACTTTAATTCAATGAGCTGAGAAAAGCGTGTTGTGGGGCCCCTACGAGCCATGGTGCTTGCTTCATCATAATTGGGCACGCAGTCATTAGCCACAGCTCTGATCATGGGTCACTGAGGTCAGTTTCAATAATTCCTCAAAAACCTATCCATGCAGTCCCCCCTAACTGTGTAGTTATCTTGCTTTACTGTTGTTTGTGTGTTTAGCTGGGAGGAGCTCACGGCAGCATCCTCCCTATAAAAGTGTAGATGGACCGCTCCTTAACTTTTTCTTGCTTCACATACAGATGGCTTGAGGAGGTACAGGGGAGATGCAGGTCTAATAGACAGAATAGAAGATCTGCGCCAGGTGTGTTTCTCTGCATTGGTGTCCCATCACAGGCCCACAAGTGTATGTGTGATCTTTGACTTCTGGCAGTTCACAAGCAGGCGGCCAGGAAACGGTTTCAGCCTATCAACCACTGAGGAGACAAAGCCTTTGTATAAGCAATGAGGAAGCAATGAACACATTCAGCCTATCACAGGAGTTCCCTGAGTGTTCCGAATTATAAATTCTCCATGTCACTGTATGTTATTGAGCCCAAGTAGCTTGCCGTGATCGTATAGTGGTTAGTACTCTGCGTTGTGGCCGCAGCAACCTCAGTTCGAATCCAAGTCACGGCATTGTGGTTGGCAATGTCACGGCAGTTGGGTTTTTCTTTTACAGAATTACCAAATGTACCAGTTGTTTTTGTAAAATGTCTATTAAAAACAGATCCTTTAAAATATTTAAACGATCTAACGACAAATTATTTAAACACACATGATTATAAGATGTAGCCTTATTTTTGTTTTTAGGAGAGAATGTGCCTGCTGAAAAAAACATTATTTTTAAAAAGTGCATTGCAGGATATCAGGAATTTGCTGTGGCACCCCTTGAAAACTTTCATGCAGATTATTTGCACAAAACTTACAGTCAGTTGTTGTGGCCGAGTGGTTAAGGCGATGGACTAGAAATCCATAGGGGTCTCCCCGCGCAGGTTCGAATCCTGGCAACAACGAGAAACTTTTTAACATCGGCTACAATTTCAGAAGCTAACCTTTAGAATTTCTTCCATGTCAGTTTTATAAATAGGTGGCTTATTTTGGTGTCACTATTGCCCTTTCACATATTTATTATCGCTACCCCTTTCATATCTTTGCTATAACTCTCGTCCTACATTAGCGCTGGTGCAAACACTTCAAATTATTATACCCTGGCTCTCTCAGTCATACCATTCATGCACTTGAAACTTACTTTACCAATAAAAGAAGCAAATAGAAAAATAAAACAAAAGTGCTTGCTGGATTAGGCAACACACTTCATAAATCTGCATTTTCTTTTCTATTCTCCCCGTGTTACAAGCTTAACTGCTCCCTGTGTAATTTCTCTTAGCCTGCTGTCCCAGGAAGAGAATTTTATCTACAGGCTCTTTCCGTGTTTTTTTCCTAGTCTTTCTTTCCCTTTTCTTAGATTTGTAACTGTTCCTTTACGTGCTCTATTTAGGCGCCATTAATCTCATTTGAGCTCCTTGTACCTGCTGCTGTTTTCTCCACACCTCATACTGCCTTTTCCCTCTTTCTCTCTTTCTCTGAGGTTGGTGGCTACTTTCCAAAGCTTCTGATGCCCCAATGTTCCTTCATCTTGTTGTCAGACGTGAATTGGAAAAGCAACCAAATTAACAAGCCTTTACCACTCATACATGGCAGAGGTTTATACTTTAATTCAATGAGCTGAGAAAAGCGTGTTGTGGGGCCCCTACGAGCCATGGTGCTTGCTTCATCATAATTGGGCACGCAGTCATTAGCCACAGCTCTGATCATGGGTCACTGAGGTCAGTTTCAATAATTCCTCAAAAACCTATCCATGCAGTCCCCCCTAACTGTGTAGTTGTCTTGCTTTACTGCTGTTTGTGTGATTAGCTGGGAGGAGCTCACGGCAGCATCCTCCCTATAAAAGTGTAGATGGACCGCTCCTTAACTTTTTCTTGCTTCACATACAGATGGCTTGAGGAGGTACAGGGGAGATGCAGGTCTAATAGACAGAATAGAAGATCTGCGCCAGGTGTGTTTCTCTGCATTGGTGTCCCATCACAGGCCCACAAGTGTATGTGTGATCTTTGACTTCTGGCAGTTCACAAGCAGGCGGCCAGGAAATGGTTTCAGCCTATCAACCACTGAGGAGACAAAGCCTTTGTATAAGCAATGAGGAAGCAATGAACACATTCAGCCTGTCACAGGAGTTCCCTGAGTGTTCCGAATTATAAATTCTCCATGTCACTGTATGTTATTGAGCCCAAGTAGCTTGCCGTGATCGTATAGTGGTTAGTACTCTGCGTTGTGGCCGCAGCAACCTCGGTTCGAATCCGAGTCACGGCATTGTGGTTGGCAATGTCACGGCAGTTGGGTTTTTCTTTTACAGAATTACCAAATGTACCAGTTGTTTTTGAAAAATGTCTATTAAAAACAGATCCTTTAAAATATTTAAACGATTTAACGACAAATTATTTAAACACACATGATTATAAGATGTAGCCTTATTTTTGTTTTTAGGAGAGAATGTGCCTGCTGAAAAAAACATTATTTTTAAAAAGTGCATTGCAGGATATCAGGAATTTGCTGTGGCACACCTTGAAAACTTTCATGCAGATTATTTGCACAAAACTTACAGTCAGTTGTTGTGGCCGAGTGGTTAAGGCGATGGACTAGAAATCCATTGGCGTCTCTCCGCGCAGGTTCTAATCCTGCCAACAACGAGAAACTTTTTAACATCGGCTACAATTTCAGAAGTTAACCTTTAGAATTTCTTCCATGTCAGTTTTATAAATAGGTGGCTTATTTTGGTGTCACCATTGCCCTTTCACATATTTATTATCGCTACCCCTTTCATATCTTTGCTATAACTCTCGTCCTACATTAGCGCTGGTGCAAACACTTCAAATTATTATACCCTGGCTCTCTCAGTCATACCATTCATGCACTTGAAACTTACTTTACCAATAAAAGAAGCAAATAGAAAAATAAAACAAAAGTGCTTGCTGGATTAGGCAAACACACTTCATAAAACTGCATTTTCTTTTCTATTCTCTCCGTGTTACAAGCTTAACTGCTCCCTGTGTAATTTCTCTTAGCCTGCTGTCCCAGGAAGAGAATTTTATCTACAGGCTCTTTCCGTGTTTTTTTCCTAGTCTTTCTTTCCCTTTTCTTAGATTTGTAACTGTTCCTTTACGTGCTCTATTTAGGCGCCATTAATCTCATTTGAGCTCCTTGTACCTGCTGCTGTTTTCTCCACACCTCATACTGCCTTTTCCCTCTTTCTCTCTTTCTCTGAGGTTGGTGGCTACTTTCCAAAGCTTCTGATGCCCCAATGTTCCTTTATCTTGTTGTCAGACGTGAATTGGAAAAGCAACCAAATTAACAAGCCTTTACCACTCATACATGGCAGAGGTTTATACTTTAATTCAATGAGCTAAGAAAAGCGTGTTGTGGGGCCCCTACGAGCCATGGTGCTTGCTTCATCATAATTGGGCATGCAGTCATTAGCCACAGCTCTGATCATGGGTCACTGAGGTCAGTTTCAATAATTCCTCAAAAACCTATCCATGCAGTCCCCCCTAACTGTGTAGTTATCTTGCTTTACTGCTGTTTGTGTGATTAGCTGGGAGGAGCTCACGGCAGCATCCTCCCTATAAAAGTGTAGATGGACCGCTCCTTAACTTTTTCTTGCTTCACTTACAGATGGCTTGAGGAGGTACAGGGGAGATGCAGGTCTAATAGACAGAATAGAAGATCTGCGCCAGGTGTGTTTCTCTGCATTGGTGTCCCATCACAGGCCCACAAGTGTATGTGTGATCTTTGACTTCTGGCAGTTCACAAGCAGGCGGCCAGGAAATGGTTTCAGCCTATCAACCACTGAGGAGACAAAGCCTTTGTATAAGCAATGAGGAAGCAATGAACACATTCAGCCTATCACAGGAGTTCCCTGAGTGTTCCGAATTATAAATTCTCCATGTCACTGTTTGTTATTGAGCCCAAGTAGCTTGCCGTGATCGTATAGTGGTTAGTACTCTGCGTTGTGGCCGCAGCAACCTCGGTTCGAATCTGAGTCACGGCATTGTGGTTGGCAATGTCACGGCAGTTGGGTTTTTCTTTTACAGAATTACCAAATGTACCAGTTGTTTTTGTAAAATGTCTATTAAAAACAGATCCTTAAAAATATTTAAACGATGTAACGACAAATTATTTAAACACACATGATTATAAGATGTAGCCTTATTTTTGTTTTTAGGAGAGAATGTGCCTGCTGAAAAAAACATTATTTTAAAAAAGTGCATTGCAGGATATCAGGAATTTGCTGTGGCACACCTTGAAAACTTTCATGCAGATTATTTGCACAAAACTTACAGTCAGTTGTTGTGGCCGAGTGGTTAAGGCGATGGACTAGAAATCCATTGGGGTCTCCCCGCGCAGGTTCGAATCCTGCCAACAACGCGAAACTTTTTAACATCGGCTACAATTTCAGAAGCTAACCTTTAGAATTTCTTCCATGTCAGTTTTATAAATAGGTGGCTTATTTTGGTGTCACTATTGCCCTTTCACATATTTATTATTGCTACCCCTTTCATATCTTTGCTATAACTCTCGTCCTACATTAGCACTGGTGCAAACACTTCAAATTATTATACCCTGGCTCTCTCAGTCATACCATTCATGTACTTGAAACTTACTTTACCAATAAAAGAAGCAAATAGAAAAATAAAACAAAAGTGCTTGCTGGATTAGGCAACACACTTCATAAAACTGCATTTTCTTTTCTATTCTCCCCGTGTTACAAGCTTAACTACTCCCTGTGTAATTTCTCTTAGCCTGCTGTCCCAGGAAGAGAATTTTATCTACAGGCTCTTTCCGTGTTTTTTCCTAGTCTTTCTTTCCTTTTTCTTAGATTTGTAACTGTTCCTTTACGTGCTCTATTTAGGCGCCATTAATCTCATTTGAGCTCCTTGTACCTGCTGCTGTTTTCTCCACACCTCATACTGCCTTTTCCCTCTTTCTCTCTTTCTCTGAGGTTGGTGGCTACTTTCCAAAGCTTCTGATGCCCCAATGTTCCTTCATCTTGTTGTCAGACGTGAATTCGAAAAGCAACCAAATTAACAAGCCTTTACCACTCATATATGGCAGAGGGTTATACTTTAATTGAGCTAAGAAAAGCGTGTTGTGGGGCCCCTACGAGCCATGGTGCTTGCTTCATCATAATTAGGCATGCAGTCATTAGCCACAGCTCTGATCATGGGTCACTGAGGTCAGTTTCAATAATTCCTCAAAAACCTAACCATGCAGTCCCCCCTAACTGTGTAGTTATCTTGCTTTACTGCTGTTTGTGTGATTAGCTGGGAGGAGCTCATGGCAGCATCCTCCCTATAAAAGTGTAGATGGACCGCTCCTTAACTCTTTCTTGCTTCACATACAGATGGCTTGAGGAGGTACAGGGGAGATGCAGGTCTACTAGACAGTATAGAAGATCTGCGCCAGGTGTGTTTCTCTGCATTGGTGTCCCATCACAGGCCCACAAGTGTATGTGTGATCTTTGACTCCTGGCAGTTCACAAGCAGGTGGCCAGGAAACAGTTTCAGCCTATCAACCACTGAGGAGACAAAGCCTTTGTATAAGGAATGAGGAAGCAATTAACACATTCAGCCTATCACAGGAGTTCCCTGAGTGTACCGGAATATAAATTCTCCATGTCACTGTATGTTATTGAGCCCAAGTAGCTCGCCGTGATCGTATAGTGGTTAGTACTCTGCGTTGTGGCCGCAGCAACCTCGGTTCGAATCCGAGTCACGGCATTGTGGTTGGCAATGTCACGGCAGTTGGGTTTTTCTTTTACAGAATTACAAAATGTACCAGTTGTTTTTGTAAAATGTCTATTAAAAACAGATCCTTTAAAATATTTAAACGATCTAACGACAAATTATTTTAACACACATGATTATAAGATGTAGCTATATTGTACCTACTGACATAAATTATCGTTCTTGAACCTATTTGCGGTGGGGGAATGGAGCTCTCCCCCATGCCAATCAGAATGCAGATGAATGCAGTTGCAGTTGAGTGACCTGTATTGTGGCTGTCTAGAGGGAATGCACAAATGTAGCTGTCTCGCAGCCCAATCCAGACGTCAATTGGAGACAGGTTTTCAGGCAAATAGAGCAGTAAGTGCAGAGAAATGCTCACTCTCTAAAAATGGCATTTATAAAGTAGTAAAGTTAAATCCAACCTCACCAGTAAATAGGATTTATCAATAAATAAATAAAGCTTCTCCTCTCTGATATGGAATTACCCCCCAAAAAGTATAAGGGAATACCCAATGCTAACCTACGAGAGGGGCAGACCTCAAAGTAGTGAAAAATGTAATAGACTGTTTTGTACTACCAGGACATGCAAACTACCACAGTACATGCCTTACCTTTTACTTACATAGCATGATGCCCCTAGGACTACCTAGGGCCTACCTTTTGGTTAATTATATGTAATAAAATTGGAGTTTAAGGCTTGGCAAGTAGTTTTAAATGGCAAGTCGAAGTGGCAGTACACTGCAGCACAGGCACTGCAGTAGCAGGCTTGAGACAGGTTTGAAATGATACTTTTTTGGGCGGCACAATCAGTTCCTGGGTATATGGTATACCACTTTACAAGGGGCTTTCAAGTCAATGAAATCTGTCAGTCAGGTATACTCCAATTACACACATGATTAGGGAAGAAGCACGTTCACTTCAGCACTGATTAGTAGCAATAAAGTGATCAGAGTCCTAAGGCCAACAAAAAGATACAGCAAAATGCGTAGGTGAAAAGCAATAAGGTAGGGTTGAGGCCACCTTAAGAATGCAAGGTCTAACAAAAACAAACTAAGGATAACATGAGTAAAACATCAGGTTTCTCTACGGCATTTGGTGAGACAAGTGTGCCTTCTTTTATCTTCCATAAATGCAATCTTTCCCTGACCCCTTTATTATATAGCTCTTCAAGTAAAAAAGATAAAGCACTTACAAAGGAGCCTCAAATACTCAAAGATGGTAGACTTCTGTAATATGGGCCATAGACTAAAAGCAGCACGAAAACAGAGTGCAATAGGGTCCCAAAAACTTGAGTGCCACATGAGAGTATGCATGAAAGCCTATCCTTTTCCAAACTAGAGATATACTCATGCAATTTTTGTTTTTAGGAGAGAATGTGCCTGCTGAAAAATACATTATTTTAAAAAAGTGCATTGCAGAATACCAGGAATTTGCTGTGGGACACCTTGAAAACTTTCATACAGATTATTTGCACAAAACTTACAGTCAGTTGTTGTGGCTGAGTGGTTAAGGCGATGGACTAGAAATCCATTGGGGTCTCCCCGCGCAGGTTCGAATCCTGCCAACAACGAGAAACTTTTTAACATCGGCTACAATTTCAGAAGTTAACCTTTAGAATTTCTTCCATGTCAGTTTTATAAATAGGTGGCTTATTTTGGTGTCACTATTGCCCTTTCACATATTTATTATCGCTACCCCTTTCATATCTTTGCTATAACTCTCGTCCTACATTAGCGCTGGTGCAAACACTTCAAATTATTATACCCTGGCTCTCTCAGTCATACCATTCATGCACTTGAAACTTACTTTACCAATAAAAGAAGCAAATAGAAAAATAAAATAAAAGTGCTTGCTGGATTAGGCAAACACACTTCATAAAACTGCATTTTCTTTTCTATTCTCCCCGTGTTACAAGCTTAACTGCTCCCTGTGTAATTTCTCTTAGCCTGCTGTCCCAGGAAGAGAATTTTATCTACAGGCTCTTTCCGTGTTTTTTTCCTAGTCTTTCTTTCCCTTTTCTTAGATTTCTAACTGTTCCTTTATGTGCTCTATTTAGGCGCCATTAATCTCATTTGAGCTCCTTGTACCTGCTGCTGTTTTCTCCACACCTCATACTGCCTTTTCCCTCTTTCTCTCTTTCTCTGAGGTTGGTGGCTACTTTCCAAAGCTTCTGATGCCCCAATGTTCCTTCATCTTGTTGTCAGACGTGAATTGGAAAAGCAACCAAATTAACAAGCCTTTACCACTCATACATGGCAGAGGTTTATACTTTAATTCAATGAGCTAAGAAAAGCGTGTTGTGGGGCCCCTACGAGCCATGGTGCTTGCTTCATCATAATTGGGCGCGCAGTCATTAGCCACAGCTCTGATCATGGGTCACTGAGGTCAGTTTCAATAATTCCTCAAAAACCTAACCATGCAGTCCCCCCTAACTGTATAGTTATCTTGCTTTACTGCTGTTTGTGTGATTAGCTGGGAGGAGCTCACGGCAGCATTCTCCCTATAAAAGTATAGATGGACCGCTCCTTTACTTTTTCTTGCTTCACATACAGATGGCTTGAGGAGGTACAGGGGAGATGCAGGTCTAATAGACAGAATAGAAGATCTGCGCCAGGTGTGTTTCTCTGCATTGGTGTCCCATCACAGGCCAACAAGTGTATGTGTGATCTTTGACTTCTGGCAGTTCACAAGCAGGCAACCAGGAAACGGTTTCAGCCTATCAACCACTGAGGAGACAAAGCCTTTGTATAAGGAATGAACACATTCAGCCTATCACTGGAGTTCCCTGAGTGTTTCGAATTATAAATTCTCCATGTCACTGTATGTTATTGAGCCCAAGTAGCTTGCCGTGATCGTATAGTGGTTAGTACTCTGCGTTGTGGCCGCAGCAACCTCGGTTCGAATCCGAGTCACGGCATTGTGGTTGGCAATGTCACGGCAGTTGGGTTTTTCTTTTACAGAATTACCAAATGTACCAGTTGTTTTTGTAAAATGTCTATTAAAAACAGATCCTTTAAAATATTTAAACGATTTAACGACAAATTATTTAAACACACATGATTATAAGATGTAGCCTTATTTTTGTTTTTAGGAGAGAATGTGCCTGCTGAAAAAAACATTCTTTTTAAAAAGTGCATTGCAGGATATCAGGAATTTGCTGTGGCACACCTTGAAAACTTTCATGCAGATTATTTGCACAAAACTTACAGTCAGTTGTTGTGGCCGAGTGGTTAAGGCGATGGACTAGAAATCCATTGGGGTCTCCCCGCGCAGGTTCGAATCCTGCCAACAACGAGAAACTTTTTAACATCGGCTACAATTTCAGAAGTTAACCTTTAGAATTTCTTCCATGTCAGTTTTATAAATAGGTGGCTTATTTTGGGGTCACTATTGCCCTTTCACATATTTATTATCGCTACCCCTTTCATATCTTTGCTATAACTCTCGTCCTACATTAGCGCTGGTGCAAACACTTCAAATTATTATACCCTGGCTCTCTCAGTCATACCATTCATGCACTTGAAACTTACTTTACCAATAAAAGAAGCAAATAGAAAAATAAAACAAAAGTGCTTGCTGGATTAGGCAAACACACTTCATAAAACTGCATTTTCTTTTCTATTCTCCCCGTGTTACAAGCTTAACTGCTCCCTGTGTAATTTCTCTTAGCCTGCTGTCCCAGGAAGAGAATTTTATCTACAGGCTCTTTCCGTGTTTTTTTCCTAGTCTTTCTTTCCCTTTTCTTAGATTTGTAACTGTTCCTTTACGTGCTCTATTTAGGCGCCATTAATCTCATTTGAGATCCTTGTACCTGCTGCTGTTTTCTCCACACCTCATACTGCCTTTTCCCTCTTTCTCTCTTTCTCTGAGGTTGGTGGCACCTTTCCATAGCTTCTGATGCCCCAATGTTCCTTCATCTTGTTGTCAGACGTGAATTGGAAAAGCAACCAAATTAACAAGCCTTTACCACTCATACATGTCAGAGGTTTATACTTTAATTCAATGAGCTAAGAAAAGCGTGTTGTGGGGCCCCTACGAGCCATGGTGCTTGCTTCATCATAATTGGGCACGCAGTCATTAGCCACAGCTCTGATCATGGGTCACTGAGGTCAGTTTCAATAATTCCTCAAAAACCTATCCATGCAGTCCCCCCTAACTGTGTAGTTATCTTGCTTTACTGCTGTTTGTGTGATTAGCTGGGAGGAGCTCACGGCAGCATCCTCCCTATAAAAGTGTAGATGGACCGCTCCTTAACTTTTTCTTGCTTCACATACAGATGGCTTGAGGAGGTACAGGGGAGATGCAGGTCTAATAGACAGATTAGAAGATCTGCGCCAGGTGTGTTTCTCTGCATTGGTGTCCCATCACAGGCCCACAAGTGTATGTGTGATCTTTGACTTCTGGCAGTTCACAAGCAGGCGGCCAGGAAACGGTTTCAGCCTATCAACCACTGAGGAGACAAAGCCTTTGTATAAGCAATGAGGAAGCAATGAACACATTCAGCCTATCACAGGAGTTCCCTGAGTGTTCCGAATTATAAATTCTCCATGTCACTGTATGTTATTGAGCCCAAGTAGCTTGCCGTGATCGTATAGTGGTTAGTACTCTGCGTTGTGGCCGCAGCAACCTCGGTTCGAATCCGAATCACGGCATTGTGGTTGGCAATGTCACGGCAGTTGGGTTTTTCTTTTACAGAATTACCAAATGTACCAGTTGTTTTTGTAAAATGTCTATTAAAAACAGATCCTTTAAAATATTTAAACGATCTAACGACAAATTATTTAAACACACATGATTATAAGATGTAGCCTTATTTTTGTTTTTAGGAGAGAATGTGCCTGCTGAAAAAAACATTATTTTTAAAAAGTGCATTGCAGGATATCAGGAATTTGCTGTGGCACACCTTGAAAACTTTCATGCAGAGTATTTGCACAAAACTTACAGTCAGTTGTTGTGGCCGAGTGGTTAAGGCGATGGACTAGAAATCCATTGGGGTCTCCCCGCGCAGGTTTGAATCCTGCCAACAACGAGAAACTTTTTAACATCGGCTACAATTTCAGAAGCTAACCTTTAGAATTTCTTCCATGTCAGTTTTATAAATAGGTGGCTTATTTTGGTGTCACTATTGCCCTTTCACATATTTATTATCGCTACCCCTTCCATATCTTTGCTATAACTCTCGTCCTACATTAGCGCTGGTGCAAACACTTCAAATTATTTTACCCTGGCTCTCTCAGTCATACCATTCATGCACTTGAAACTTACTTTACCAATAAAAGAAGCAAATAGAAAAATAAAACAAAAGTGCTTGCTGGATTAGGCAACACACTTCATAAAACTGCATTTTCTTTTCTATTCTCCCCGTGTTACAAGCTTAACTGCTCCCTGTGTAATTTCTCTTAGCCTGTTGTCCCAGGAAGAGAATTTTATCTACAGGCTCTTTCCGTGTTTTTTTCCTAGTCTTTATTTCCTTTTTCTTAGATTTGTAATTGTTCCTTTACGTGCTCTATTTAGGCGCCATTAATCTCATTTGAGCTCCTTGTACCTGCTGCTGTTTTCTCCACACCTCATACTGCCTTTTCCCTCTTTCTCTCTTTCTCTGAGGTTGGTGGCTACTTTCCAAAGCTTCTGATGCCCCAATGTTCCTTCATCTTGTTGTCAGACGTGAATTGGAAAAGCAACCAAATTAACAAGCCTTTACCACTCATATATGGCAGAGGTTTATACTTTAATTGAGCTAAGAAAAGCGTGTTGTGGGGCCCCTACGAGCCATGGTGCTTGCTTCATCATAATTGGGCAAGCAGTCATTAGCCACAGCTCTGATCATGGGTCACTGAGGTCAGTTTCAATAATTCCTCAAAAACCTAACCATGCAGTCCCCCCTAACTGTGTAGTTATCTTGCTTTACTGCTGTTTGTGTGATTAGCTGGGAGGAGCTCATGGCAGCATCCTCCCTATAAAAGTGTAGATGGACCGCTCCTTAACTCTTTCTTGCTTCACATACAGATGGCTTGAGGAGGTACAGGGGAGATGCAGGTCTACTAGACAGTATAGAAGATCTGCGCCAGGTGTGTTTCTCTGCATTGGTATCCCATCACAGGCCCACAAGTGTATGTGTGATCTTTGACTCCTGGCAGTTCACAAGCAGGCGGCCAGGAAACAGTTTCAGCCTATCAACCACTGAGGAGACAAAGCCTTTGTATAAGGAATGAGGAAGCAATTAACACATTCAGCCTATCACAGGAGTTCCCTGAGTGTACCGAATTATAAATTCTCCATGTCACTGTATGTTATTGAGCCCAAGTAGCTCGCCGTGATCGTATAGTGGTTAGTAGTCTGCGTTGTGGCCGCAGCAACCTCGGTTCGAATCCGAGTCATGGCATTGTGGTTGGCAATGTCACGGCAGTTGGGTTTTTCTTTTACAGAATTACAAAATGTACCAGTTGTTTTTGTAAAATGTCTATTAAAAACAGATCATTTAAAATATTTAAACGATCTAACGACAAATTATTTTAACACACATGATTATAAGATGTAGCTATATTGTACCTACTGACATAAATTATCGTTCTTGAACCTATTTGCGGTGGGGGAATGGAGCTCTCCCCCATGCCAATCAGAATGCAGATGAATGCAGTTGCAGTTGAGTGACCTGTATTGTGGCTGTCTAGAGGGAATGCACAAATGTAGCTGTCTCGCAGCCCAATCCAGACGTCAATTGGAGACAGGTTTTCAGGCAAATAGAGCAGTAAGTGCAGAGAAATGCTCACTCTCTAAAAATGGCATTTATAAAGTAGTAAAGTTAAATCCAACCTCACCAGTAAATAGGATTTATCAATAAATAAATAAAGCTTCTCCTCTCTGATATGGAATTACCCCCCAAAAAGTATAAGGGAATACCCAATGCTAACCTACGAGAGGGGCAGACCTCACAGTAGTGAAAAATGTAATAGACTGTTTTGTACTACCAGGACATGCAAACTACCACAGTACATGTCTTACCTTTTACTTACATGGCATGATGCCCCTAGGACTACCTAGGGCCTACCTTTTGGTTAATTATATGTAATACAATTGGAGTTTAAGGCTTGGCAAGTAGTTTTAAATGGCAAGTCGAAGTGGCAGTACACTGCAGCACAGGCACTGCAGTAGCAGGCTTGAGACAGGTTTGAAATGATACTTTTTTGGGCGGCACAATCAGTTCCTGGGTATATGGTATACCACTTTACAAGGGGCTTTCAAGTCAATGAAATCTGTCAGTCAGGTATACTCCAATTACACCCATGATTAGGGAAGAAGCACGTTCACTTCAGCACTGATTAGTAGCAATAAAGTGATCAGAGTCCTAAGGCCAACAAAAAGATACAGCAAAATGCGTAGGTGAAAAGCAATAAGGTAGGGTTGAGGCCACCTTAAGAATGCAAGGTCTAACAAAAACAAACTAAGGATAACATGAGTAAAACATCAGGTTTCTCTACGGCATTTGGTGAGACAAGTGTGCCTTCTTTTATCTTCCATAAATGCAATCTTTCCCTGACCCCTTTATTATATAGCTCTTCAAGTAAAAAAGATAAAGCACTTACAAAGGAGCCTCAAATACTCAAAGATGGTAGACTTCTGTAATATGGGCCATAGACTAAAAGCAGCACGAAAACAGAGTGCAATAGGGTCCCAAAAACTTGAGTGCCACATGAGAGTATGCATGAAAGCCTATCCTTTTCCAAACTAGAGATATACTCATGCAATTTTTGTTTTTAGGAGAGAATGTGCCTGCTGAAAAATACATTATTTTAAAAAAGTGCATTGCAGAATACCAGGAATTTGCTGTGGGACACCTTGAAAACTTTCATACAGATTATTTGCACAAAACTTACAGTCAGTTGTTGTGGCCGAGTGGTTAAGGCGATGGACTAGAAATCCATTGGGGTCTCCCCGCACAGGTTCGAATCTTGCCAACAACGAGAAACTTTTTAACATCGGCTACAATTTCAGAAGTTAACCTTTAGAATTTCTTCCATGTCAGTTTTATAAATAGGTGGCTTATTTTGGTGTCACTATTGCCCTTTCACATATTTATTATCGCTACCCCTTTCATATCTTTGCTATAACTCTCGTCCTACATTAGCGCTGGTGCAAACACTTCAAATTATTATACCCTGGCTCTCTCAGTCATACCATTCATGAACTTGAAACTTACTTTACCAATAAAAGAAGCAAATAGAAAAATAAAATAAAAGTGCTTGCTGGATTAGGCAAACACACTTCATAAAACTGCATTTTCTTTTCTATTCTCCCCGTGTTACAAGCTTAACTGCACCCTGTGTAATTTCTCTTAGCCTGCTGTCCCAGGAAGAGAATTTTATCTACAGGCTCTTTCCGTGTTTTTTTCCTAGTCTTTCTTTCCCTTTTCTTAGATTTGTAACTGTTCCTTTATGTGCTCTATTTAGGCGCCATTAATCTCATTTGAGCTCCTTGTACCTGCTGCTGTTTTCTCCACACCTCATACTAGAGTCAGAGTTTGATGTATCAGTGATCAGTTCTGCATCACTGAAAGGTATGAACCTGGGGACTTGTTCTGTTTCAGAGGCACCGATTCCTTTCTTTACCCAGTTGTCGTAAGGAAGTGGCAGAGGCACACGTTTGACATGTGTCGTATGGATCCAGTTCTTCCGTCCGGCCACACGAATAGCAGTTCTCGTTGCCAATAAGACTTGGAAAGGGCCGATGAATCTGGGCTGAAGATTTTTCGTTCTTGCAAAATTTCTAATGACTACTTGATCCCCAGGTTTCAGCTGATGACCTGGACTCTCCGGTGGCTTTGGCAATGCATCGAAAACCTGTTGGTGAATAAGGCTCAATTTAGCAGTCAAGTCGAAAAGATAATCAATTAACATTGGGTATTCCAGCTGCTTAAATTCTTTCGGTCTAGGTACCCCCCAAACATTTGCAGGACGACCAAAAATTATTTCATATGGACTAAGCCCTACTCTAGAATGTACAGTTGCTCTTGTTGATAACAACGCCAAAGGCAGTGCATCTGGCCAGGGCAAATTCGTGGATGCTTGTATCTTAGCAAGTTTCAGTTCAAGGGTGCCATTGTAACCCTCAACTAAACCCGCGGACTGGGGATGATTCGCACTGTGGAACTTTTGTCTAATCCCTAGGCCGGCACATACACTCTGCATAACTTTCCCTACGAACTCACTTCCGTTATCTGACCATACAATCCGTGGCATTCCGAATCTGGGAAGTATTCTTTAAGGAGGATTTTGGCAGTGGACAAAGCAGTATTGTCCTTTAGCGGGTATGCTTCGATCCATCTGGAGAACGCACAAACTACCACTAGGACGTACTTTAGATTATTACAACGATCCATGTGAATAAAGTCTAGCTGGATCACTTCAAAGGGGCAGGAAGGAGGATCGAAGTGACCTGCAGGTGTGGGGATTCCCTTGCCAGGATTATGCATCAAGCATACCATACAATTTCTCACCACTCTCTCTGCACACTTACTAATCCCATCATTCTTCCAAACTGGAGCCAACATTTTACAAATCCCTTTGGAACTGATGTGCGCTGCTCCATGTGCCATCGTTACTACTGCAAGCACATACGCATCAGGCAACATCCAACGCTGTTGTTCCGACAAGTCAACCCAACACCCACTCGAGTCCAATTTACCCGTGCTCTCTTTCCATGCACGCTTTTCCTCCTCAGTCGCCTCTTTCTGAATTTCTTTCACGCTTTCCACTGTGTCTTCACACATTCCAGACTCAGAAATCCATCTTGCAGACGTTGCAACATACATTCTACTCATCATATTTCTAGCTGTCTGTTTTGCAGTCTCATCAGCAAAAGCATTCCCACGACCAACATCATCCGTGATTGCTTTATGAGCACTGCATTTCACAATCGCAACTTCAGTCGGCAAGGTTAGAGATTCCAACAAGTCATTAACTAGCTGGCCATGTTGAATCTTAGTCCCATGGGACGTAATGAAACCTCTCTCTTTCCACAAACGGCCAAAACTATGGGCCACGCCGAATGCGTACTGACTATCTGTGAACACATTCACTCTCTTTCCCTTAGCTAAAACGCACGCTCTTGTTAGCGCGATCAATTCTGCAGCCTGGGCAGAATTCTGACTCACTCTCGCAGTCTCCACAATCGTACTCAAAGTCGTTACTGCATAGGCAGCAGTCACATCACCATTCTCCAATTTGAAGCAAGACCCGTCAACATACAACGTGCCATCTGGATCTGATAATGGAGTGTCTTTTAAATCAATTCGTCCTTTTGTTTCTTCCTCAGTTTTAAAACAACAGTCTTGTGGTTCGGAATCACTCGACTCTTGGCTAGTCGGCAACAATGTTGCTGGATTCAATACATTGCATCTTTTGATCTGAATATGACTCGCTAACAATGTTTGTTCGTAACCTGATAATCTAGCACTGGTAAGGTGTTGCGTCTTGGTTCGATTCATGAGTGTATCCACAGCATGAGGAACCATAACCACTAGCATGTTGTTCATTACCAAACCAGCAGATTGTCGAATGGAGGCTGCAGCTGCGGCTGTAGCTCTCAAGCAACTAGGCAACGCTCTAGCTACCGGATCTAATGTTGATGAAAAATACGCACAAGGGCGTTGTTTATCACCAAATTTCTGTGTCAAAACACTCAACGCGCAACCTTCTCTCTCATGGACATAGAGCGTGAATGGTTTACTGTAATCGGGTGTACCCAATACAGGAGCTGAACACAGTGCATTTCGTAACTCAGAAAAACTCTCCTGGCATTCGGCAGACCATGGCACTGGACTCGGAACATTTTTCCCAGTCAAAGCTACCAACGGTTTCGCCAAAAGAGAAAAATTTGGGATCCATTGCCTACAATATGAGGTAATACCTAAAAAGGTACGTACTTCTCTCTGCGTGCTAGGAACATTCATCTGTGTAATTGCTTTTATTCTCTCTGGGGTCAACTTCCTTCCCTCCTTTGACAAGAGATGACCTAGGTAGGTCACTTCTTGGCAACAGTATTGCATTTTTGAAGGTGACACCTTGTGATTCAAGTTTGACAAATGATGCAATAAAGAAATTGTAGCTGTTTTGCAAGTTTCCTTGTCATCGGCAGCCACTAGAAGATCATCGACATATTGTATTAAAGCAGAACCAGGAGGAAGTACAAATGAGTCTAACTGGCTTTTTAATGCTTGACTGTAGATGGATGGGCTTTCACAATAACCTTGTGGAGCGCGTTTAAACCTGAAGCTTCGTCCTCCTAGAGAGAAACCGAAGATATCTCTGCTTTCCTCGGCTATCGGAATGCTGAAAAAGGCATTTTTCAAGTCGATAACCGAAAACCATGCTGCTGTAGCAGGAATTAACGTTAACAATGCAGTAATGTCTGGAACCACAGGAAACTGTGGAATCACAATTTTATTAACCTCTCTAAGATCAATTACAAATCTATATACTGGAGGTTTTGTTGGGTCAGTTCGTTTCAGAATGGGCAGTACAGGACTATTGCAGACATTACCTCTAGTTTCTTCTATAACGCCTTTCTTGATCAGATCTTGTACTATCAGTAGGAGCGCACGCTCACCTTCACTAGATATTCTGTATTGTGGAATTCGTGGAAATTTTACATTCGCTTTCAAAGTTACTACATATGGTGGAATTTCTAAAAGACCTACATCATTAGGACCAGTCGCCCAAAGAGTATCAGGGAGTGAATGCAGCTCTGGTGGGAGTGCATCCATCGACAAGTACATTGGAGAGATGATTCTTTTACCCAACGTAAGACGTACTCCTTCTGGAGAGCAGTACAATGTTGCATATAGGCGTTTTAACAAGTCTAAACCAAGCAGATTTTCATTACAACCTGTCGTCAAAATCAGGGGTGCTTTCAATTGTCGGGGTCCAACAGAAATAGACAAAGGACCAGAAACAGGGTTGTGAACAGGGGCGCCTGAAAAACCTACTGAAATGTTTGTTGAGCCAGACAAAGGTGCGCCAGGGAGTTTCGCATGTATGATAGAACTTTTTGCTGCACCAGTATCCAACAGAAACGGTTCGACTATACCTGATGTTGCTACTGCGACATAAGGCCCACTCTGATCTACTGGAACTGATACTACTCCCTCTCTTTGTCCATGGCTGTCCTAGTACTCCCTTGGCTGACCTTCCTCACTAGCTTCATAGTAATCTTCAACATGATACTGTTGAGACCTATTCTGTTGGGCAGATTGTCCATTTCGTTGGTCGAAATAATTAGAAGGGCGATCACTTGTCTGTGGAGGCATAGCACCTCTTCCTCGACCTCTAGAGTTCTGCATATAACCACCACGACCTCTCTGAGCTACCGCAGTATTATTTTGTGCCCGTACCGGACACTCAGTCTTATAATGGCCTTCCATTTTGCAATAAGCACACTGATTCCATTGGTACTGTGGCCTCTGAGAATTATACTCCGTTCTTTGATATGACCCTTGCTGTGTATTGGTCTGATTGGTGCGAGGCGGATATGCTTGCTGTAAAAGAACTTTAGTTTTAACTCTTTCGTCTTTTTATCTGATTTTTCTTTCTCCTCTTTGTCCCTATTTTCATAGTACTGGGCAGTAGCAAGTATTTGCGCAGTCGTAGAGACAGCCCACGCACTTTCAGAATTCTTTAATTTACCACTAAGTTCTGGCAACAGATTGTGCACAAATTTATCAACAAATAATCTCTGGCCTCCTTCTGTGCTCATATCCTGACCACTGTGATCCACGAAAGTCTCCTCGAATCTTGTGAAAAAGTCGGAGACGCTTTCGTCTTTCTTTTGTTTGCACGCGGACAATTTGTCCCAGTTAACGCGTAATGCTGGCTTTAGGGTCTTCATTAAGTCGATTATTCTACCGGGCAAATTAGCAATTAAGGGTTCAGGTTTAGAACCACCTATTTGTTGACCATCCGCTGCAATTATAGCTGCCCAATCACCACCTAGGGCAACTGGATGATTCTCTTTACGAATTTTAGCCCAAATTGGTTGCGGTACTACATTACCAAATAGCAGATCTATGTCAGCTAGATTTAATACACAAGCGTCAACTGTCTGAGCCAACTCTTTGTAATACCCTGCAGGATTTTTACGCGGATCTGGCAAGGCCTGTTTCACTGCTAATACTTCAGCTCGCTTCCATGGAATATGTATCCATACTCTCTGGAATTGGGCCGGAGCGGCTGCAATACCAAGGTTTACATTAGCTTGCACAGCTTCACGCCAAATTGGTGGAACCTCTCTCATTGGATATTGACGATTTTGTTTCGTACTACGTTTCTCTGACTCCCTCGGAGAACGAAGGGATGGGTCAATCCTATAACTTAAAATCAGTTCCATCGCTTCTTTTATATTTTGTCCAACTATCATACCTGCAGCAAACTCTTTCTGAACATTAATTAATTCTTCTAGATTTGATTCAGGGTCATCCTCTTCCAATTCCTCACGTAGAAGGAAACACATTTCATCGAACACATATCGTTGTGTCGGTTCATTCCATTGCATAAACGTATCTAATACATCTTGTACATTATATCTTCCAACTTTCGAAATCCATCTAAGAGCAGTGGAATCTAATATCCCTCTTTCTTCAGTACTGGGAAGCTGACTACGTCTCTGCACAGAGTCAGAGGTAGGAGTCTTAATCAGAGTTTTATAGAAGGGAGATAGAATGTTAGAGACAGAATCAGTGATTCTTCGACGAACAGAAAGTGGAGTCATAATATTAGCAGAAGCAGTAAATAGAGTAGCAGTCGGAACAGATAGATTAGAAACAGTAGGAGTAGCGGGCAAAACAGCTTGTGAACTAGCAGGTGTGAGCGATACAGGTATAGGTAAAGAAGCCGGCAACCCTGAAAGAGGGGGTGCCGAAGGAACATTAATATTGACCACAGGAGGTACAGGAACTTGATTCAGAGGAACGGGAACACCAGGTTGTCCAGCAACCGGTAATTGAACATTCGGTATAGGTGGAGCCGTAGCACCCTGTGCATACGGTGGGGGTGATCGTAACAAGTAAGATAACAGGGGATCCTTTTCAGGGTCCTCTACTATCTTAGCTGTACTTGATGGCAAAGCAGGATAGCACTTGTCTATTGCTAAATTATGCTCTCTATTGGCCACCTCCATCGCTTTCTCAGACTCGTTGAGTTGCAGCTGCTTAGCAGACTGTTCTAAAGTCAACTCTTGTTCTTTCTGTTCTTTTTTCAACTTTTTAATTTCTCTCTGTTTAGATTCTTTTCGCCAATAACGGAAAGAATCAAACATTGCCGGCCGGGCTTTCTTCTTGAACAATTTCGTTTCTAAATTATCAAGAACTTGAGGTTCGAAACTACCATGCAGTGGCCAACTAAGGACACCATCTTTCTCTGTGTAGTGGATCCATACCTCGTTATAAGAGATAGGGCCCACACCAAATTTGCAATATAGATCATAAAGGGGAGTTCCAATCGGAGGAACCAAACACGAGTCCTCCAACTGGGAATCACTGTTGCAACTAAAACAAGACAACATACAATTTTTCCGACTTACCATTTTATAACCCGGAACACAAAACAGACGAAACACAAATTAAAGAAAGGTGCGCACTTGAACCAAGAACTTAGGCCTACCAGAACTGACAAACGTATCGATACCCGAACTGAACTGAATGATTATCGTAACCAGAATAACCAGCGACAATCTTATAAAACCGAACCAAACCAAGAACTAAAAGGATTAGCAAAACAGAAACAACCCTTACGAAGTAACCAACTATCAACCACTTAATACTTAACTGAGGCACTGAAGACGTCACCAAGGAGAAACCCGTCACGTCTCGCCGTACTAAGGACTGCACCTCGGGTCCAAGACAGGGCGACGGTCAAGGCAACGAACCACTGCAGCCGTCTGAACGGGAACCCTCGTGGAAGAGAACGTCGGGCCACTTTTGCGATATGCCGGGATCGATGAAGTGGGGCGCCTCCCTCTGAAATCTTCACACGAAGCTTCTCGAACTCTTCAGGCTTTTGGACCGGTACCGAATGACGTCGCCCCACGTTGGGCGCCAATTGGAGTTCTGGACTTTTTGGTTCCGTCAAGAGGTGTCAGGGACAACACCCGAAGACCCCGGAGTTCAACCTGTCTCGGTGCACAAACAAACAGAAACACGGGCTTCTCGATGGTGGCGTCAAAGACCAAAGGTTTATTACTGCAGGGACACAGAAGTCACAGAAACTACACATGGGCAGTATCTAGGAGCCTGTTCAATTTGTACAAAGAGGGTTGTTCCTTATATACTGAATATTGGGCTTCAGGCAAATTTCTTTACATGTTAGCACATTCCAAAACCTTTGTATCTTAAACAATAAATATTTGGCGTTGCACAGGAATCGTCATCAATATCTGATGTCAAAACATTACGAACGAGGGGTTCCCACTATTCCATCATAATCCCATGTCAACTTCTCATTCAAGACCCGGACCGCCTCATCGTAAATTTCGTTACCTCCCCCTAATAAAGGCCCAGAAGGAAAGGAGCAGAGCCAGGTGCAGAAGATAGAAAAGTAGGATAAGAGATGTTTGTGGGTCGTAAATGGGCACGGCTACCAGCTTCGGCCGCCTAATCATGATCAGACCAACGAACACGAGAACCAGTATAGCAGGACTGGCCTCAGGCTGGGGAGGCAGCTCTTGCCGAGTCATGCTGCCACAGCGTTGCTGGCCTAAGGTGCACGTGTCACTAGCAAGGTGAATTGCCGGCTTAAACCTACGTGTCCTTAAATGAAAAAGAGGTCATTGCGTGTCCATTGACTATGTGAGGGCAAGGAATACAAAATGGCTTCCTTGTTCTAAGATGGATGCCACGGGTAGAACAGAAATGTGTTTGTAACAGGAGTGCTCTTGCTCGTAGCATAGCGAAAACACCAGGATATACTAAATGGATCATTTGCGGTTCATTGATACCAAAATTATGTATTTGCGACTATGTTACAAACACGGGTTAAATCGTCACGGAACCTCATTGGTGGCTACTTTCCAAAGCTTCTGATGCCCCAATGTTCCTTCATCTTGTTGTCAGACGTGAATTGGAAAAGCAACCAAATTAACAAGCCTTTACCACTCATACATGGCAGAGGTTTATACTTTAATTCAATGAGCTAAGAAAAGCGTGTTGTGGGGCCCCTACGAGCCATGGTGCTTGCTTCATCATAATTGGGCAAGCACTCATTAGCCACAGCTCTGATCATGGGTCACTGAGGTCAGTTTCAATAATTCCTCAAAAACCTAACCATGCAGTCCCCCCTAACTGTGTAGTTATCTTGCTTTACTGCTGTTTGTGTGATTAGCTGGGAGGAGCTCACGGCAGCATCCTCCCTATAAAAGTATAGATGGACCGCTCCTTAACTTTTTCTTGCTTCACATAGAGATGGCTTGAGGAGGTACAGGGGAGATGCAGGTCTAATAGACAGAATAGAAGATCTGCGCCAGGTGTGTTTCTCTGCATTGGTGTCCCATCACAGGCCAACAAGTGTATGTGTGATCTTTGACTTCTGGCAGTTCACAAGCAGGCAACCAGGAAACGGTTTCAGCCTATCAACCACTGAGGAGACAAAGCCTTTGTATAAGGAATGAGGAAGCAATGAACACATTCAGCCTATCACTGGAGTTCCCTGAGTGTTTCGAATTATAAATTCTCCATGTCACTGTATGTTATTGAGCCCAAGTAGCTCGCCGTGATCGTATAGTGGTTAGTACTCTGCGTTGTAGCTGCAGCAACCTCGGTTCGAATCCGAGTCACGGCATTGTGGTTGGCAATGTCACGGCAGTTGGGTTTTTCTTTTACAGAATTACCAAATGTACCAGTTGTTTTTGTAAAATGTCTATTAAAAACAGATCCTTTAAAATATTTAAACGATTTAACGACAAATTATTTAAACACACATGATTATAAGATGTAGCCTTATTTTTGTTTTTAGGAGAGAATGTGCCTGCTGAAAAAAACATTATTTTTAAAAAGTGCATTGCAGGATATCAGGAATTTGCTGTGGCACACCTTGAAAACTTTCATGCAGATTATTTGCACAAAACTTACAGTCAGTTGTTGTGGCCGAGTGGTTAAGGCGATGGACTAGAAATCCATTGGGGTCTCCCCGCGCAGGTTCGAATCCTGCCAACAACGAGGAACTTTTTAACATCGGCTACAATTTCAGAAGTTAACCTTTAGAATTTCTTCCATGTCAGTTTTATAAATAGGTGGCTTATTTTGGTGTCACTATTGCCCTTTCACATATTTATTATCGCTACCCCTTTCATATCTTTGCTATAACTCTCGTCCTACATTAGCGCTGGTGCAAACACTTCAAATTATTATACCCTGGCTCTCTCAGTCATACCATTCATGCACTTGAAACTTACTTTACCAATAAAAGAAGCAAATAGAAAAATAAAACAAAAGTGCTTGCTGGATTAGGCAAACACACTTCATAAAACTGCATTTTCTTTTCTATTCTCCCCGTGTTACAAGCTTAACTGCTCCCTGTGTAATTTCTCTTAGCCTGCTGTCCCAGGAAGAGAATTTTATCTACAGGCTCTTTCCGTGTTTTTTTCCTAGTATTTCTTTCCCTTTTCTTAGATTTGTAACTGTTCCTTTACGTGCTCTATTTAGGCGCCATTATTCTCATTTGAGCTCCTTGTACCTGCTGCTGTTTTCTCCACACCTCATACTGCCTTTTCCCTCTTTCTCTCTTTCTCTGAGGTTGGTGGCTACTTTCCAAAGCTTCTGATGCCCCAATGTTCCTTCATCTTGTTGTCAGACGTGAATTGGAAAAGCAACCAAATTAACAAGCCTTTACCACTCATACATGGCAGAGGTTTATACTTTAATTCAATGAGCTAAGAAAAGCGTGTTGTGGGGCCCCTACGAGCCATGGTGCTTGCTTCATCATAATTGGGCACGCAGTCATTAGCCACAGCTCTGATCATGGGTCACTGAGGTCAGTTTCAATAATTCCTCAAAAACCTATCCATGCAGTCCCCCCTAACTGTGTAGTTATCTTGCTTTACTGCTGTTTGTGTGATTAGCTGGGAGGAGCTCACGGCAGCATCCTCCCTATAAAAGTGTAGATGGACCGCTCCTTAACTTTTTCTTGCTTCACATACAGATGGCTTGAGGAGGTACAGGGGAGATGCAGGTCTAATAGACAGAATAGAAGATCTGCGCCAGGTGTGTTTCTCTGCATTGGTGTCCCATCACATGCCCACAAGTGTATGTGTGATCTTTGACTTCTGGCAGTTCACAAGCAGGCGGCCAGGAAACGGTTTCAGCCTATCAACCACTGAGGAGACAAAGCCTTTGTATAAGCAATGAGGAAGCAATGAACACATTCAGCCTATCACAGGAGTTCCCTGAGTGTTCCGAATTATAAATTCTCCATGTCACTGTATGTTATTGAGCCCAAGTAGCTCGCCATGATCGTATAGTGGTTAGTACTCTGCGTTGTGGCCGCAGCAACCTCGGTTCGAATCCGAGTCACGGCAGTTGGGTTTTTCTTTTACAGAATTACCAAATGTACCAGTTGTTTTTGTAAAATGTCTATTAAAAACAGATCCTTTAAAATATTTAAACGATCTAACGACAAATTATTTAAACACACATGATTATAAGATGTAGCCTTATTTTTGTTTTTAGGAGAGAATGTGCCTGCTGAAAAAAACATTATTTTTAAAAAGTGCATTGCAGGATATCAGGAATTTTCTGTGGGACACCTTGAAAACTTTCATACAGATTATTTGCACAAAACTTGCAGTCAGTTGTTGTGGCCGAGTAGTTAAGGCGATGGACTAGAAATCCATTGGGGTCCCCCCGCGCAGGTTCGAATCCTGCCAACAATGAGAAACTTTTTAACATCGGCTACAATTTCAGAAGCTAACCTTTAGAATTTCTTCCATGTCAGTTTTATAAAGAGGTGCCTTATTTTGGTGTCACTATTGCCCTTTCACATATTTATTATCGCTACCCCTTTCATATCTTTGCTATAACTCTCGTCCTACATTAGCGCTGGTGCAAACACTTCAAATTATTATACCCTGGCTCTCTCAGTCATACCATTCATGCACTTGAAACTTACTTTACCAATAAAAGAAGCAAATAGAAAAATAAAACAAAAGTGCTTGCTGGATTAGGCAACACACTTCATAAAACTGCATTTTCTTTTCTATTCTCCCCGTGTTACAAGCTTAACTGCTCCCTGTGTAATTTCTCTTAGCCTGCTGTCCCAGGAAGAGAATTTTATCTACAGGCTCTTTCCGTGTTTTTTTCCTAGTCTTTCTTTCCTTTTTCTTAGATTTGTAACTGTTCCTTTACGTGCTCTATTTAGGCGCCATTAATCTCATTTGAGCTCCTTGTACCTGCTGCTGTTTTCTCCACACCTCATACTGCCTTTTCCCTCTTTCTCTCTTTCTCTGAGGTTGGTGGCTACTTTCCAAAGCTTCTGATGCCCCAATGTTCCTTCATCTTGTTGTCAGACGTGATTTGGAAAAGCAACCAAATTAACAAGCCTTTACCACTCATATATGGCAGAGGTTTATACTTTAATTGAGCTAAGAAAAGCGTGTTGTGGGGCCCCTACGAGCCATGGTGCTTGCTTCATCATAATTAGGCACGCAGTCATTAGCCACAGCTCTGATCATGGGTCACTGAGGTCAGTTTCAATAATTCCTCAAAAACCTAACCATGCAGTCCCCCCTAACTGTGTAGTTATCTTGCTTTACTGCTGTTTGTGTGATTAGCTGGGAGGAGCTCATGGCAGCATCCTCCCTATAAAAGTGTAGATGGACCGCTCCTTAACTCTTTCTTGCTTCACATACAGATGGCTTGAGGAGGTACAGGGGAGATGCAGGTCTACTAGACAGTATAGAAGATCTGCACCAGGTGTGTTTCTCTGCATTGGTGTCCCATCACAGGCCCAGAAGTGTATGTGTGATCTTTGACTCCTGGCAGTTCACAAGCAGGTGGCCAGGAAACAGTTTCAGCCTATCAACCACTGAGGAGACAAAGCCTTTGTATAAGGAATGAGGAAGCAATTAACACATTCAGCCTATCACAGGAGTTCCCTGAGTGTACCGGAATATAAATTCTCCATGTCACTGTATGTTATTGAGCCCAAGTAGCTCGCCGTGATCGTATAGTGGTTAGTACTCTGCGTTGTGGCCGCAGCAACCTCGGTTCGAATCCAAGTCACGGCATTGTGGTTGGCAATGTCACGGCAGTTGGGTTTTTCTTTTACAGAATTACCAAATGTACCAGTTGTTTTTGTAAAATGTCTATTAAAAACAGATCCTTTAAAATATTTAAATGATCTAACGACAAATTATTTTAACACACATGATTATAAGATGTAGCTATATTGTACCTACTGACATAAATTATCGTTCTTGAACCTATTTGCGGTGGGGGAATGGAGCTCTCCCCCATGCCAATCAGAATGCAGATGAATGCAGTTGCAGTTGAGTGACCTGTATTGTGGCTGTCTAGAGGGAATGCACAAATGTAGCTGTCTCGCAGCCCAATCCAGACGTCAATTGGAGACAGGTTTTCAGGCAAATAGAGCAGTAAGTGCAGAGAAATGCTCACTCTCTAAAAATGGCATTTATAAAGTAGTAAAGTTAAATCCAACCTCACCAGTAAATAGGATTTATCAATCAATAAATAAAGCTTCTCCTCTCTGATATGGAATTACCCCCCAAAAAGTATAAGGGAATACCCAATGCTAACCTACGAGAGGGGCAGACCTCACAATAGTGAAAAATGTAATAGACTGTTTTGTACTACCAGGACATGCAAACTACCACAGTACATGTCTTACCTTTTACTTACATAGCATGATGCCCCTAGGACTACCTAGGGCCTACCTTTTGGTTAATTATATGTAATAAAATTGGAGTTTAAGGCTTGGCAAGTAGTTTTAAATGGCAAGTCGAAGTGGCAGTACACTGCAGCACAGGCACTGCAGTAGCAGGCTTGAGACAGGTTTGAAATGATACTTTTTTGGGCGGCACAATCAGTTCCTGGGTATATGGTATACCACTTTATAAGGGGCTTTCAAGTCAATGAAATCTGTCAGTCAGGTATACTCCAATTACACACATGATTAGGGAAGAAGCACGTTCACTTCAGCACTGATTAGTAGCAATAAAGTGATCAGAGTCCTAAGGCCAACAAAAAGATACAGCAAAATGCGTAGGTGAAAAGCAATAAGGTAGGGTTGAGGCCACCTTAAGAATGCAAGGTCTAACAAAAACAAACTAAGGATAACATGAGTAAAACATCAGGTTTCTCTACGGCATTTGGTGAGACAAGTGTGCCTTCTTTTATCTTCCATAAATGCAACCTTTCCCTGACCCCTTTATTATATAGCTCTTCAAGTAAAAAAGATAAAGCACTTACAAAGGAGCCTCAAATACTCAAAGATGGTAGACTTCTGTAATATGGGCCATAGACTAAAAGCAGCACGAAAACAGAGTGCAATAGGGTCCCAAAAACTTGAGTGCCACATGAGAGTATGCATGAAAGCCTATCCTTTTCCAAACTAGAGATATACTCATGCAATTTTTGTTTTTAGGAGAGAATGTGCCTGCTGAAAAATACATTATTTTAAAAAAGTGCATTGCAGAATACCAGGAATTTGCTGTGGGACACCTTGAAAACTTTCATACAGATTATTTGCACAAAACTTACAGTCAGTTGTTGTGGCCGAGTGGTTAAGGCGATGGACTAGAAATCCATTGGAGTCTCCCCGCGCAGGTTCGAATCCTGCCAACAACGAGAAACTTTTTAACATCGGCTACAATTTCAGAAGTTAACCTTTAGAATTTCTTCCATGTCAGTTTTATAAATAGGTGGCTTATTTTGGTGTCACTATTGCCCTTTCACATATTTATTATCGCTACCCCTTTCATATCTTTGCTATAACTCTCGTCCTACATTAGCGCTGGTGCAAACACTTCAAATTATTATACCCTGGCTCTCTCAGTCATACCATTCATGCACTTGAAACTTACTTTACCAATAAAAGAAGCAAATAGAAAAATAAAATAAAAGTGCTTGCTGGATTAGGCAAACACACTTCATAAAACTGCATTTTCTTTTCTATTCTCCCCGTGTTACAAGCTTAACTGCTCCCTGTGTAATTTCTCTTAGCCTGCTGTCCCAGGAAGAGAATTTTATCTACAGGCTCTTTCCGTGTTTTTTTCCTAGTCTTTCTTTCCCTTTTCTTAGATTTGTAACTGTTCCTTTATGTGCTCTATTTAGGCGCCATTAATCTCATTTGAGCTCCTTGTACCTGCTGCTGTTTTCTCCACACCTCATACTGCCTTTTCCCTCTTTCTCTCTTTCTCTGAGGTTGGTGGCTACTTTCCAAAGCTTCTGATGCCCCAATGTTCCTTCATCTTGTTGTCAGACGTGAATTGGAAAAGCAACCAAATTAACAAGCCTTTACCACTCATACATGGCAGAGGTTTATACTTTAATTCAATGAGCTAAGAAAAGCGTGTTGTGGGGCCCCTACGAGCCATGGTGCTTGCTTCATCATAATTGGGCGCGCAGTCATTAGCCACAGCTCTGATCATGGGTCACTGAGGTCAGTTTCAATAATTCCTCAAAAACCTAACCATGCAGTCCCCCCTAACTGTATAGTTATCTTGCTTTACTGCTGTTTGTGTGATTAGCTGGGAGGAGCTCACGGCAGCATCCTCCCTATAAAAGTATAGATGGACCGCTCCTTAACTTTTTCTTGCTTCACATACAGATGGCTTGAGGAGGTACAGGGGAGATGCAGGTCTAATAGACAGAATAGAAGATCTGCGCCAGGTGTGTTTCTCTGCATTGGTGTCCCATCACAGGCCAACAAGTGTATGTGTGATCTTTGACTTCTGGCAGTTCACAAGCAGGCAACCAGGAAACGGTTTCAGCCTATCAACCACTGAGGAGACAAAGCCTTTGTATAAGGAATGAACACATTCAGCCTATCACTGGAGTTCCCTGAGTGTTTCGAATTATAAATTCTCCATGTCACTGTATGTTATTGAGCCCAAGTAGCTCGCCGTGATCGTATAGTGGTTAGTACTCTGCGTTGTGGCTGCAGCAACCTCGGTTCGAATCCTAGTCACGGCATTGTGGTTGGCAATGTCACGACAGTTGGGATTTTCTTTTACAGAATTACCAAATGTACCAGTTGTTTTTGTAAAATGTCTATTAAAAACAGATCCTTTAAAATATTTAAACGATTTAACGACGAATTATTTAAACACACATGATTATAAGATGTAGCCTTATTTTTGTTTTTAGGAGAGAATGTGCCTGCTGAAAAAAACATTATTTTTAAAAAGTGCATTGCAGGATATCAGGAATTTGCTGTGGCACACCTTGAAAACTTTCATGCAGATTATTTGCACAAAACTTACAGTCAGTTGTTGTGCCAGAGTGGTTAAGGCGATGGACTAGAAATCCATTGGGGTCTCCCCGCGCAGGTTCGAATCCTGCCAACAACGAGAAACTTTTTAACATCGGCTACAATTTCAAAAGTTAACCTTTAGAATTTCTTCCATGTCAGTTTTATAAATAGGTGGCTTATTTTGGGGTCACTATTGCCCTTTCACATATTTATTATCGCTACCCCTTTCATATCTTTGCTATAACTCTCGTCCTACATTAGCGCTGGTGCAAACACTTCAAATTATTATACCCTGGCTCTCTCAGTCATACCATTCATGCACTTGAAACTTACTTTACCAATAAAAGAAGCAAATAGAAAAATAAAACAAAAGTGCTTGCTGGATTAGGCAAACACACTTCATAAAACTGCATTTTCTTTTCTATTCTCCCCGTGTTACAAGCTTAACTGCTCCCTGTGTAATTTCTCTTAGCCTGCTGTCCCAGGAAGAGAATTTTATCTACAGGCTCTTTCCGTGTTTTTTTCCTAGTCTTTCTTTCCCTTTTCTTAGATTTGTAACTGTTCCTTTACGTGCTCTATTTAGGCGCCATTAATCTCATTTGAGATCCTTGTACCTGCTGCTGTTTTCTCCACACCTCATACTGCCTTTTCCCTCTTTCTCTCTTTCTCTGAGGTTGGTGGCTACTTTCCATAGCTTCTGATGCCCCAATGTTCCTTCATCTTGTTGTCAGACGTGAATTGGAAAAGCAACCAAATTAACAAGCCTTTACCACTCATACATGTCAGAGGTTTATACTTTAATTCAATGAGCTAAGAAAAGCGTGTTGTGGGGCCCCTACGAGCCATGGTGCTTGCTTCATCATAATTGGGCACGCAGTCATTAGCCACAGCTCTGATCATGGGTCACTGAGGTCAGTTTCAATAATTCCTCAAAAACCTATCCATGCAGTCCCCCCTAACTGTGTAGTTATCTTGCTTTACTGCTGTTTGTGTGATTAGCTGGGAGGAGCTCACGGCAGCATCCTCCCTATAAAAGTGTAGATGGACCGCTCCTTAACTTTTTCTTGCTTCACATACAGATGGCTTGAGGAGGTACAGGGGAGATGCAGGTCTAATAGACAGAATAGAAGATCTGCGCCAGGTGTGTTTCTCTGCATTGGTGTCCCATCACAGGCCCACAAGTGTATGTGTGATCTTTGACTTCTGGCAGTTCACAAGCAGGCGGCCAGGAAACGGTTTCAGCCTATCAACCACTGAGGAGACAAAGCCTTTGTATAAGCAATGAGGAAGCAATGAACACATTCAGCCTAACACAGGAGTTCCCTGAGTGTTCCGAATTATAAATTCTCCATGTCACTGTATGTTATTGAGCCCAAGTAGCTTGCCGTGATCGTATAATGGTTAGTACTCTGCGTTGTGGCCGCAGCAACCTCGGTTCGAATCCGAGTCACGGCATTGTGGTTGGCAATGTCACGGCAGTTGGGTTTTTCTTTTACAGAATTACCAAATGTACCAGTTGTTTTTGTAAAATGTCTATTAAAAACAGATCCTTTAAAATATTTAAACGATCTAACGACAAATTATTTAAACACACATGATTATAAAATGTAGCCTTATTTTTGTTTTTAGGAGAGAATGTGCCTGCTGAAAAAAACATTATTTTTAAAAAGTGCATTGCAGGATATCAGGAATTTGCTGTGGCACACCTTGAAAACTTTCATGCAGATTATTTGCACAAAACTTACAGTCAGTTGTTGTGGCCGAGTGGTTAAGGCGATGGACTAGAAATCCATTGGGGTCTCCCCGCGCAGGTTCGAATCCTGCCAACAACGAGAAACTTTTTAACATCGGCTACAATTTCAGAAGCTAACCTTTAGAATTTCTTCCATGTCAGTTTTATAAATAGGTGGCTTATTTTGGTGTCACTATTGCCCTTTCACATATTTATTATCGCTACCCCTTTCATATCTTTGCTATAACTCTCGTCCTACATTAGCGCTGGTGCAAACACTTCAAATTATTATACCCTGGCTCTCTCAGTCATACCATTCATGCACTTGAAACTTACTTTACCAATAAAAGAAGCAAATAGAAAAATAAAACAAAAGTGCTTGCTGGAATAGGCAACACACTTCATAAAACTGCATTTTCTTTTCTATTCTCCCCGTGTTACAAGCTTAACTGCTCCCTGTGTAATTTCTCTTAGCCTGTTGTCCCAGGAAGAGAATTTTATCTACAGGCTCTTTCCGTGTTTTTTTCCTAGTCTTTATTTCCTTTTTCTTAGATTTGTAACTGTTCCTTTACGTGCTCTATTTAGGCGCCATTATTCTCATTTGAGCTCCTTGTACCTGCTGCTGTTTTCTCCACACCTCATACTGCCTTTTCCCTCTTTCTCTCTTTCTCTGAGGTTGGTGGCTACTTTCCAAAGCTTCTGATGCCCCAATGTTCCTTCATCTTGTTGTCAGACGTGAATTGGAAAAGCAACCAAATTAACAAGCCTTTACCACTCATATATGGCAGAGGTTTATACTTTAATTGAGCTAAGAAAAGCGTGTTGTGGGGCCCCTACGAGCCATGGTGCTTGCTTCATCATAATTAGGCATGCAGTCATTAGCCACAGCTCTGATCATGGGTCACTGAGGTCAGTTTCAATAATTCCTCAAAAACCTAACCATGCAGTCCCCCCTAACTGTGTAGTTATCTTGCTTTACTGCTGTTTGTGTGATTAGCTGGGAGGAGCTCATGGCAGCAACCTCCCTATAAAAGTGTAGATGGACCGCTCCTTAACTCTTTCTTGCTCCACATACAGATGGCTTGAGGAGGTACAGGGGAGATGCGGGTCTACTAGACAGTATAGAAGATCTGCGCCAGGTGTGTTTCTCTGCATTGGTATCCCATCACAGGCCCACAAGTGTATGTGTGATCTTTGACTCCTGGCAGTTCACAAGCAGGCGGCCAGGAAACAGTTTCAGCCTATCAACCACTGAGGAGACAAAGCCTTTGTATAAGGAATGAGGAAGCAATTAACACATTCAGCCTATCACAGGAGTTCCCTGAGTGTACCGAATTATAAATTCTCCATGTCACTGTATGTTATTGAGCCCAAGTAGCTCGCCGTGATCGTATAGTGGTTAGTAGTCTGCGTTGTGGCCGCAGCAACCTCGGTTCGAATCCGAGTCATGGCATTGTGGTTGGCAATGTCACGGCAGTTGGGTTTTTCTTTTACAGAATTACAAAATGTACCAGTTGTTTTTGTAAAATGTCTATTAAAAACAGATCATTTAAAATATTTAAACGATCTAACGACAAATTATTTTAACACACATGATTATAAGATGTAGCTATATTGTACCTACTGACATAAATTATCGTTCTTGAACCTATTTGCGGTGGGGGAATGGAGCTCTCCCCCATGCCAATCAGAATGCAGATGAATGCAGTTGCAGTTGAGTGACCTGTATTGTGGCTGTCTAGAGGGAATGCACAAATGTAGCTGTCTCGCAGCCCAATCCAGACGTCAATTGGAGACAGGTTTTCAGGCAAATAGAGCAGTAAGTGCAGAGAAATGCTCACTCTCTAAAAATGGCATTTATAAAGTAGTAAAGTTAAATCCAACCTCACCAGTAAATAGGATTTATCAATAAATAAATAAAGCTTCTCCTCTCTGATATGGAATTACCCCCCAAAAAGTATAAGGGAATACCCAATGCTAACCTATGAGAGGGGCAGACCTCACAGTAGTGAAAAATGTAATAGACTGTTTTGTACTACCAGGACATGCAAACTACCACAGTACATGTCTTACCTTTTACTTACATAGCATGATGCCCCTAGGACTACCTAGGGCCTACCTTTTGGTTAATTATATGTAATAAAATTGGAGTTTAAGGCTTGGCAAGTAGTTTTAAATGGCAAGTCGAAGTGGCAGTACACTGCAGCACAGGCACTGCAGTAGCAGGCTTGAGACAGGTTTGAAATGATACTTTTTTGGGCGGCACAATCAGTTCCTGGGTATATGGTATACCACTTTACAAGGGGCTTTCAAGTCAATGAAATCTGTCAGTCAGGTATACTCCAATTACACCCATGATTAGGGAAGAAGCACGTTCACTTCAGCACTGATTAGTAGCAATAAAGTGATCAGAGTCCTAAGGCCAACAAAAAGATACAGCAAAATGCGTAGGTGAAAAGCAATAAGGTAGGGTTGAGGCCACCTTAAGAATGCAAGGTCTAACAAAAACAAACTAAGGATAACATGAGTAAAACATCAGGTTTCTCTACGGCATTTGGTGAGACAAGTGTGCCTTCTTTTATCTTCCATAAATGCAATCTTTCCCTGACCCCTTTATTATATAGCTCTTCAAGTAAAAAAGATAAAGCACTTACAAAGGAGCCTCAAATACTCAAAGATGGTAGACTTCTGTAATATGGGCCATAGACTAAAAGCAGCACGAAAACAGAGTGCAATAGGGTCCCAAAAACTTGAGTGCCACATGAGAGTATGCATGAAAGCCTATCCTTTTCCAAACTAGAGATATACTCATGCAATTTTTGTTTTTAGGAGAGAATGTGCCTGCTGAAAAATACATTATTTTAAAAAAGTGCATTGCAGAATACCAGGAATTTGCTGTGGGACACCTTGAAAACTTTCATACAGATTATTTGCACAAAACTTACAGTCAGTTTTTGTGGCCGAGTGGTTAAGGCGATGGACTAGAAATCCATTGGGGTCTCCCCGCGCAGGTTCGAATCCTGCCAATAACGAGAAACTTTTTAACATCGGCTACAATTTCAGAAGTTAACCTTTAGAATTTCTTCCATGTCAGTTTTATAAATAGGTGGCTTATTTTGGTGTCACTATTGCCCTTTCACATATTTATTATCGCTACCCCTTTCATATCTTTGCTATAACTCTCATCCTACATTAGCGCTGGTGCAAACACTTCAAATTATTATACCCTGGCTCTCTCAGTCATACCATTCATGCACTTGAAACTTACTTTACCAATAAAAGAAGCAAATAGAAAAATAAAACAAAAGTGCTTGCTGGATTAGGCAAACACACTTCATAAAACTGCATTTTCTTTTCTATTCTCCCCGTGTTACAAGCTTAACTGCTCCCTGTGTAATTTCTCTTAGCCTGCTGTCCCAGGAAGAGAATTTTATCTACAGGCTCTTTCCGTGTTTTTTTCCTAGTATTTCTTTCCCTTTTCTTAGATTTGTAACTGTTCCTTTATGTGCTCTATTTAGGCGCCATTAATCTCATTTGAGCTCCTTGTACCTGCTGCTGTTTTCTCCACACCTCATACTGCCTTTTCCCTCTTTCTCTCTTTCTCTGAGGTTGGTGGCTACTTTCCAAAGCTTCTGATGCCCCAATGTTCCTTCATCTTGTTGTCAGACGTGAATTGGAAAAGCACCCAAATTAACAAGCCTTTACCACTCATACATGGCAGAGGTTTATACTTTAATTCAATGAGCTAAGAAAAGCGTGTTGTGGGGCCCCTACGAGCCATGGTGCTTGCTTCATCATAATTGGGAGCGCAGTCATTAGCCACAGCTCTGATCATGGGTCACTGAGGTCAGTTTCAATAATTCCTCAAAAACCTAACCATGCAGTCCCCCCTAACTGTGTAGTTATCTTGCTTTACTGCTGTTTGTGTGATTAGCTGGGAGGAGCTCACGGCAGCATCCTCCCTATAAAAGTATAGATGGACCGCTCCTTAACTTTTTCTTGCTTCACATACAGATGGCTTGAGGAGGTACAGGGGAGATGCAGGTCTAATAGACAGAATAGAAGATCTGCGCCAGGTGTGTTTCTCTGCATTGGTGTCCCATCACAGGCCAACAAGTGTATGTGTGATCTTTGACTTCTGGCAGTTCACAAGCAGGCAACCAGGAAACGGTTTCAGCCTATCAACCACTGAGGAGACAAAGCCTTTGTATAAGGAATGAGGAAGCAATGAACACATTCAGCCTATCACTGGAGTTCCCTGAGTGTTTCGAATTATAAATTCTCCATGTCACTGTATGTTATTGAGCCCAAGTAGCTTGCCGTGATCGTATAGTGGTTAGTACTCTGCGTTGTAGCTGCAGCAACCTCGGTTCGAATCCGAGTCACGGCATTGTGGTTGGCAATGTCACGGCAGTTGGGTTTTTCTTTTACAGAATTACCAAATGTACCAGTCGTTTTTGTAAAATGTCTATTAAAAACAGATCCTTTAAAATATTTAAACGATTTAACGACAAATTATTTAAACACACATGATTATAAGATGTAGCCTTATTTTTGTTTTTAGGAGAGAATGTGCCTGCTGAAAAAAACATTATTTTTAAAAAGTGCATTGCAGGATATCAGGAATTTGCTGTGGCACACCTTGAAAACTTTCATGCAGATTATTTGCACAAAACTTACAGTCAGTTGTTGTGGCCGAGTGGTTAAGGCGATGGACTAGAAATCCATTGGGGTCTCCCCGCGCAGGTTCAAATCCTGCCAACAACGAGAAACTTTTTAACATCGGCTACAATTTCAGAAGTTAACCTTTAGAATTTCTTCCATGTCAGTTTTATAAATAGGTGGCTTATTTTGGTGTCACTATTGCCCTTTCACATATTTATTATCGCTACCCCTTTCATATCTTTGCTATAACTCTCATCCTACATTAGCGCTGGTGCAAACACTTCAAATTATTATACCCTGGTTCTCTCAGTCATACCATTCATGCACTTGAAACTTACTTTACCAATAAAAGAAGCAAATAGAAAAATAAAACAAAAGTGCTTGCTGGATTAGGCAAACACACTTCATAAAACTGCATTTTCTTTTCTATTCTCCCCGTGTTACAAGCTTAACTGCTCCCTGTGTAATTTCTCTTAGCCTGCTGTCCCAGGAAGAGAATTTTATCTACAGGCTCTTTCCGTGTTTTTTTCCTAGTCTTTCTTTCCCTTTTCTTAGATTTGTAACTGTTCCTTTATGTGCTCTATTTAGGCGCCATTAATCTCATTTGAGCTCCTTGTACCTGCTGCTGTTTTCTCCACACCTCATACTGCCTTTTCCCTCTTTCTCTCTTTCTCTGAGGTTGGTGGCTACTTTCCAAAGCTTCTGATGCCCCAATGTTCCTTCATCTTGTTGTCAGACGTGAATTGGAAAAGCACCCAAATTAACAAGCCTTTACCACTCATACATGGCAGAGGTTTATACTTTAATTCAATGAGCTAAGAAAAGCGTGTTGTGGGGCCCCTACGAGCCATGGTGCTTGCTTCATCATAATTGGGAGCGCAGTCATTAGCCACAGCTCTGATCATGGGTCACTGAGGTCAGTTTCAATAATTCCTCAAAAACCTAACCATGCAGTCCCCCCTAACTGTGTAGTTATCTTGCTTTACTGCTGTTTGTGTGATTAGCTGGGAGGAGCTCACGGCAGCATCCTCCCTATAAAAGTATAGATGGACCGCTCCTTAACTTTTTCTTGCTTCACATACAGATGGCTTGAGGAGGTACAGGGGAGATGCAGGTCTAATAGACAGAATAGAAGATCTGCGCCAGGTGTGTTTCTCTGCATTGGTGTCCCATCACAGGCCAACAAGTGTATGTGTGATCTTTGACTTCTGGCAGTTCACAAGCAGGCAACCAGGAAACGGTTTCAGCCTATCAACCACTGAGGAGACAAAGCCTTTGTATAAGGAATGAGGAAGCAATGAACACATTCAGCCTATCACTGGAGTTCCCTGAGTGTTTCGAATTATAAATTCTCCATGTCACTGTATGTTATTGAGCCCAAGTAGCTTGCCGTGATCGTATAGTGGTTAGTACTCTGCGTTGTAGCTGCAGCAACCTCGGTTCGAATCCGAGTCACGGCATTGTGGTTGGCAATGTCACGGCAGTTGGGTTTTTCTTTTACAGAATTACCAAATGTACCAGTCGTTTTTGTAAAATGTCTATTAAAAACAGATCCTTTAAAATATTTAAACGATTTAACGACAAATTATTTAAACACACATGATTATAAGATGTAGCCTTATTTTTGTTTTTAGGAGAGAATGTGCCTGCTGAAAAAAACATTATTTTTAAAAAGTGCATTGCAGGATATCAGGAATTTGCTGTGGCACACCTTGAAAACTTTCATGCAGATTATTTGCACAAAACTTACAGTCAGTTGTTGTGGCCGAGTGGTTAAGGCGATGGACTAGAAATCCATTGGGGTCTCCCCGCGCAGGTTCAAATCCTGCCAACAACGAGAAACTTTTTAACATCGGCTACAATTTCAGAAGTTAACCTTTAGAATTTCTTCCATGTCAGTTTTATAAATAGGTGGCTTATTTTGGTGTCACTATTGCCCTTTCACATATTTATTATCGCTACCCCTTTCATATCTTTGCTATAACTCTCGTCCTACATTAGCGCTGGTGCAAACACTTCAAATTATTATACCCTGGCTCTCTCAGTCATACCATTCATGCACTTGAAACTTACTTTACCAATAAAAGAAGCAAATAGAAAAATAAAACAAAAGTGCTTGCTGGATTAGGCAAACACACTTCATAAAACTGCATTTTCTTTTCTATACTCCCCGTGTTACAAGCTTAACTGCTCCCTGTGTAATTTCTCTTAGCCTGCTGTCCCAGGAAGAGAATTTTATCTACAGGCTCTTTCCGTGTTTTTTTCCTAGTATTTCTTTCCCTTTTCTTAGATTTGTAACTGTTCCTTTACGTGCTCTATTTAGGCGCCATTATTCTCATTTGAGCTCCTTGTACCTGCTGCTGTTTTCTCCACACCTCATACTGCCTTTTCCCTCTTTCTCTCTTTCTCTGAGGTTGGTGGCTACTTTCCAAAGCTTCTGATGCCCCAATGTTCCTTCATCTTGTTGTCAGACGTGAATTGGAAAAGCAACCAAATTAACAAGCCTTTACCACTCATACATGGCAGAGGTTTATACTTTAATTCAATGAGCTAAGAAAAGCGTGTTGTGGGGCCCCTACGAGCCATGGTGCTTGCTTCATCATAATTGGGCACGCAGTCATTAGCCACAGCTCTGATCATGGGTCACTGAGGTCAGTTTCAATAATTCCTCAAAAACCTATCCATGCAGTCCCCCCTAACTGTCTAGTTATCTTGCTTTACTGCTGTTTGTGTGATTAGCTGGGAGGAGCGCACTTCAGCATCCTCCCTATAAAAGTGTAGATGGACCGCTCCTTAACTTTTTCTTGCTTCACATACAGATGGCTTGAGGAGGTACAGGGGAGATGCAGGTCTAATAGACAGAATAGAAGATCTGCGCCAGGTGTGTTTCTCTGCATTGGTGTCCCATCACAGGCCCACAAGTGTATGTGTGATCTTTGACTTCTGGCAGTTCACAAGCACGCGGCCAGGAAACGGTTTCACCCTATCAACCACTGAGGAGACAAAGCCTTTGTATAAGCAATGAGGAAGCAATGAACACATTCAGCCTATCACAGGAGTTCCCTGAGTGTTCCGAATTATAAATTCTCCATGTCACTGTATGTTATTGAGCCCAAGTAGCTTGCCGTGATCGTATAGTGGTTAGTACTCTGCGTTGTGGCCGCAGCAACCTCGGTTCGAATCCGAGTCACGGCATTGTGGTTGGCAATGTCACGGCAGTTGGGTTTTTCTTTTACAGAATTACCAAATGTACCAGTTGTTTTTGTAAAATGTCTATTAAAAACAGATCCTTTAAAATATTTAAACGATCTAACGACAAATTATTTAAACACAGATGATTATAAGATGTAGCCTTATTTTTGTTTTTAGGAGAGAATGTGCCTGCTGAAAAAAAATTATTTTTAAAAAGTGCATTGCAGGATATCAGGAATTTGCTGTGGCACACCTTGAAAACTTTCATGCAGATTATTTGCACAAAACTTACAGTCAGTTGTTGTGGCCGAGTGGTTAAGGCGATGGACTAGAAATCCATTGGGGTCTCACCGCGCAGGTTCTAATCCTGCCAACAACGTGAAACTTTTTAACATCGGCTACAATTTCAGAAGTTAACCTTTAGAATTTCTTCCATGTCAGTTTTATAAATAGGTGGCTTATTTTGGTGTCACTATTGCCCTTTCACATATTTATTATCGCTACCCCTTTCATATCTTTGCTAAAACTCTCGTCCTACATTAGCGCTGGTGCAAACACTTCAAATTATTATACCCTGGCTCTCTCAGTCATACCATTCATGCACTTGAAACTTACTTTACCAATAAAAGAAGCAAATAGAAAAATAAAACAAAAGTGCTTGCTGGATTAGGCAAACACACTTCATAAAACTGCATTTTCTTTTCTATTCTCTCCGTGTTACAAGCTTAACTGCTCCCTGTGTAATTTCTCTTAGCCTGCTGTCCCAGGAAGAGAATTTTATCTACAGGCTCTTTCCGTGTTTTTTTCCTAGTCTTTCTTTCCCTTTTCTTAGATTTGTAACTGTTCCTTTACGTGCTCTATTTAGGCGCCATTAATCTCATTTGAGCTCCTTGTACCTGCTGCTGTTTTCTCCACACCTCATACTGCATTTCCCTCTTTCTCTCTTTCTCTGAGGTTGGTGGCTACTTTCCAAAGCTTCTGATGCCCCAATGTTCCTTCATCTTGTTGTCAGACGTGAATTGGAAAAGCAACCAAATTAACAAGCCTTTACCACTCATATATGGCAGAGGTTTCTACTTTAATTGAGCTAAGAAAAGCGTGTTGTGGGGCCCCTACGAGCCATGGTGCTTGCTTCATCATAATTAGGCACGCAGTCATTAGCCACAGCTCTGATCATGGGTCACTGAGATCAGTTTCAATAATTCCTCAAAAACCTAACCATGCAGTCCCCCCTAACTGTGTAGTTATCTTGCTTTACTGCTGTTTGTGTGATTAGCTGGGAGGAGCTCACGGCAGCATCCTCCCTATAAAAGTGTAGATGGACCGCTCCTTAACTCTTTCTTGCTTCACATACAGATGGCTTGAGGAGGTACAGGGGAGATGCAGGTCTACTAGACAGAATAGAAGATCTGCGCCAGGTGTGTTTCTCTGCATTGGTGTCCCATCACAGGCCCACAAGTGTATGTGTGATCTTTGACTCCTGGCAGTTCACAAGCAGGCGGCCAGGAAACAGTTTCAGCCTATCAACCACTGAGGAGACAAAGCCTTTGTATAAGGAATGAGGAAGCAATGAACACATTCAGCCTATCACAGGAGTTCCCTGAGTGTTCCGAATTACAAATTCTCCATGTCACTGTATGTTATTGAGCCCAAGTAGCTAGCCGTGATCGTATAGTGGTTAGTACTCTGCGTTGTGGCCGCAGCAACCTCGGTTCGACTCCGAGTCACGGCATTGTGGTTGGCAATGTCACAGCAGTTGGGTTTTTCTTTTACAGAATTACCAAATGTACCAGTTGTTTTTGTAAAATGTCTATTAAAAACAGATCCTTTAAAATATTTAAACGATCTAACGACAAATTATTTTAACACACATGATTATAAGATGTAGCTATATTGTACCTACTGACATAAATTATCGTTCTTGAACCTATTTGCGGTGGGGGAATGGAGCTCTCCCCCATGCCAATCAGAATTCAGATGAATGCAGTTGCAGTTGAGTGACCTGTGTTGTGGCTGTCTAGAGGGAATGCACAAATGTAGCTGTCTCGCAGCCCAATCCAGACGTCAATTGGAGACAGGTTTTCAGGCAAATAGAGCAGTAAGTGCAGAGAAATGCTCACTCTCTAACAATGGCATTTATGAAATAGTAAAGTTAAATCCAACCTCACCAGTAAATAGGATTTATCAATCAATAAATAAAGCTTCTCCTCTCTGATATGGAATTACCCCCCAAAAAGTATAAGGGAATACCCAATGCTAACCTATGAGAGGGGCAGACCTCACAGTAGTGAAAAATGTAATAGACTGTTTTGTACTACCAGGACATGCAAACTACCACAGTACATGTCTTACCTTTTACTTACATAGCATGATGCCCCTAGGACTACCTAGGGCCTACCGTTTGGTTAATTATATGTAATAAAATTGGAGTTTAAGGCTTGGCAAGTAGTTTTAAATGGCAAGTCGAAGTGGCAGTACACTGCAGCACAGGCACTGCAGTAGCAGGCTTGAGACAGGTTTGAAATGATACTTTTTTGGGCGGCACAATCAGTTCCTGGGTATATGCTATACCACTTTACAAGGGGCTTTCAAGTCAATGAAATCTGTCAGTCAGGTATACTCCAATTACACACATGATTAGGGAAGAAGCACGTGCACTTCAGCACTGATTAGTAGCAATAAAGTGATCAGAGTCCTAAGGCCAACAAAAAGATACAGCAAAATGCGTAGGTGAAAAGCAATAAGGTAGGGTTGAGGCCACCTTAAGAATGCAAGGTCTAACAAAAACAAACTAAGGATAACATGAGTAAAACATCAGGTTTCTCTACGGCATTTGGTGAGACAAGTGTGCCTTCTTTTATCTTCCATAAATGCAATCTTTCCCTGACCCCTTTATTATATATCTCTTCAAGTAAAAAAGATAAAGCACTTACAAAGGAGCCTCAAATACTCAAAGATGGTAGACTTCTGTAATATGGGCCATAGACTAAAAGCAGCACGAAAACAGAGTGCAATAGGGTCCCAAAAACTTGAGTGCCACATGAGAGTATGCATGAAAGCGTATCCTTTTCCAAACTAGAGATATACTCATGCAATTTTTGTTTTTAGGAGAGAATGTGCCTGCTGAAAAAAACATTATTTTAAAAAAGTGCATTGCAGAATACCAGGAATTTGCTGTGGGACACCTTGAAAACTTTCATACAGATTATTTGCACAAAACTTACAGTCAGTTGTTGTGGCCGAGTGGTTAAGGCAATGGACTAGAAATCCATTGGGGTCTTCCCACGCAGGTTCGAATCCTGCCAACAACGAGAAACTTTTAACATCGGCTACAATTTCAGAAGTTAACCTTTAGAATTTCTTCCATGTCAGTTTTATAAATAGGTGGCTTATTTTGGTGTCACTATTGCCCTATTTATTATCGCTACCCCTTTCATATCTTTGCTATAACTCTCATCCTACATTAGCGCTGGTGCAAACACTTCAAATTATTATACCCTGGTTCTCTCAGTCATACCATTTATGCACTTGAAACTTACTTTACCAATAAAAGAAGCAAATAGAAAAATAAAACAAAAGTGCTTCCTGGATTAGGCAAACACACTTCATAAAACTGCATTTTCTTTTCTATTCTCCCCGTGTTACAAGCTTAACTGCTCCCTGTCTAATTTCTCTTAGCCTGCTGTCCCAGGAAGAGAATTTTATCTACAGGCTCTTTCCGTGTTTTTTTCCTAGTCTTTCTTTCCCTTTTCTTAGATTTGTAACTGTTCCTTCATGTGCTCTATTTAGGCGCCATTAATCTCATTTGAGCTCCTTGTACCTGCTGCTGTTTTCTCCACACCTCATACTGCCTTTTCCCTCTTTCTCTCTTTCTCTGAGGTTGGTGGCTACTTTCCATAGCTTCTGATGCCCCAATGTTCCTTCATCTTGTTGTCAGACGTGAATTGGAAAAGCAACCAAATTAACAAGCCTTTACCACTCATACATGGCAGAGGTTTATACTTTAATTGAGCTAAGAAAAGCGTGTTGTGGGGCCCCTACGAGCCATGGTGCTTGCTTCATCATAATTGGGCGCGCAGTCATTAGCCACAGCTCTGATCATGGGTCACTGAGGTCAGTTTCAATAATTCCTCAAAAACCTAACCATGCAGTCCCCCCTAACTGTGTAGTTATCTTGCTTTACTGCTGTTTGTGTGATTAGCTGGGAGGAGCTCACGGCAGCATCCTCCCTATAAAAGTGTAGATGGACCGCTCCTTAACTTTTTCTTGCTTCACATGCAGATGGCTTGAGGAGGTACAGGGGAGATGCAGGTCTAATAGACAGAATAGAAGATCTGCGCCAGGTGTGTTTCTCTGCATTGGTGTACCATCACAGGCCCACAAGTGTATGTGTGATCTTTGACTTCTGGCAGTTTACAAGCAGGCGGCCAGGAAACGGTTTCAGCCTATCAACCACTGAGGAGACAAAGCCTTTGTATAAGGAATGAGGAAGCAATGAACACATTCAGCCTATCACTGGAGTTCCCTGAGTGTTTCGAATTATAAATTCTCCATGTCACTGTATGTTATTGATCCCAAGTAGCTCGCCGTGATCGTATAGTGGTTAGTACTCTGCGTTGTGGCTGCAGCAACCTCGGTTTGAATCCGAGTCATGGCATTGTGGTTGGCAATGTCACAGCAGTTGGGTTTTTCTTTTACAGAATTACCAAATGTACCAGGTGTTTTTGTAAAATGTCTATTAAAAACAGATCCTTTAAAATATTTAAACGATCTACTGACAAATTATTTAAACACACATGATTATAAGATGTAGCCTTATTTTTGTTTTTAGGAGAGAATGTGCCTGCTGAAAAAAACATTATTTTTAAAAAGTGCATTGCAGGATATCAGGAATTTGCTGTGGCACACCTTGAAAACTTTCATACAGATTATTTGCACAAAACTTACAGTTAGTTGTTGTGGCCGAGTGGTTAAGGCGATGGACTAGAAATCCATTGGGGTCCCCCCGCGCAGGTTCAAATCCTGCCAACAACGAGAAGCTTTTTAACATCGGCTACAATTTCAGAAGTTAACCTTTAGAATTTCTTCCATGTCAGTTTTATAAATAGGTGGCTTATTTTGGTGTCACTATTGCCCTTTCACATATTTATTATCGCTACCCCTTTCATATCTTTGCTATAACTCTCGTCCTACATTAGCGCTGGTGCAAACACTTCAAATTATTATACCCTGGCTCTCTCAGTCATACCATTGATGCACTTGAAACTTACTTTACCAATAAAAGAAGCAAATAGAAAAATAAAACAAAAGTGCTTGCTGGATTAGGCAAACACACTTCATAAAACTGCATTTTCTTTTCTATTCTCCCCGTGTTACAAGCTTAACTGCTCCCTGTGTAATTTCTCTTAGCCTGCTGTCCCAGGAAGAGAATTTTATCTACAGGCTCTTTCCGTGTTTTTTTCCTAGTCTTTCTTTCCCTTTTCTTAGATTTGTAACTGTTCCTTTATGTGCTCTATTTAGGCGCAATTAATCTCATTTGAGCTCCTTGTACCTGCTGCTGTTTTCTCCACACTTCATACTGCCTTTTCCCTCTTTCTCTCTTTCTCTGAGGTTGGTGGCTACTTTCCAAAGCTTCTGATGCCCCAATGTTCCTTCATCTTGTTGTCAGACGTGAATTGGAAAAGCAACCAAATTAACAAGCCTTTACCACTCATACATGGCAGAGGTTTATACTTTAATTCAATGAGCTAAGAAAAGCGTGTTGTGGGGCCCCTACGAGCCATGGTGCTTGCTTCATCATAATTGGGCGCGCAGTCATTAGCCACAGCTCTGATCATGGGTCACTGAGGTCAGTTTCAATAATTCCTCAAAAACCTAACCATGCAGTCCCCCCTAACTGTGTAGTTATCTTGCTTTACTGCTGTTTGTGTGATTAGCTGGGAGGAGCTCACGGCAGCATCCTCCCTATAAAAGTGTAGATGGACCGCTCCTTAACTTTTTCTTGCTTCACATACAGATGGCTTGAGGAGGTACAGGGGAGATGCAGGTCTAATAGACAAAACAGAAGATCTGCGCCAGGTGTGTTTCTCTGCATTGGTGTCCCATCACAGGCCCACAAGTGTATGTGTGATCTTTGACTTCTGGCAGTTCACAAGCAGGCGGCCAGGAAACGGTTTCAGCCTATCAACCACTGAGGAGACAAAGCCTTTGTATAAGGAATGAGGAAGCAATGAACACATTCAGCCTATCACTGGAGTTCCCTGAGTGTTTCGAATTATAAATTCTCCATGTCACTGTATGTTATTGAGCCCAAGTAGCTCGCCGTGATCGTATAGTGGTTAGTACTCTGCGTTGTGGCTGCAGCAACCTCGGCTTGAATCCGAGTCACGGCGTTGTGGTTGGCAATGTCACGGCAGTTGGGTTTTTCTTTTACAGAATTACCAAATGTACCAGGTGTTTTTGTAAAATGTCAATTAAAAACAGATCCTTTAAAATATTTAAACGATCTACTGACAAATTATTTAAACACACATGATTATAAGATGTAGCCTTATTTTTGTTTTTAGGAGAGAATGTGCCTGCTGAAAAAAACATTATTTTTAAAAAGTGCATTGCAGGATATCAGGAATTTGCTGTGGCACACCTTGAAAACTTTCATACAGATTATTTGCACAAAACTTACAGTCAGTTGTTGTGGCCGAGTGGTTAAGGCGATGGACTAGAAATCCATTGGGGTCCCCCCGCGCAGGTTCAAATCCTGCCAACAACGAGAAGCTTTTTAACATCGGCTACAATTTCAGAAGTTAACCTTTCGAATTTCTTCCATGTCAGTTTTATAAATAGGTGGCTTATTTTGGTGTCACTATTGCCCTTTCACATATTTATTATCGCTACCCCTTTCATATCTTTGCTATAACTCTCGTCCTACATTAGCGCTGGTGCAAACACTTCAAATTATTATACCCTGGCTCTCTCAGTCATACCATTCATGCACTTGAAACTTACTTTACCAATAAAAGAAGCAAATAGAAAAATAAAACAAAAGTGCTTGCTGGATTAGGCAAACACACTTCATAAAACTGCATTTTCTTTTCTATTCTCTCCGTGTTACAAGCTTAACTGCTCCCTGTGTAATTTCTCTTAGCCTGCTGTCCCAGGAAGAGAATTTTATCTACAGGCTCTTTCCGTGTTTTTTTCCTAGTCTTTCTTTCCCTTTTCTTAGATTTGTAACTGTTCCTTTATGTGCTCTATTTAGGCGCCATTAATCTCATTTGAGCTCCTTGTACCTGCTGCTGTTTTCTCCACACCTCATACTGCATTTCCCTCTTTCTCTCTTTCTCTGAGGTAGGTGGCTACTTTCCAAAGCTTCTGATGCCCCAATGTTCCTTCATCTTGTTGTCAGACGTGAATTGGAAAAGCAACCAAATTAACAAGCCTTTACCACTCATATATGGCAGAGGTTTCTACTTTAATTGAGCTAAGAAAAGCGTGTTGTGGGGCCCCTACGAGCCATGGTGCTTGCTTCATCATAATTAGGCACGCAGTCATTAGCCACAGCTCTGATCATGGGTCACTGAGATCAGTTTCAATAATTCCTCAAAAACCTAACCATGCAGTCCCCCCTAACTGTGTAGTTATCTTGCTTTACTGCTGTTTGTGTGATTAGCTGGGAGGAGCTCACGGCAGCATCCTCCCTATAAAAGTGTAGATGGACCGCTCCTTAACTCTTTCTTGCTTCACATACAGATGGCTTGAGGAGGTACAGGGGAGATGCAGGTCTACTAGACAGAATAGAAGATCTGCGCCAGGTGTGTTTCTCTGCATTGGTGTCCCATCACAGGCCCACAAGTGTATGTGTGATCTTTGACTCCTGGCAGTTCACAAGCAGGCGGCCAGGAAACAGTTTCAGCCTATCAACCACTGAGGAGACAAAGCCTTTGTATAAGGAATGAGGAAGCAATGAACACATTCAGCCTATCACAGGAGTTCCCTGAGTGTTCCGAATTACAAATTCTCCATGTCACTGTATGTTATTGAGCCCAAGTAGCTAGCCGTGATCGTATAGTGGTTAGTACTCTGCGTTGTGGCCGCAGCAACCTCGGTTCGACTCCGAGTCACGGCATTGTGGTTGGCAATGTCACAGCAGTTGGGTTTTTCTTTTACAGAATTACCAAATGTACCAGTTGTTTTTGTAAAATGTCTATTAAAAACAGATCCTTTAAAATATTTAAACGATCTAACGACAAATTATTTTAACACACATGATTATAAGATGTAGCTATATTGTACCTACTGACATAAATTATCGTTCTTGAACCTATTTGAGGTGGGGGAATGGAGCTCTCCCCCATGCCAATCAGAATTCAGATGAATGCAGTTGCAGTTGAGTGACCTGTGTTGTGGCTGTCTAGAGGGAATGCACAAATGTAGCTGTCTCGCAGCCCAATCCAGACGTCAATTGGAGACAGGTTTTCAGGCAAATAGAGCAGTAAGTGCAGAGAAATGCTCACTCTCTAACAATGGCATTTATGAAATAGTAAAGTTAAATCCAACCTCACCAGTAAATAGGATTTATCAATCAATAAATAAAGCTTCTCCTCTCTGATATGGAATTACCCCCCAAAAAGTATAAGGGAATACCCAATGCTAACCTATGAGAGGGGCAGACCTCACAGTAGTGAAAAATGTAATAGACTGTTTTGTACTACCAGGACATGCAAACTACCACAGTACATGTCTTACCTTTTACTTACATAGCATGATGCCCCTAGGACTACCTAGGGCCTACCTTTTGGTTAATTATATGTAATAAAATTGGAGTTTAAGGCTTGGCAAGTAGTTTTAAATGGCAAGTCGAAGTGGCAGTACACTGCAGCACAGGCACTGCAGTAGCAGGCTTGAGACAGGTTTGAAATGATACTTTTTTGGGCGGCACAATCAGTTCCTGGGTATATGGTATACCACTTTACAAGGGGCTTTCAAGTCAATGAAATCTGTCAGTCAGGTATACTCCAATTACACACATGATTAGGGAAGAAGCACGTGCACTTCAGCACTGATTAGTAGCAATAAAGTGATCAGAGTCCTAAGGCCAACAAAAAGATACAGCAAAATGCGTAGGTGAAAAGCAATAAGGTAGGGTTGAGGCCACCTTAAGAATGCAAGGTCTAACAAAAACAAACTAAGGATAACATGAGTAAAACATCAGGTTTCTCTACGGCATTTGGTGAGACAAGTGTGCCTTCTTTTATCTTCCATAAATGCAATCTTTCCCTGACCCCTTTATTATATATCTCTTCAAGTAAAAAAGATAAAGCACTTACAAAGGAGCCTCAAATACTCAAAGATGGTAGACTTCTGTAATATGGGCCATAGACTAAAAGCAGCACGAAAACAGAGTGCAATAGGGTCCCAAAAACTTGAGTGCCACATGAGAGTATGCATGAAAGCGTATCCTTTTCCAAACTAGAGATATACTCATGCAATTTTTGTTTTTAGGAGAGAATGTGCCTGCTGAAAAAAACATTATTTTAAAAAAGTGCATTGCAGAATACCAGGAATTTGCTGTGGGACACCTTGAAAACTTTCATACAGATTATTTGCACAAAACTTACAGTCAGTTGTTGTGGCCGAGTGGTTAAGGCAATGGACTAGAAATCCATTGGGGTCTTCCCACGCAGGTTCGAATCCTGCCAACAACGAGAAACTTTTAACATCGGCTACAATTTCAGAAGTTAACCTTTAGAATTTCTTCCATGTCAGTTTTATAAATAGGTGGCTTATTTTGGTGTCACTATTGCCCTTTCACATATTTATTATCGCTACCCCTTTCATATCTTTGCTATAACTCTCATCCTACATTAGCGCTGGTGCAAACACTTCAAATTATTATACCCTGGTTCTCTCAGTCATACCATTCATGCACTTGAAACTTACTTTACCAATAAAAGAAGCAAATAGAAAAATAAAACAAAAGTGCTTCCTGGATTAGGCAAACACACTTCATAAAACTGCATTTTCTTTTCTATTCTCCCCGTGTTACAAGCTTAACTGCTCCCTGTGTAATTTCTCTTAGCCTGCTGTCCCAGGAAGAGAATTTTATCTACAGGCTCTTTCCGTGTTTTTTTCCTAGTCTTTCTTTCCCTTTTCTTAGATTTGTAACTGTTCCTTCATGTGCTCTATTTAGGCGCCATTAATCTCATTTGAGCTCCTTGTACCTGCTGCTGTTTTCTCCACACCTCATACTGCCTTTTCCCTCTTTCTCTCTTTCTCTGAGGTTGGTGGCTACTTTCCATAGCTTCTGATGCCCCAATGTTCCTTCATCTTGTTGTCAGACGTGAATTGGAAAAGCAACCAAATTAACAAGCCTTTACCACTCATACATGGCAGAGGTTTATACTTTAATTGAGCTAAGAAAAGCGTGTTGTGGGGCCCCTACGAGCCATGGTGCTTGCTTCATCATAATTGGGCGCGCAGTCATTAGCCACAGCTCTGATCATGGGTCACTGAGGTCAGTTTCAATAATTCCTCAAAAACCTAACCATGCAGTCCCCCCTAACTGTGTAGTTATCTTGCTTTACTGCTGTTTGTGTGATTAGCTGGGAGGAGCTCACGGCAGCATCCTCCCTATAAAAGTGTAGATGGACCGCTCCTTAACTTTTTCTTGCTTCACATGCAGATGGCTTGAGGAGGTACAGGGGAGATGCAGGTCTAATAGACAGAATAGAAGATCTGCGCCAGGTGTGTTTCTCTGCATTGGTGTACCATCACAGGCCCACAAGTGTATGTGTGATCTTTGACTTCTGGCAGTTTACAAGCAGGCGGCCAGGAAACGGTTTCAGCCTATCAACCACTGAGGAGACAAAGCCTTTGTATAAGGAATGAGGAAGCAATGAACACATTCAGCCTATCACTGGAGTTCCCTGAGTGTTTCGAATTATAAATTCTCCATGTCACTGTATGTTATTGATCCCAAGTAGCTCGCCGTGATCGTATAGTGGTTAGTACTCTGCGTTGTGGCTGCAGCAACCTCGGTACGAATCCGAGTCATGGCATTGTGGTTGGCAATGTCACAGCAGTTGGGTTTTTCTTTTACAGAATTACCAAATGTACCAGGTGTTTTTGTAAAATGTCTATTAAAAACAGATCCTTTAAAATATTTAAACGATCTACTGACAAATTATTTAAACACACATGATTATAAGATGTAGCCTTATTTTTGTTTTTAGGAGAGAATGTGCCTGCTGAAAAAAACATTATTTTTAAAAAGTGCATTGCAGGATATCAGGAATTTGCTGTGGCACACCTTGAAAACTTTCATACAGATTATTTGCACAAAACTTACAGTTAGTTGTTGTGGCCGAGTGGTTAAGGCGATGGACTAGAAATCCATTGGGGTCCCCCCGCGCAGGTTCAAATCCTGCCAACAACAAGAAGCTTTTTAACATCGGCTACAATTTCAGAAGTTAACCTTTAGAATTTCTTCCATGTCAGTTTTATAAATAGGTGGCTTATTTTGGTGTCACTATTGCCCTTTCACATATTTATTATCGCTACCCCTTTCATATCTTTGCTATAACTCTCGTCCTACATTAGCGCTGGTGCAAACACTTCAAATTATTATACCCTGGCTCTCTCAGTCATACCATTGATGCACTTGAAACTTACTTTACCAATAAAAGAAGCAAATAGAAAAATAAAACAAAAGTGCTTGCTGGATTAGGCAAACACACTTCATAAAACTGCATTTTCTTTTCTATTCTCCCCGTGTTACAAGCTTAACTGCTCCCTGTGTAATTTCTCTTAGCCTGCTGTCCCAGGAAGAGAATTTTATCTACAGGCTCTTTCCGTGTTTTTTTCCTAGTCTTTCTTTCCCTTTTCTTAGATTTGTAACTGTTCCTTTATGTGCTCTATTTAGGCGCAATTAATCTCATTTGAGCTCCTTGTACCTGCTGCTGTTTTCTCCACACTTCATACTGCCTTTTCCCTCTTTCTCTCTTTCTCTGAGGTTGGTGGCTACTTTCCAAAGCTTCTGATGCCCCAATGTTCCTTCATCTTGTTGTCAGACGTGAATTGGAAAAGCAACCAAATTAACAAGCCTTTACCACTCATACATGGCAGAGGTTTATACTTTAATTCAATGAGCTAAGAAAAGCGTGTTGTGGGGCCCCTACGAGCCATGGTGCTTGCTTCATCATAATTGGGCGCGCAGTCATTAGCCACAGCTCTGATCATGGGTCACTGAGGTCAGTTTCAATAATTCCTCAAAAACCTAACCATGCAGTCCCCCCTAACTGTGTAGTTATCTTGCTTTACTGCTGTTTGTGTGATTAGCTGGGAGGAGCTCACGGCAGCATCCTCCCTATAAAAGTGTAGATGGACCGCTCCTTAACTTTTTCTTGCTTCACATACAGATGGCTTGAGGAGGTACAGGGGAGATGCAGGTCTAATAGACAAAACAGAAGATCTGCGCCAGGTGTGTTTCTCTGCATTGGTGTCCCATCACAGGCCCACAAGTGTATGTGTGATCTTTGACTTCTGGCAGTTTACAAGCAGGCGGCCAGGAAACGGTTTCAGCCTATCAACCACTGAGGAGACAAAGCCTTTGTATAAGGAATGAGGAAGCAATGAACACATTCAGCCTATCACTGGAGTTCCCTGAGTGTTTCGAATTATAAATTCTCCATGTCACTGTATGTTATTGATCCCAAGTAGCTCGCCGTGATCGTATAGTGGTTAGTACTCTGCGTTGTGGCTGCAGCAACCTCGGTACGAATCCGAGTCATGGCATTGTGGTTGGCAATGTCACAGCAGTTGGGTTTTTCTTTTACAGAATTACCAAATGTACCAGGTGTTTTTGTAAAATGTCTATTAAAAACAGATCCTTTAAAATATTTAAACGATCTACTGACAAATTATTTAAACACACATGATTATAAGATGTAGCCTTATTTTTGTTTTTAGGAGAGAATGTGCCTGCTGAAAAAAACATTATTTTTAAAAAGTGCATTGCAGGATATCAGGAATTTGCTGTGGCACACCTTGAAAACTTTCATACAGATTATTTGCACAAAACTTACAGTTAGTTGTTGTGGCCGAGTGGTTAAGGCGATGGACTAGAAATCCATTGGGGTCCCCCCACGCAGGTTCAAATCCTGCCAACAACAAGAAGCTTTTTAACATCGGCTACAATTTCAGAAGTTAACCTTTAGAATTTCTTCCATGTCAGTTTTATAAATAGGTGGCTTATTTTGGTGTCACTATTGCCCTTTCACATATTTATTATCGCTACCCCTTTCATATCTTTGCTATAACTCTCGTCCTACATTAGCGCTGGTGCAAACACTTCAAATTATTATACCCTGGCTCTCTCAGTCATACCATTGATGCACTTGAAACTTACTTTACCAATAAAAGAAGCAAATAGAAAAATAAAACAAAAGTGCTTGCTGGATTAGGCAAACACACTTCATAAAACTGCATTTTCTTTTCTATTCTCCCCGTGTTACAAGCTTAACTGCTCCCTGTGTAATTTCTCTTAGCCTGCTGTCCCAGGAAGAGAATTTTATCTACAGGCTCTTTCCGTGTTTTTTTCCTAGTCTTTCTTTCCCTTTTCTTAGATTTGTAACTGTTCCTTTATGTGCTCTATTTAGGCGCAATTAATCTCATTTGAGCTCCTTGTACCTGCTGCTGTTTTCTCCACACTTCATACTGCCTTTTCCCTCTTTCTCTCTTTCTCTGAGGTTGGTGGCTACTTTCCAAAGCTTCTGATGCCCCAATGTTCCTTCATCTTGTTGTCAGACGTGAATTGGAAAAGCAACCAAATTAACAAGCCTTTACCACTCATACATGGCAGAGGTTTATACTTTAATTCAATGAGCTAAGAAAAGCGTGTTGTGGGGCCCCTACGAGCCATGGTGCTTGCTTCATCATAATTGGGCGCGCAGTCATTAGCCACAGCTCTGATCATGGGTCACTGAGGTCAGTTTCAATAATTCCTCAAAAACCTAACCATGCAGTCCCCCCTAACTGTGTAGTTATCTTGCTTTACTGCTGTTTGTGTGATTAGCTGGGAGGAGCTCACGGCAGCATCCTCCCTATAAAAGTGTAGATGGACCGCTCCTTAACTTTTTCTTGCTTCACATACAGATGGCTTGAGGAGGTACAGGGGAGATGCAGGTCTAATAGACAAAACAGAAGATCTGCGCCAGGTGTGTTTCTCTGCATTGGTGTCCCATCACAGGCCCACAAGTGTATGTGTGATCTTTGACTTCTGGCAGTTCACAAGCAGGCGGCCAGGAAACGGTTTCAGCCTATCAACCACTGAGGAGACAAAGCCTTTGTATAAGGAATGAGGAAGCAATGAACACATTCAGCCTATCACTGGAGTTCCCTGAGTGTTTCGAATTATAAATTCTCCATGTCACTGTATGTTATTGAGCCCAAGTAGCTCGCCGTGATCGTATAGTGGTTAGTACTCTGCGTTGTGGCTGCAGCAACCTCGGCTTGAATCCGAGTCACGGCGTTGTGGTTGGCAATGTCACGGCAGTTGGGTTTTTCTTTTACAGAATTACCAAATGTACCAGGTGTTTTTGTAAAATGTCAATTAAAAACAGATCCTTTAAAATATTTAAACGATCTACTGACAAATTATTTAAACACACATGATTATAAGATGTAGCCTTATTTTTGTTTTTAGGAGAGAATGTGCCTGCTGAAAAAAACATTATTTTTAAAAAGTGCATTGCAGGATATCAGGAATTTGCTGTGGCACACCTTGAAAACTTTCATACAGATTATTTGCACAAAACTTACAGTCAGTTGTTGTGGCCGAGTGGTTAAGGCGATGGACTAGAAATCCATTGGGGTCCCCCCGCGCAGGTTCAAATCCTGCCAACAACGAGAAGCTTTTTAACATCGGCTACAATTTCAGAAGTTAACCTTTAGAATTTCTTCCATGTCAGTTTTATAAATAGGTGGCTTATTTTGGTGTCACTATTGCCCTTTCACATATTTATTATCGCTACCCCTTTCATATCTTTGCTATAACTCTCGTCCTACATTAGCGCTGGTGCAAACACTTCAAATTATTATACCCTGGCTCTCTCAGTCATACCATTCATGCACTTGAAACTTACTTTACCAATAAAAGAAGCAAATAGAAAAATAAAACAAAAGTGCTTGCTGGATTAGGCAAACACACTTCATAAAACTGCATTTTCTTTTCTATTCTCTCCGTGTTACAAGCTTAACTGCTCCCTGTGTAATTTCTCTTAGCCTGCTGTCCCAGGAAGAGAATTTTATCTACAGGCTCTTTCCGTGTTTTTTTCCTAGTCTTTCTTTCCCTTTTCTTAGATTTGTAACTGTTCCTTTACGTGCTCTATTTAGGCGCCATTAATCTCATTTGAGCTCCTTGTACCTGCTGCTGTTTTCTCCACACCTCATACTGCATTTCCCTCTTTCTCTCTTTCTCTGAGGTTGGTGGCTACTTTCCAAAGCTTCTGATGCCCCAATGTTCCTTCATCTTGTTGTCAGACGTGAATTGGAAAAGCAACCAAATTAACAAGCCTTTACCACTCATATATGGCAGAGGTTTCTACTTTAATTGAGCTAAGAAAAGCGTGTTGTGGGGCCCCTACGAGCCATGGTGCTTGCTTCATCATAATTAGGCACGCAGTCATTAGCCACAGCTCTGATCATGGGTCACTGAGATCAGTTTCAATAATTCCTCAAAAACCTAACCATGCAGTCCCCCCTAACTGTGTAGTTATCTTGCTTTACTGCTGTTTGTGTGATTAGCTGGGAGGAGCTCACGGCAGCATCCTCCCTATAAAAGTGTAGATGGACCGCTCCTTAACTCTTTCTTGCTTCACATACAGATGGCTTGAGGAGGTACAGGGGAGATGCAGGTCTACTAGACAGAATAGAAGATCTGCGCCAGGTGTGTTTCTCTGCATTGGTGTCCCATCACAGGCCCACAAGTGTATGTGTGATCTTTGACTCCTGGCAGTTCACAAGCAGGCGGCCAGGAAACAGTTTCAGCCTATCAACCACTGAGGAGACAAAGCCTTTGTATAAGGAATGAGGAAGCAATGAACACATTCAGCCTATCACAGGAGTTCCCTGAGTGTTCCGAATTACAAATTCTCCATGTCACTGTATGTTATTGAGCCCAAGTAGCTAGCCGTGATCGTATAGTGGTTAGTACTCTGCGTTGTGGCCGCAGCAACCTCGGTTCGACTCCGAGTCACGGCATTGTGGTTGGCAATGTCACAGCAGTTGGGTTTTTCTTTTACAGAATTACCAAATGTACCAGTTGTTTTTGTAAAATGTCTATTAAAAACAGATCCTTTAAAATATTTAAACGATCTAACGACAAATTATTTTAACACACATGATTATAAGATGTAGCTATATTGTACCTACTGACATAAATTATCGTTCTTGAACCTATTTGAGGTGGGGGAATGGAGCTCTCCCCCATGCCAATCAGAATTCAGATGAATGCAGTTGCAGTTGAGTGACCTGTGTTGTGGCTGTCTAGAGGGAATGCACAAATGTAGCTGTCTCGCATCCCAATCCAGACGTCAATTGGAGACAGGTTTTCAGGCAAATAGAGCAGTAAGTGCAGAGAAATGCTCACTCTCTAACAATGGCATTTATGAAATAGTAAAGTTAAATCCAACCTCACCAGTAAATAGGATTTATCAATCAATAAATAAAGCTTCTCCTCTCTGATATGGAATTACCCCCCAAAAAGTATAAGGGAATACCCAATGCTAACCTATGAGAGGGGCAGACCTCACAGTAGTGAAAAATGTAATAGACTGTTTTGTACTACCAGGACATGCAAACTACCACAGTACATGTCTTACCTTTTACTTACATAGCATGATGCCCCTAGGACTACCTAGGGCCTACCTTTTGGTTAATTATATGTAATAAAATTGGAGTTTAAGGCTTGGCAAGTAGTTTTAAATGGCAAGTCGAAGTGGCAGTACACTGCAGCACAGGCACTGCAGTAGCAGGCTTGAGACAGGTTTGAAATGATACTTTTTTGGGCGGCACAATCAGTTCCTGGGTATATGGTATACCACTTTACAAGGGGCTTTCAAGTCAATGAAATCTGTCAGTCAGGTATACTCCAATTACACACATGATTAGGGAAGAATCACGTGCACTTCAGCACTGATTAGTAGCAATAAAGTGATCAGAGTCCTAAGGCCAACAAAAAGATACAGCAAAATGCGTAGGTGAAAAGCAATAAGGTAGGGTTGAGGCCACCTTAAGAATGCAAGGTCTAACAAAAACAAACTAAGGATAACATGAGTAAAACATCAGGTTTCTCTACGGCATTTGGTGAGACAAGTGTGCCTTCTTTTATCTTCCATAAATGCAATCTTTCCCTGACCCCTTTATTATATATCTCTTCAAGTAAAAAAGATAAAGCACTTACAAAGGAGCCTCAAATACTCAAAGATGGTAGACTTCTGTAATATGGGCCATAGACTAAAAGCAGCACGAAAACAGAGTGCAATAGGGTCCCAAAAACTTGAGTGCCACATGAGAGTATGCATGAAAGCGTATCCTTTTCCAAACTAGAGATATACTCATGCAATTTTTGTTTTTAGGAGAGAATGTGCCTGCTGAAAAAAACATTATTTTAAAAAAGTGCATTGCAGAATACCAGGAATTTGCTGTGGGACACCTTGAAAACTTTCATACAGATTATTTGCACAAAACTTACAGTCAGTTGTTGTGGCCGAGTGGTTAAGGCAATGGACTAGAAATCCATTGGGGTCTTCCCACGCAGGTTCGAATCCTGCCAACAACGAGAAACTTTTAACATCGGCTACAATTTCAGAAGTTAACCTTTAGAATTTCTTCCATGTCAGTTTTATAAATAGGTGGCTTATTTTGGTGTCACTATTGCCCTTTCACATATTTATTATCGCTACCCCTTTCATATCTTTGCTATAACTCTCAACCTACATTAGCGCTGGTGCAAACACTTCAAATTATTATACCCTGGTTCTCTCAGTCATACCATTCATGCACTTGAAACTTACTTTACCAATAAAAGAAGCAAATAGAAAAATAAAACAAAAGTGCTTCCTGAATTAGGCAAACACACTTCATAAAACTGCATTTTCTTTTCTATTCTCCCCGTGTTACAAGCTTAACTGCTCCCTGTGTAATTTCTCTTAGCCTGCTGTCCCAGGAAGAGAATTTTATCTACAGGCTCTTTCCGTGTTTTTTTCCTAGTCTTTCTTTCCCTTTTCTTAGATTTGTAACTGTTCCTTCATGTGCTCTATTTAGGCGCCATTAATCTCATTTGAGCTCCTTGTACCTGCTGCTGTTTTCTCCACACCTCATACTGCCTTTTCCCTCTTTCTCTCTTTCTCTGAGGTTGGTGGCTACTTTCCATAGCTTCTGATGCCCCAATGTTCCTTCATCTTGTTGTCAGACGTGAATTGGAAAAGCAACCAAATTAACAAGCCTTTACCACTCATACATGGCAGAGGTTTATACTTTAATTGAGCTAAGAAAAGCGTGTTGTGGGGACCCTACGAGCCATGGTGCTTGCTTCATCATAATTGGGCGCGCAGTCATTAGCCACAGCTCTGATCATGGGTCACTGAGGTCAGTTTCAATAATTCCTCAAAAACCTAACCATGCAGTCCCCCCTAACTGTGTAGTTATCTTGCTTTACTGCTGTTTGTGTGATTAGCTGGGAGGAGCTCACGGCAGCATCCTCCCTATAAAAGTGTAGATGGACCGCTCCTTAACTTTTTCTTGCTTCACATGCAGATGGCTTGAGGAGGTACAGGGGAGATGCAGGTCTAATAGACAGAATAGAAGATCTGCGCCAGGTGTGTTTCTCTGCATTGGTGTACCATCACAGGCCCACAAGTGTATGTGTGATCTTTGACTTCTGGCAGTTTACAAGCAGGCGGCCAGGAAACGGTTTCAGCCTATCAACCACTGAGGAGACAAAGCCTTTGTATAAGGAATGAGGAAGCAATGAACACATTCAGCCTATCACTGGAGTTCCCTGAGTGTTTCGAATTATAAATTCTCCATGTCACTGTATGTTATTGATCCCAAGTAGCTCGCCGTGATCGTATAGTGGTTAGTACTCTGCGTTGTGGCTGCAGCAACCTCGGTTTGAATCCGAGTCATGGCATTGTGGTTGGCAATGTCACAGCAGTTGGGTTTTTCTTTTACAGAATTACCAAATGTACCAGGTGTTTTTGTAAAATGTCTATTAAAAACAGATCCTTTAAAATATTTAAACGATCTACTGACAAATTATTTAAACACACATGATTATAAGATGTAGCCTTATTTTTGTTTTTAGGAGAGAATGTGCCTGCTGAAAAAAACATTATTTTTAAAAAGTGCATTGCAGGATATCAGGAATTTGCTGTGGCACACCTTGAAAACTTTCATACAGATTATTTGCACAAAACTTACAGTTAGTTGTTGTGGCCGAGTGGTTAAGGCGATGGACTAGAAATCCATTGGGGTCCCCCCGCGCAGGTTCAAATCCTGCCAACAACGAGAAGCTTTTTAACATCGGCTACAATTTCAGAAGTTAACCTTTAGAATTTCTTCCATGTCAGTTTTATAAATAGGTGGCTTATTTTGGTGTCACTATTGCCCTTTCACATATTTATTATCGCTACCCCTTTCATATCTTTGCTATAACTCTCGTCCTACATTAGCGCTGGTGCAAACACTTCAAATTATTATACCCTGGCTCTCTCAGTCATACCATTGATGCACTTGAAACTTACTTTACCAATAAAAGAAGCAAATAGAAAAATAAAACAAAAGTGCTTGCTGGATTAGGCAAACACACTTCATAAAACTGCATTTTCTTTTCTATTCTCCCCGTGTTACAAGCTTAACTGCTCCCTGTGTAATTTCTCTTAGCCTGCTGTCCCAGGAAGAGAATTTTATCTACAGGCTCTTTCCGTGTTTTTTTCCTAGTCTTTCTTTCCCTTTTCTTAGATTTGTAACTGTTCCTTTATGTGCTCTATTTAGGCGCAATTAATCTCATTTGAGCTCCTTGTACCTGCTGCTGTTTTCTCCACACTTCATACTGCCTTTTCCCTCTTTCTCTCTTTCTCTGAGGTTGGTGGCTACTTTCCAAAGCTTCTGATGCCCCAATGTTCCTTCATCTTGTTGTCAGACGTGAATTGGAAAAGCAACCAAATTAACAAGCCTTTACCACTCATACATGGCAGAGGTTTATACTTTAATTCAATGAGCTAAGAAAAGCGTGTTGTGGGGCCCCTACGAGCCATGGTGCTTGCTTCATCATAATTGGGCGCGCAGTCATTAGCCACAGCTCTGATCATGGGTCACTGAGGTCAGTTTCAATAATTCCTCAAAAACCTAACCATGCAGTCCCCCCTAACTGTGTAGTTATCTTGCTTTACTGCTGTTTGTGTGATTAGCTGGGAGGAGCTCACGGCAGCATCCTCCCTATAAAAGTGTAGATGGACCGCTCCTTAACTTTTTCTTGCTTCACATACAGATGGCTTGAGGAGGTACAGGGGAGATGCAGGTCTAATAGACAAAACAGAAGATCTGCGCCAGGTGTGTTTCTCTGCATTGGTGTCCCATCACAGGCCCACAAGTGTATGTGTGATCTTTGACTTCTGGCAGTTCACAAGCAGGCGGCCAGGAAACGGTTTCAGCCTATCAACCACTGAGGAGACAAAGCCTTTGTATAAGGAATGAGGAAGCAATGAACACATTCAGCCTATCACTGGAGTTCCCTGAGTGTTTCGAATTATAAATTCTCCATGTCACTGTATGTTATTGAGCCCAAGTAGCTCGCCGTGATCGTATAGTGGTTAGTACTCTGCGTTGTGGCTGCAGCAACCTCGGCTTGAATCCGAGTCACGGCGTTGTGGTTGGCAATGTCACGGCAGTTGGGTTTTTCTTTTACAGAATTACCAAATGTACCAGGTGTTTTTGTAAAATGTCAATTAAAAACAGATCCTTTAAAATATTTAAACGATCTACTGACAAATTATTTAAACACACATGATTATAAGATGTAGCCTTATTTTTGTTTTTAGGAGAGAATGTGCCTGCTGAAAAAAACATTATTTTTAAAAAGTGCATTGCAGGATATCAGGAATTTGCTGTGGCACACCTTGAAAACTTTCATACAGATTATTTGCACAAAACTTACAGTTAGTTGTTGTGGCCGAGTGGTTAAGGCGATGGACTAGAAATCCATTGGGGTCCCCCCGCGCAGGTTCAAATCCTGCCAACAACGAGAAGCTTTTTAACATCGGCTACAATTTCAGAAGTTAACCTTTAGAATTTCTTCCATGTCAGTTTTATAAATAGGTGGCTTATTTTGGTGTCACTATTGCCCTTTCACATATTTATTATCGCTACCCCTTTCATATCTTTGCTATAACTCTCGTCCTACATTAGCGCTGGTGCAAACACTTCAAATTATTATACCCTGGCTCTCTCAGTCATACCATTCATGCACTTGAAACTTACTTTACCAATAAAAGAAGCAAATAGAAAAATAAAACAAAAGTGCTTGCTGGATTAGGCAAACACACTTCATAAAACTGCATTTTCTTTTCTATTCTCTCCGTGTTACAAGCTTAACTGCTCCCTGTGTAATTTCTCTTAGCCTGCTGTCCCAGGAAGAGAATTTTATCTACAGGCTCTTTCCGTGTTTTTTTCCTAGTCTTTCTTTCCCTTTTCTTAGATTTGTAACTGTTCCTTTACGTGCTCTATTTAGGCGCCATTAATCTCATTTGAGCTCCTTGTACCTGCTGCTGTTTTCTCCACACCTCATACTGCATTTCCCTCTTTCTCTCTTTCTCTGAGGTTGGTGGCTACTTTCCAAAGCTTCTGATGCCCCAATGTTCCTTCATCTTGTTGTCAGACGTGAATTGGAAAAGCAACCAAATTAACAAGCCTTTACCACTCATATATGGCAGAGGTTTCTACTTTAATTGAGCTAAGAAAAGCGTGTTGTGGGGCCCCTACGAGCCATGGTGCTTGCTTCATCATAATTAGGCACGCAGTCATTAGCCACAGCTCTGATCATGGGTCACTGAGATCAGTTTCAATAATTCCTCAAAAACCTAACCATGCAGTCCCCCCTAACTGTGTAGTTATCTTGCTTTACTGCTGTTTGTGTGATTAGCTGGGAGGAGCTCACGGCAGCATCCTCCCTATAAAAGTGTAGATGGACCGCTCCTTAACTCTTTCTTGCTTCACATACAGATGGCTTGAGGAGGTACAGGGGAGATGCAGGTCTACTAGACAGAATAGAAGATCTGCGCCAGGTGTGTTTCTCTGCATTGGTGTCCCATCACAGGCCCACAAGTGTATGTGTGATCTTTGACTCCTGGCAGTTCACAAGCAGGCGGCCAGGAAACAGTTTCAGCCTATCAACCACTGAGGAGACAAAGCCTTTGTATAAGGAATGAGGAAGCAATGAACACATTCAGCCTATCACAGGAGTTCCCTGAGTGTTCCGAATTACAAATTCTCCATGTCACTGTATGTTATTGAGCCCAAGTAGCTAGCCGTGATCGTATAGTGGTTAGTACTCTGCGTTGTGGCCGCAGCAACCTCGGTTCGACTCCGAGTCACGGCATTGTGGTTGGCAATGTCACAGCAGTTGGGTTTTTCTTTTACAGAATTACCAAATGTACCAGTTGTTTTTGTAAAATGTCTATTAAAAACAGATCCTTTAAAATATTTAAACGATCTAACGACAAATTATTTTAACACACATGATTATAAGATGTAGCTATATTGTACCTACTGACATAAATTATCGTTCTTGAACCTATTTGAGGTGGGGGAATTGAGCTCTCCCCCATGCCAATCAGAATTCAGATGAATGCAGTTGCAGTTGAGTGACCTGTGTTGTGGCTGTCTAGAGGGAATGCACAAATGTAGCTGTCTCGCAGCCCAATCCAGACGTCAATTGGAGACAGGTTTTCAGGCAAATAGAGCAGTAAGTGCAGAGAAATGCTCACTCTCTAACAATGGCATTTATGAAATAGTAAAGTTAAATCCAACCTCACCAGTAAATAGGATTTATCAATCAATAAATAAAGCTTCTCCTCTCTGATATGGAATTACCCCCCAAAAAGTATAAGGGAATACCCAATGCTAACCTATGAGAGGGGCAGACCTCACAGTAGTGAAAAATGTAATAGACTGTTTTGTACTACCAGGACATGCAAACTACCACAGTACATGTCTTACCTTTTACTTACATAGCATGATGCCCCTAGGACTACCTAGGGCCTACCTTTTGGTTAATTATATGTAATAAAATTGGAGTTTAAGGCTTGGCAAGTAGTTTTAAATGGCAAGTCGAAGTGGCAGTACACTGCAGCACAGGCACTGCAGTAGCAGGCTTGAGACAGGTTTGAAATGATACTTTTTTGGGCGGCACAATCAGTTCCTGGGTATATGGTATACCACTTTACAAGGGGCTTTCAAGTCAATGAAATCTGTCAGTCAGGTATACTCCAATTACACACATGATTAGGGAAGAAGCACGTGCACTTCAGCACTGATTAGTAGCAATAAAGTGATCAGAGTCCTAAGGCCAACAAAAAGATACAGCAAAATGCGTAGGTGAAAAGCAATAAGGTAGGGTTGAGGCCACCTTAAGAATGCAAGGTCTAACAAAAACAAACTAAGGATAACATGAGTAAAACATCAGGTTTCTCTACGGCATTTGGTGAGACAAGTGTGCCTTCTTTTATCTTCCATAAATGCAATCTTTCCCTGACCCCTTTATTATATATCTCTTCAAGTAAAAAAGATAAAGCACTTACAAAGGAGCCTCAAATACTCAAAGATGGTAGACTTCTGTAATATGGGCCATAGACTAAAAGCAGCACGAAAACAGAGTGCAATAGGGTCCCAAAAACTTGAGTGCCACATGAGAGTATGCATGAAAGCGTATCCTTTTCCAAACTAGAGATATACTCATGCAATTTTTGTTTTTAGGAGAGAATGTGCCTGCTGAAAAAAACATTATTTTTAAAAAAGTGCATTGCAGAATACCAGGAATTTGCTGTGGGACACCTTGAAAACTTTCATACAGATTATTTGCACAAAACTTACAGTCAGTTGTTGTGGCCGAGTGGTTAAGGCAATGGACTAGAAATCCATTGGGGTCTTCCCACGCAGGTTCGAATCCTGCCAACAACGAGAAACTTTTAACATCGGCTACAATTTCAGAAGTTAACCTTTAGAATTTCTTCCATGTCAGTTTTATAAATAGGTGGCTTATTTTGGTGTCACTATTGCCCTTTCACATATTTATTATCGCTACCCCTTTCATATCTTTGCTATAACTCTCATCCTACATTAGCGCTGGTGCAAACACTTCAAATTATTATACCCTGGTTCTCTCAGTCATACCATTCATGCACTTGAAACTTACTTTACCAATAAAAGAAGCAAATAGAAAAATAAAACAAAAGTGCTTCCTGGATTAGGCAAACACACTTCATAAAACTGCATTTTCTTTTCTATTCTCCCCGTGTTACAAGCTTAACTGCTCCCTGTGTAATTTCTCTTAGCCTGCTGTCCCAGGAAGAGAATTTTATCTACAGGCTCTTTCCGTGTTTTTTTCCTAGTCTTTCTTTCCCTTTTCTTAGATTTGTAACTGTTCCTTCATGTGCTCTATTTAGGCGCCATTAATCTCATTTGAGCTCCTTGTACCTGCTGCTGTTTTCTCCACACCTCATACTGCCTTTTCCCTCTTTCTCTCTTTCTCTGAGGTTGGTGGCTACTTTCCATAGCTTCTGATGCCCCAATGTTCCTTCATCTTGTTGTCAGACGTGAATTGGAAAAGCAACCAAATTAACAAGCCTTTACCACTCATACATGGCAGAGGTTTATACTTTAATTGAGCTAAGAAAAGCGTGTTGTGGGGCCCCTACGAGCCATGGTGCTTGCTTCATCATAATTGGGCGCGCAGTCATTAGCCACAGCTCTGATCATGGGTCACTGAGGTCAGTTTCAATAATTCCTCAAAAACCTAACCATGCAGTCCCCCCTAACTGTGTAGTTATCTTGCTTTACTGCTGTTTGTGTGATTAGCTGGGAGGAGCTCACGGCAGCATCCTCCCTATAAAAGTGTAGATGGACCGCTCCTTAACTTTTTCTTGCTTCACATGCAGATGGCTTGAGGAGGTACAGGGGAGATGCAGGTCTAATAGACAGAATAGAAGATCTGCGCCAGGTGTGTTTCTCTGCATTGGTGTACCATCACAGGCCCACAAGTGTATGTGTGATCTTTGACTTCTGGCAGTTTACAAGCAGGCGGCCAGGAAACGGTTTCAGCCTATCAACCACTGAGGAGACAAAGCCTTTGTATAAGGAATGAGGAAGCAATGAACACATTCAGCCTATCACTGGAGTTCCCTGAGTGTTTCGAATTATAAATTCTCCATGTCACTGTATGTTATTGATCCCAAGTAGCTCGCCGTGATCGTATAGTGGTTAGTACTCTGCGTTGTGGCTGCAGTAACCTCGGTACGAATCCGAGTCATGGCATTGTGGTTGGCAATGTCACAGCAGTTGGGTTTTTCTTTTACAGAATTACCAAATGTACCAGGTGTTTTTGTAAAATGTCTATTAAAAACAGATCCTTTAAAATATTTAAACGATCTACTGACAAATTATTTAAACACACATGATTATAAGATGTAGCCTTATTTTTGTTTTTAGGAGAGAATGTGCCTGCTGAAAAAAACATTATTTTTAAAAAGTGCATTGCAGGATATCAGGAATTTGCTGTGGCACACCTTGAAAACTTTCATACAGATTATTTGCACAAAACTTACAGTTAGTTGTTGTGGCCGAGTGGTTAAGGCGATGGACTAGAAATCCATTGGGGTCCCCCCACGCAGGTTCAAATCCTGCCAACAACAAGAAGCTTTTTAACATCGGCTACAATTTCAGAAGTTAACCTTTAGAATTTCTTCCATGTCAGTTTTATAAATAGGTGGCTTATTTTGGTGTCACTATTGCCCTTTCACATATTTATTATCGCTACCCCTTTCATATCTTTGCTATAACTCTCGTCCTACATTAGCGCTGGTGCAAACACTTCAAATTATTATACCCTGGCTCTCTCAGTCATACCATTGATGCACTTGAAACTTACTTTACCAATAAAAGAAGCAAATAGAAAAATAAAACAAAAGTGCTTGCTGGATTAGGCAAACACACTTCATAAAACTGCATTTTCTTTTCTATTCTCCCCGTGTTACAAGCTTAACTGCTCCCTGTGTAATTTCTCTTAGCCTGCTGTCCCAGGAAGAGAATTTTATCTACAGGCTCTTTCCGTGTTTTTTTCCTAGTCTTTCTTTCCCTTTTCTTAGATTTGTAACTGTTCCTTTATGTGCTCTATTTAGGCGCAATTAATCTCATTTGAGCTCCTTGTACCTGCTGCTGTTTTCTCCACACTTCATACTGCCTTTTCCCTCTTTCTCTCTTTCTCTGAGGTTGGTGGCTACTTTCCAAAGCTTCTGATGCCCCAATGTTCCTTCATCTTGTTGTCAGACGTGAATTGGAAAAGCAACCAAATTAACAAGCCTTTACCACTCATACATGGCAGAGGTTTATACTTTAATTCAATGAGCTAAGAAAAGCGTGTTGTGGGGCCCCTACGAGCCATGGTGCTTGCTTCATCATAATTGGGCGCGCAGTCATTAGCCACAGCTCTGATCATGGGTCACTGAGGTCAGTTTCAATAATTCCTCAAAAACCTAACCATGCAGTCCCCCCTAACTGTGTAGTTATCTTGCTTTACTGCTGTTTGTGTGATTAGCTGGGAGGAGCTCACGGCAGCATCCTCCCTATAAAAGTGTAGATGGACCGCTCCTTAACTTTTTCTTGCTTCACATACAGATGGCTTGAGGAGGTACAGGGGAGATGCAGGTCTAATAGACAAAACAGAAGATCTGCGCCAGGTGTGTTTCTCTGCATTGGTGTCCCATCACAGGCCCACAAGTGTATGTGTGATCTTTGACTTCTGGCAGTTTACAAGCAGGCGGCCAGGAAACGGTTTCAGCCTATCAACCACTGAGGAGACAAAGCCTTTGTATAAGGAATGAGGAAGCAATGAACACATTCAGCCTATCACTGGAGTTCCCTGAGTGTTTCGAATTATAAATTCTCCATGTCACTGTATGTTATTGATCCCAAGTAGCTCGCCGTGATCGTATAGTGGTTAGTACTCTGCGTTGTGGCTGCAGCAACCTCGGTACGAATCCGAGTCATGGCATTGTGGTTGGCAATGTCACAGCAGTTGGGTTTTTCTTTTACAGAATTACCAAATGTACCAGGTGTTTTTGTAAAATGTCTATTAAAAACAGATCCTTTAAAATATTTAAACGATCTACTGACAAATTATTTAAACACACATGATTATAAGATGTAGCCTTATTTTTGTTTTTAGGAGAGAATGTGCCTGCTGAAAAAAACATTATTTTTAAAAAGTGCATTGCAGGATATCAGGAATTTGCTGTGGCACACCTTGAAAACTTTCATACAGATTATTTGCACAAAACTTACAGTTAGTTGTTGTGGCCGAGTGGTTAAGGCGATGGACTAGAAATCCATTGGGGTCCCCCCACGCAGGTTCAAATCCTGCCAACAACAAGAAGCTTTTTAACATCGGCTACAATTTCAGAAGTTAACCTTTAGAATTTCTTCCATGTCAGTTTTATAAATAGGTGGCTTATTTTGGTGTCACTATTGCCCTTTCACATATTTATTATCGCTACCCCTTTCATATCTTTGCTATAACTCTCGTCCTACATTAGCGCTGGTGCAAACACTTCAAATTATTATACCCTGGCTCTCTCAGTCATACCATTGATGCACTTGAAACTTACTTTACCAATAAAAGAAGCAAATAGAAAAATAAAACAAAAGTGCTTGCTGGATTAGGCAAACACACTTCATAAAACTGCATTTTCTTTTCTATTCTCCCCATGTTACAAGCTTAACTGCTCCCTGTGTAATTTCTCTTAGCCTGCTGTCCCAGGAAGAGAATTTTATCTACAGGCTCTTTCCGTGTTTTTTTCCTAGTCTTTCTTTCCCTTTTCTTAGATTTGTAACTGTTCCTTTATGTGCTCTATTTAGGCGCAATTAATCTCATTTGAGCTCCTTGTACCTGCTGCTGTTTTCTCCACACTTCATACTGCCTTTTCCCTCTTTCTCTCTTTCTCTGAGGTTGGTGGCTACTTTCCAAAGCTTCTGATGCCCCAATGTTCCTTCATCTTGTTGTCAGACGTGAATTGGAAAAGCAACCAAATTAACAAGCCTTTACCACTCATACATGGCAGAGGTTTATACTTTAATTCAATGAGCTAAGAAAAGCGTGTTGTGGGGCCCCTACGAGCCATGGTGCTTGCTTCATCATAATTGGGCGCGCAGTCATTAGCCACAGCTCTGATCATGGGTCACTGAGGTCAGTTTCAATAATTCCTCAAAAACCTAACCATGCAGTCCCCCCTAACTGTGTAGTTATCTTGCTTTACTGCTGTTTGTGTGATTAGCTGGGAGGAGCTCACGGCAGCATCCTCCCTATAAAAGTGTAGATGGACCGCTCCTTAACTTTTTCTTGCTTCACATACAGATGGCTTGAGGAGGTACAGGGGAGATGCAGGTCTAATAGACAAAACAGAAGATCTGCGCCAGGTGTGTTTCTCTGCATTGGTGTCCCATCACAGGCCCACAAGTGTATGTGTGATCTTTGACTTCTGGCAGTTCACAAGCAGGCGGCCAGGAAACGGTTTCAGCCTATCAACCACTGAGGAGACAAAGCCTTTGTATAAGGAATGAGGAAGCAATGAACACATTCAGCCTATCACTGGAGTTCCCTGAGTGTTTCGAATTATAAATTCTCCATGTCACTGTATGTTATTGAGCCCAAGTAGCTCGCCGTGATCGTATAGTGGTTAGTACTCTGCGTTGTGGCTGCAGCAACCTCGGCTTGAATCCGAGTCACGGCGTTGTGGTTGGCAATGTCACGGCAGTTGGGTTTTTCTTTTACAGAATTACCAAATGTACCAGGTGTTTTTGTAAAATGTCAATTAAAAACAGATCCTTTAAAATATTTAAACGATCTACTGACAAATTATTTAAACACACATGATTATAAGATGTAGCCTTATTTTTGTTTTTAGGAGAGAATGTGCCTGCTGAAAAAAACATTATTTTTAAAAAGTGCATTGCAGGATATCAGGAATTTGCTGTGGCACACCTTGAAAACTTTCATACAGATTATTTGCACAAAACTTACAGTCAGTTGTTGTGGCCGAGTGGTTAAGGCGATGGACTAGAAATCCATTGGGGTCCCCCCGCGCAGGTTCAAATCCTGCCAACAACGAGAAGCTTTTTAACATCGGCTACAATTTCAGAAGTTAACCTTTAGAATTTCTTCCATGTCAGTTTTATAAATAGGTGGCTTATTTTGGTGTCACTATTGCCCTTTCACATATTTATTATCGCTACCCCTTTCATATCTTTGCTATAACTCTCGTCCTACATTAGCGCTGGTGCAAACACTTCAAATTATTATACCCTGGCTCTCTCAGTCATACCATTCATGCACTTGAAACTTACTTTACCAATAAAAGAAGCAAATAGAAAAATAAAACAAAAGTGCTTGCTGGATTAGGCAAACACACTTCATAAAACTGCATTTTCTTTTCTATTCTCTCCGTGTTACAAGCTTAACTGCTCCCTGTGTAATTTCTCTTAGCCTGCTGTCCCAGGAAGAGAATTTTATCTACAGGCTCTTTCCGTGTTTTTTTCCTAGTCTTTCTTTCCCTTTTCTTAGATTTGTAACTGTTCCTTTACGTGCTCTATTTAGGCGCCATTAATCTCATTTGAGCTCCTTGTACCTGCTGCTGTTTTCTCCACACCTCATACTGCATTTCCCTCTTTCTCTCTTTCTCTGAGGTTGGTGGCTACTTTCCAAAGCTTCTGATGCCCCAATGTTCCTTCATCTTGTTGTCAGACGTGAATTGGAAAAGCAACCAAATTAACAAGCCTTTACCACTCATATATGGCAGAGGTTTCTACTTTAATTGAGCTAAGAAAAGCGTGTTGTGGGGCCCCTACGAGCCATGGTGCTTGCTTCATCATAATTAGGCACGCAGTCATTAGCCACAGCTCTGATCATGGGTCACTGAGATCAGTTTCAATAATTCCTCAAAAACCTAACCATGCAGTCCCCCCTAACTGTGTAGTTATCTTGCTTTACTGCTGTTTGTGTGATTAGCTGGGAGGAGCTCACGGCAGCATCCTCCCTATAAAAGTGTAGATGGACCGCTCCTTAACTCTTTCTTGCTTCACATACAGATGGCTTGAGGAGGTACAGGGGAGATGCAGGTCTACTAGACAGAATAGAAGATCTGCGCCAGGTGTGTTTCTCTGCATTGGTGTCCCATCACAGGCCCACAAGTGTATGTGTGATCTTTGACTCCTGGCAGTTCACAAGCAGGCGGCCAGGAAACAGTTTCAGCCTATCAACCACTGAGGAGACAAAGCCTTTGTATAAGGAATGAGGAAGCAATGAACACATTCAGCCTATCACAGGAGTTCCCTGAGTGTTCCGAATTACAAATTCTCCATGTCACTGTATGTTATTGAGCCCAAGTAGCTAGCCGTGATCGTATAGTGGTTAGTACTCTGCGTTGTGGCCGCAGCAACCTCGGTTCGACTCCGAGTCACGGCATTGTGGTTGGCAATGTCACAGCAGTTGGGTTTTTCTTTTACAGAATTACCAAATGTACCAGTTGTTTTTGTAAAATGTCTATTAAAAACAGATCCTTTAAAATATTTAAACGATCTAACGACAAATTATTTTAACACACATGATTATAAGATGTAGCTATATTGTACCTACTGACATAAATTATCGTTCTTGAACCTATTTGAGGTGGGGGAATGGAGCTCTCCCCCATGCCAATCAGAATTCAGATGAATGCAGTTGCAGTTGAGTGACCTGTGTTGTGGCTGTCTAGAGGGAATGCACAAATGTAGCTGTCTCGCATCCCAATCCAGACGTCAATTGGAGACAGGTTTTCAGGCAAATAGAGCAGTAAGTGCAGAGAAATGCTCACTCTCTAACAATGGCATTTATGAAATAGTAAAGTTAAATCCAACCTCACCAGTAAATAGGATTTATCAATCAATAAATAAAGCTTCTCCTCTCTGATATGGAATTACCCCCCAAAAAGTATAAGGGAATACCCAATGCTAACCTATGAGAGGGGCAGACCTCACAGTAGTGAAAAATGTAATAGACTGTTTTGTACTACCAGGACATGCAAACTACCACAGTACATGTCTTACCTTTTACTTACATAGCATGATGCCCCTAGGACTACCTAGGGCCTACCTTTTGGTTAATTATATGTAATAAAATTGGAGTTTAAGGCTTGGCAAGTAGTTTTAAATGGCAAGTCGAAGTGGCAGTACACTGCAGCACAGGCACTGCAGTAGCAGGCTTGAGACAGGTTTGAAATGATACTTTTTTGGGCGGCACAATCAGTTCCTGGGTATATGGTATACCACTTTACAAGGGGCTTTCAAGTCAATGAAATCTGTCAGTCAGGTATACTCCAATTACACACATGATTAGGGAAGAATCACGTGCACTTCAGCACTGATTAGTAGCAATAAAGTGATCAGAGTCCTAAGGCCAACAAAAAGATACAGCAAAATGCGTAGGTGAAAAGCAATAAGGTAGGGTTGAGGCCACCTTAAGAATGCAAGGTCTAACAAAAACAAACTAAGGATAACATGAGTAAAACATCAGGTTTCTCTACGGCATTTGGTGAGACAAGTGTGCCTTCTTTTATCTTCCATAAATGCAATCTTTCCCTGACCCCTTTATTATATATCTCTTCAAGTAAAAAAGATAAAGCACTTACAAAGGAGCCTCAAATACTCAAAGATGGTAGACTTCTGTAATATGGGCCATAGACTAAAAGCAGCACGAAAACAGAGTGCAATAGGGTCCCAAAAACTTGAGTGCCACATGAGAGTATGCATGAAAGCGTATCCTTTTCCAAACTAGAGATATACTCATGCAATTTTTGTTTTTAGGAGAGAATGTGCCTGCTGAAAAAAACATTATTTTAAAAAAGTGCATTGCAGAATACCAGGAATTTGCTGTGGGACACCTTGAAAACTTTCATACAGATTATTTGCACAAAACTTACAGTCAGTTGTTGTGGCCGAGTGGTTAAGGCAATGGACTAGAAATCCATTGGGGTCTTCCCACGCAGGTTCGAATCCTGCCAACAACGAGAAACTTTTAACATCGGCTACAATTTCAGAAGTTAACCTTTAGAATTTCTTCCATGTCAGTTTTATAAATAGGTGGCTTATTTTGGTGTCACTATTGCCCTTTCACATATTTATTATCGCTACCCCTTTCATATCTTTGCTATAACTCTCAACCTACATTAGCGCTGGTGCAAACACTTCAAATTATTATACCCTGGTTCTCTCAGTCATACCATTCATGCACTTGAAACTTACTTTACCAATAAAAGAAGCAAATAGAAAAATAAAACAAAAGTGCTTCCTGAATTAGGCAAACACACTTCATAAAACTGCATTTTCTTTTCTATTCTCCCCGTGTTACAAGCTTAACTGCTCCCTGTGTAATTTCTCTTAGCCTGCTGTCCCAGGAAGAGAATTTTATCTACAGGCTCTTTCCGTGTTTTTTTCCTAGTCTTTCTTTCCCTTTTCTTAGATTTGTAACTGTTCCTTCATGTGCTCTATTTAGGCGCCATTAATCTCATTTGAGCTCCTTGTACCTGCTGCTGTTTTCTCCACACCTCATACTGCCTTTTCCCTCTTTCTCTCTTTCTCTGAGGTTGGTGGCTACTTTCCATAGCTTCTGATGCCCCAATGTTCCTTCATCTTGTTGTCAGACGTGAATTGGAAAAGCAACCAAATTAACAAGCCTTTACCACTCATACATGGCAGAGGTTTATACTTTAATTGAGCTAAGAAAAGCGTGTTGTGGGGACCCTACGAGCCATGGTGCTTGCTTCATCATAATTGGGCGCGCAGTCATTAGCCACAGCTCTGATCATGGGTCACTGAGGTCAGTTTCAATAATTCCTCAAAAACCTAACCATGCAGTCCCCCCTAACTGTGTAGTTATCTTGCTTTACTGCTGTTTGTGTGATTAGCTGGGAGGAGCTCACGGCAGCATCCTCCCTATAAAAGTGTAGATGGACCGCTCCTTAACTTTTTCTTGCTTCACATGCAGATGGCTTGAGGAGGTACAGGGGAGATGCAGGTCTAATAGACAGAATAGAAGATCTGCGCCAGGTGTGTTTCTCTGCATTGGTGTACCATCACAGGCCCACAAGTGTATGTGTGATCTTTGACTTCTGGCAGTTTACAAGCAGGCGGCCAGGAAACGGTTTCAGCCTATCAACCACTGAGGAGACAAAGCCTTTGTATAAGGAATGAGGAAGCAATGAACACATTCAGCCTATCACTGGAGTTCCCCGAGTGTTTCGAATTATAAATTCTCCATGTCACTGTATGTTATTGATCCCAAGTAGCTCGCCGTGATCGTATAGTGGTTAGTACTCTGCGTTGTGGCTGCAGCAACCTCGGTTTGAATCCGAGTCATGGCATTGTGGTTGGCAATGTCACAGCAGTTGGGTTTTTCTTTTACAGAATTACCAAATGTACCAGGTGTTTTTGTAAAATGTCTATTAAAAACAGATCCTTTAAAATATTTAAACGATCTACTGACAAATTATTTAAACACACATGATTATAAGATGTAGCCTTATTTTTGTTTTTAGGAGAGAATGTGCCTGCTGAAAAAAACATTATTTTTAAAAAGTGCATTGCAGGATATCAGGAATTTGCTGTGGCACACCTTGAAAACTTTCATACAGATTATTTGCACAAAACTTACAGTTAGTTGTTGTGGCCGAGTGGTTAAGGCGATGGACTAGAAATCCATTGGGGTCCCCCCGCGCAGGTTCAAATCCTGCCAACAACGAGAAGCTTTTTAACATCGGCTACAATTTCAGAAGTTAACCTTTAGAATTTCTTCCATGTCAGTTTTATAAATAGGTGGCTTATTTTGGTGTCACTATTGCCCTTTCACATATTTATTATCGCTACCCCTTTCATATCTTTGCTATAACTCTCGTCCTACATTAGCGCTGGTGCAAACACTTCAAATTATTATACCCTGGCTCTCTCAGTCATACCATTGATGCACTTGAAACTTACTTTACCAATAAAAGAAGCAAATAGAAAAATAAAACAAAAGTGCTTGCTGGATTAGGCAAACACACTTCATAAAACTGCATTTTCTTTTCTATTCTCCCCGTGTTACAAGCTTAACTGCTCCCTGTGTAATTTCTCTTAGCCTGCTGTCCCAGGAAGAGAATTTTATCTACAGGCTCTTTCCGTGTTTTTTTCCTAGTCTGTCTTTCCCTTTTCTTAGATTTGTAACTGTTCCTTTATGTGCTCTATTTAGGCGCAATTAATCTCATTTGAGCTCCTTGTACCTGCTGCTGTTTTCTCCACACTTCATACTGCCTTTTCCCTCTTTCTCTCTTTCTCTGAGGTTGGTGGCTACTTTCCAAAGCTTCTGATGCCCCAATGTTCCTTCATCTTGTTGTCAGACGTGAATTGGAAAAGCAACCAAATTAACAAGCCTTTACCACTCATACATGGCAGAGGTTTATACTTTAATTCAATGAGCTAAGAAAAGCGTGTTGTGGGGCCCCTACGAGCCATGGTGCTTGCTTCATCATAATTGGGCGCGCAGTCATTAGCCACAGCTCTGATCATGGGTCACTGAGGTCAGTTTCAATAATTCCTCAAAAACCTAACCATGCAGTCCCCCCTAACTGTGTAGTTATCTTGCTTTACTGCTGTTTGTGTGATTAGCTGGGAGGAGCTCACGGCAGCATCCTCCCTATAAAAGTGTAGATGGACCGCTCCTTAACTTTTTCTTGCTTCACATACAGATGGCTTGAGGAGGTACAGGGGAGATGCAGGTCTAATAGACAAAACAGAAGATCTGCGCCAGGTGTGTTTCTCTGCATTGGTGTCCCATCACAGGCCCACAAGTGTATGTGTGATCTTTGACTTCTGGCAGTTCACAAGCAGGCGGCCAGGAAACGGTTTCAGCCTATCAACCACTGAGGAGACAAAGCCTTTGTATAAGGAATGAGGAAGCAATGAACACATTCAGCCTATCACTGGAGTTCCCTGAGTGTTTCGAATTATAAATTCTCCATGTCACTGTATGTTATTGAGCCCAAGTAGCTCGCCGTGATCGTATAGTGGTTAGTACTCTGCGTTGTGGCTGCAGCAACCTCGGCTTGAATCCGAGTCACGGCGTTGTGGTTGGCAATGTCACGGCAGTTGGGTTTTTCTTTTACAGAATTACCAAATGTACCAGGTGTTTTTGTAAAATGTCAATTAAAAACAGATCCTTTAAAATATTTAAACGATCTACTGACAAATTATTTAAACACACATGATTATAAGATGTAGCCTTATTTTTGTTTTTAGGAGAGAATGTGCCTGCTGAAAAAAACATTATTTTTAAAAAGTGCATTGCAGGATATCATGAATTTGCTGTGGCACACCTTGAAAACTTTCATACAGATTATTTGCACAAAACTTAAAGTCAGTTGTTGTGGCCGAGTGGTTAAGGCGATGGACTAGAAATCCATTGGGGTCCCCCCGCGCAGGTTCAAATCCTGCCAACAACGAGAAGCTTTTTAACATCGGCTACAATTTCAGAAGTTAACCTTTAGAATTTCTTCCATGTCAGTTTTATAAATAGGTGGCTTATTTTGGTGTCACTATTGCCCTTTCACATATTTATTATCGCTACCCCTTTCATATCTTTTCTATAACTCTCGTCCTACATTAGCGCTGGTGCAAACACTTCAAATTATTATACCCTGGCTCTCTCAGTCATACCATTCATGCACTTGAAACTTACTTTACCAATAAAAGAAGCAAATAGAAAAATAAAACAAAAGTGCTTGCTGGATTAGGCAAACACACTTCATAAAACTGCATTTTCTTTTCTATTCTCCCCGTGTTACAAGCTTAACTGCTCCCTGTGTAATTTCTCTTAGCCTGCTGTCCCAGGAAGAGAATTTTATCTACAGGCTCTTTCCGTGTTTTTTTCCTAGTCTTTCTTTCCCTTTTCTTAGATTTGTAACTGTTCCTTTATGTGCTCTATTTAGGCGCCATTAATCTCATTTGAGCTCCTTGTACCTGCTGCTGTTTTCTCCACACCTCATACTGCCTTTTCCCTCTTTCTCTCTTTCTCTGAGGTTGGTGGCTACTTTCCAAAGCTTCTGATGCCCCAATGTTCCTTCATCTTGTTGTCAGACGTGAATTGGAAAAGCAACCAAATTAACAAGCCTTTACCACTCATACATGGCAGAGGTTTATACTTTAATTCAATGAGCTAAGAAAAGCGTGTTGTGGGGCCCCTACGAGCCATGGTGCTTGCTTCATCATAATTGGGCGCGCAGTCATTAGCCACAGCTCTGATCATGGGTCACTGAGGTCAGTTTCAATAATTCCTCAAAAACCTAACCATGCAGTCCCCCCTAACTGTGTAGTTATCTTGCTTTACTGCTGTTTGTGTGATTAGCTGGGAGGAGCTCACGGCAGCATCCTCCCTATAAAAGTGTAGATGGACCGCTCCTTAACTCTTTCTTGCTTCACATACAGATGGCTTGAGGAGGTACAGGGGAGATGCAGGTCTACTAGACAGAATAGAAGATCTGCGCCAGGTGTGTTTCTCTGCATTGGTGTCCCATCACAGGCCCACAAGTGTATGTGTGATCTTTGACTCCTGGCAGTTCACAAGTAGGCGGCCAGGAAACAGTTTCAGCCTATCAACCACTGAGGAGACAAAGCCTTTGTATAAGGAATGAGGAAGCAATGAACACATTCAGCCTATCACAGGAGTTCCCTGAGTGTTCCGAATTATAAATTCTCCATGTCACTGTATGTTATTGAGCCCAAGTAGCTCGCCGTGATCATATAGTGGTTAGTACTCTGCGTTGTGGCCGCAGCAACCTCGGTTCGAATCCGAGTCACGGCATTGTGGTTGGCAATGTCACGGCAGTTGGGTTTTTCTTTTACAGAATTACCAAATGTACCAGTTGTTTTTGTAAAATGTCTATTAAAAACAGATCCTTTAAAATATTTAAACGATCTAACGACAAATTATTTTAACACACATGATTATAAGATGTAGCTATATTGTACCTACTGACATAAATTATCGTTCTTGAACCTATTTGCGGTGGGGGAATGGAGCTCTCCCCCATGCCAATCAGAATGCAGATGAATGCAGTTGCAGTTGAGTGACCTGTGTTGTGGCTGTCTAGAGGGAATGCACAAATGCAGCTGTCTCGCAGCCCAATCCAGACGTCAATTGGAGACAGGTTTTCAGGCAAATAGAGCAGTAAGTGCAGAGAAATGCTCACTCTCTAAAAATGGCATTTATAAAATAGTAAAGTTAAATCCAACCTCACCAGTAAATAGGATTTATCAATAAAGAAATAAAGCTTCTCCTCTCTGATATGGAATTACCCCCCTAAAAGTATAAGGGAATACCCAATGCTAACCTATGAGAGGGGCAGACCTCACAGTAGTGAAAAATGTAATAGACTGTTTTGTACTACCAGGACATGCAAACTACCACAGTACATGTCTTACCTTTTACTTACATAGCATTATGCCCCTAGGACTACCTAGGGCCTACCTTTTGGTTAATTATATGTAATATAATTGGAGTTTAAGGCTTGGCAAGTAGTTTTAAATGGCAAGTCGAAGTGGCAGTACACTGCAGCACAGGCACTGCAGTAGCAGGCTTGAGACAGGTTTGAAATGATACTTTTTTGGGCGGCACAATCACTTCCTGGGTATATGGTATACCACTTTACAAGGGGCTTTCAAGTCAATGAAATCTGTCAGTCAGGTATACTCCAATTACACACATGATTAGGGAAGAAGCACGTGCACTTCAGCACTGATTAGTAGCAATAAAGTGATCAGAGTCCTAAGGCCAACAAAAAGATACAGCAAAATGCGTAGGTGAAAAGCAATAAGGTAGGGTTGAGGCCACCTTAAGAATGCAAGGTCTAACAAAAACAAACTAAGGATAACATGAGTAAAACATCAGGTTTCTCTACGGCATTTGGTGAGACAAGTGTGCCTTCTTTTATCTTCCATAAATGCAATCTTTCCCTGACCCCTTTATTATATAGCTCTTCAAGTAAAAAAGATAAAGCACTTACAAAGGAGCCTCAAATACTCCAAGATGGTAGACTTCTGTAATATGGGCCATAGACTAAAAGCAGCACGAAAACAGAGTGCTATAGGGTCCCAAAAACTTGAGTGCCACATGAGAGTATGCATGAAAGCCTATCCTTTTCCAAACTAGAGATATACTCATGCAATTTTTGTTTTTAGGAGAGAATGTGCCTGCTGAAAAAAACATTATTTTAAAAAAGTGCATTGCAGAATACCAGGAATTTGCTGTGGGACACCTTGAAAACTTTCATACAGATTATTTGCACAAAACTTACAGTCAGATGTTGTGGCCGAGTGGTTAAGGCTATGGACTAGAAATCCATTGGGGTCTCCCCACGCCGGTTCGAATCCTGCCAACAACGAGAAACTTTTAACATCGGCTACAATTTCAGAAGTTAACCTTTAGAATTTCTTCCATGTCAGTTTTATAAATAGGTGGCTTATTTTGGTGTCACTATTGCCCTTTCACATATTTATTATCGCTACCCCTTTCATATCTTTGCTATAACTCTCGTCCTACATTAGCGCTGGTGCAAACACTTCAAATTATTATACCCTGGCTCTCTCAGTCATACCATTCATGCACTTGAAACTTACTTTACCAATAAAAGAAGCAAATAGAAAAATAAAACAAAAGTGCTTGCTGGATTAGGCAAACACACTTCATAAAACTGCATTTTCTTTTCTATTCTCCCCGTGTTACAAGCTTAACTGCTCCCTGTGTAATTTCTCTTAGCCTGCTGTCCCAGGAAGAGAATTTTATCTACAGGCTCTTTCCGTGTTTTTTTCCTAGTCTTTCTTTCCCTTTTCTTAGATTTGTAACTGTTCCTTTACGTGCTCTATTTAGGCGCCATTAATCTCATTTGAGCTCCTTGTACCTGCTGCTGTTTTCTCCACACCTCATACTGCCTTTTCCCTCTTTCTCTCTTTCTCTGAGGTTGGTGGCTACTTTCCAAAGCTTCTGATGCCTCAATGTTCCTTCATCTTGTTGTCAGACGTGAATTGGAAAAGCAACCAAATTAACAAGCCTTTACCACTCATACATGGCAGAGGATTATACTTTAATTCAATGAGCTAAGAAAAGCGTGTTGTGGGGCCCCTACGAGCCATGGTGCTTGCTTCATCATAATTGGGCACGCAGTCATTAGCCACAGCTCTGATCATGGGTCACTGAGGTCAGTTTCAATAATTCCTCAAAAACCTATCCATGCAGTCCCCCCTAACTGTGTAGTTATCTTGCTTTACTGCTGTTTGTGTGATTAGCTGGGAGGAGCTCACGGCAGCATCCTCCCTATAAAAGTGTAGATGGACCGCTCCTTAACTTTTTCTTGCTTCACATACAGATGGCTTGAGGAGGTACAGGGGAGATGCAGGTCTAATAGACAGAATAGAAGATCTGCGCCAGGTGTGTTTCTCTGCATTGGTGTCCCATCACAGGCCCACAAGTGTATGTGTGATCTTTGACTTCTGGCAGTTCACAAGCAGGCGGCCAGGAAACGGTTTCAGCCTATCAACCACTGAGGAGACAAAGCCTTTGTATAAGGAATGAGGAAGCAATGAACACATTCAGCCTATCACAGGAGTTCCCTGAGTGTTTAGAATTTTAAATTCTCCATGTCACTGTATGTTATTGACCCCAAGTAGCTCGCCGTGATCGTATAGTGGTTAGTACTCTGCGTTGTGGCTGCAGCAACCTCGGTTCGAATCCGAGTCACGGCATTGTGGTTGGCAGTGTCACGGCAGTTGGGTTTTTCTTTTACAGAATTACCAAATGTACCAGTTGTTTTTGTAAAATGTCTATTAAAAACAGATCCTTTAAAATATTTAAACGATCTAACGACAAATTATTTAAACACACATGATTATAAGATGTAGCCTTATTTTTGTTTTTAGGAGAGAATGTGCCTGCTGAAAAAAACATTATTTTTAAAAAGTGCATTGCGGGATATCAGGAATTTTCTGTGGGACACCTTGAAAACATTTTTATACAGATTATTTGCACAAAACTTGCAGTCAGTTGTTGTGGCCGAGTGGTTAAGGCGATGGACTAGAAATCCATTGGGGTCCCCCCGGGCAGGTTCGAATCCTGCCAACAATGAGAAACTTTTTAACATCGGCTACAATTTCAGAAGCTAACCTTTAGAATTTCTTCCATGTCAGTTTTATAAAGAGGTGCCTTATTTTGGTGTCACTATTGCCCTTTCACATATTTATTATCGCTACCCCTTTCATATCTTTGCTATAACTCTCGTCCTACATTAGCGCTGGTGCAAACACTTCAAATTATTATACCCTGGCTCTCTCAGTCATACCATTCATGCACTTGAAACTTACTTTACCAATAAAAGAAGCAAATAGAAAAATAAAACAAAAGTGCTTGCTGGATTAGGCAACACACTTCATAAAACTGCATTTTCTTTTCTATTCTCCCCGTGTTACAAGCTTAACTGCTCCCTGTGTAATTTCTCTTAGCCTGCTGTCCCAGGAAGAGAATTTTATCTACAGGCTCTTTCCGTGTTTTTTTCCTAGTCTTTCTTTCCTTTTTCTTAGATTTGTAACTGTTACTTTACGTGCTCTATTTAGGCGCCATTAATCTCATTTGAGCTCCTTGTACCTGCTGCTGTTTTCTCCACACCTCATACTGCCTTTTCCCTCTTTCTCTCTTTCTCTGAGGTTGGTGGCTACTTTCCAAAGCTTCTGATGCCCCAATGTTCCTTCATCTTGTTGTCAGACGTGAATTGGAAAAGCAACCAAATTAACAAGCCTTTACCACTCATATATGGCAGAGGTTTATACTTTAATTGAGCTCAGAAAAGCGTGTTGTGGGGCCCCTACGAGCCATGGTGCTTGCTTCATCATAATTAGGCACGCAGTCATTAGCCACAGCTCTGATCATGGGTCACTGAGGTCAGTTTCAATAATTCCTCAAAAACCTAACCATGCAGTCCCCCCTAACTGTGTAGTTATCTTGCTTTACTGCTGTTTGTGTGATTAGCTGGGAGGAGCTCATGGCAGCATCCTCCCTATAAAAGTGTAGATGGAACGCTCCTTAACTCTTTCTTGCTTCACATACAGATGGCTTGAGGAGGTACAGGGGAGATGTAGGTCTACTAGACAGTATAGAAGATCTGCGCCAGGTGTGTTTCTCTGCATTGGTGTCCCATCACAGGCCCACAAGTGTATGTGTGATCTTTGACTCCTGGCAGTTCACAAGCAGGTGGCCAGGAAACAGTTTCAGCCTATCAACCACTGAGGAGACAAAGCCTTTGTATAAGGAATGAGGAAGCAATTAACACATTCAGCCTATCACAGGAGTTCCCTGAGTGTACCGGAATATAAATTCTCCATGTCACTGTATGTTATTGATCCCAAGTAGCTCGCCGTGATCGTATAGTGGTTAGTACTCTGCGTTGTGGCCGCAGCAACCTCGGTTCGAATCCAAGTCACGGCATTGTGGTTGGCAATGTCACGGCAGTTGGGTTTTTCTTTTACAGAATTACCAAATGTACCAGTTGTTTTTGTAAAATGTCTATTAAAAACAGATCCTTTAAAATATTTAAATGATCTAACGACAAATTATTTTAACACACATGATTATAAGATGTAGCTATATTGTACCTACTGACATAAATTATCGTTCTTGAACCTATTTGCGGTGGGGGAATGGAGCTCTCCCCCATGCCAATCAGAATGCAGATGAATGCAGTTGCAGTTGAGTGACCTGTATTGTGGCTGTCTAGAGGGAATGCACAAATGTAGCTGTCTCGCAGCCCAATCCAGACGTCAATTGGAGACAGGTTTTCAGGCAAATAGAACAGTAAGTGCAGAGAAATGCTCACTCTCTAAAAATGGCATTTATAAAGTAGTAAAGTTAAATCCAACCTCACCAGTAAATAGGATTTATCAATAAATAAATAAAGCTTCTCCTCTCTGATATGGAATTACCCCCCAAAAAGTATAAGGGAATACCCAATGCTAACCTACGAGAGGGGCAGACCTCACAGTAGTGAAAAATGTAATAGACTGTTTTGTACTACCAGGACATGCAAACTACCACAGTACATGTCTTACCTTTTACTTACATAGCATGATGCCCCTAGGACTACCTAGGGCCTACCTTTTGGTTAATTATATGTAGTAAAATTGGAGTTTAAGGCTTGGCAAGTAGTTTTAAATGGCAAGTCGAAGTGGCAGTACACTGCAGCACAGGCACTGCAGTAGCAGGCTTGAGACAGGTTTGAAATGATACTTTTTTGGGCGGCACAATCAGTTCCTGGGTATATGGTATACCACTTTACAAGGGGTTTTCAAGTCAATGAAATCTGTCAGTCAGGTATACTCCAATTACACACATGATTAGGGAAGAAGCACGTTCACTTCAGCACTGATTAGTAGCAATAAAGTGATCAGAGTCCTAAGGCCAACAAAAAGATACAGCAAAATGCGTAGGTGAAAAGCAATAAGGTAGGGTTGAGGCCACCTTAAAAATGCAAGGTCTAACAAAAACAAACTAAGGATAACATGAGTAAAACATCAGGTTTCTCTACGGCATTTGGTGAGACAAGTGTGCCTTCTTTTATCTTCCATAAATGCAACCTTTCCCTGACCCCTTTATTATATAGCTCTTCAAGTAAAAAAGATAAAGCACTTACAAAGGAGCCTCAAATACTCAAAGATGGTAGACTTCTGTAATATGGGCCATAGACTAAAAGCAGCACGAAAACAGAGTGCAATAGGGTCCCAAAAACTTGAGTGCCACATGAGAGTATGCATGAAAGCCTATCCTTTTCCAAACTAGAGATATACTCATGCAATTTTTGTTTTTAGGAGAGAATGTGCCTGCTGAAAAATACATTATTTTAAAAAAGTGCATTGCAGAATACCAGGAATTTGCTGTGGGACACCTTGAAAACTTTCATACAGATTATTTGCACAAAACTTACAGTCAGTTGTTGTGGCCGAGTGGTTAAGGCGATGGACTAGAAATCCAATGGGGTCTCCCCGCACAGGTTCGAATCTTGCCAACAACGAGAAACTTTTTAACATCGGCTACAATTTCAGAAGTTAACCTTTAGAATTTCTTCCATGTCAGTTTTATAAATAGGTGGCTTATTTTGGTGTCACTATTGCCCTTTCACATATTTATTATCGCTACCCCTTTCATATCTTTGCTATAACTCTCGTCCTACATTAGCGCTGGTGCAAACACTTCAAATTATTATACCCTGGCTCTCTCAGTCATACCATTCATGCACTTGAAACTTACTTTACCAATAAAAGAAGCAAATAGAAAAATAAAATAAAAGTGCTTGCTGGATTAGGCAAACACACTTCATAAAACTGCATTTTCTTTTCTATTCTCCCTGTGTTACAAGCTTAACTGCTCCCTGTGTAATTTCTCTTAGCCTGCTGTCCCAGGAAGAGAATTTTATCTACAGGCTCTTTCCGTGTTTTTTTCCTAGTCTTTCTTTCCCTTTTCTTAGATTTGTAACTGTTCCTTTATGTGCTCTATTTAGGCGCCATTAATCTCATTTGAGCTCCTTGTACCTGCTGCTGTTTTCTCCACACCTCATACTGCCTTTTCCCTCTTTCTCTCTTTCTCTGAGGTTGGTGGCTACTTTCCAAAGCTTCTGATGCCCCAATGTTCCTTCATCATGTTGTCAGACGTGAATTGGAAAAGCAACCAAATTAACAAGCCTTTACCACTCATACATGGCAGAGGTTTATACTTTAATTCAATGAGCTAAGAAAAGCGTGTTGTGGGGCCCCTACGAGCCATGGTGCTTGCTTCATCATAATTGGGCGCGCAGTCATTAGCCACAGCTCTGATCATGGGTCACTGAGGTCAGTTTCAATAATTCCTCAAAAACCTAACCATGCAGTCCCCCCTAACTGTATAGTTATCTTGCTTTACTGCTGTTTGTGTGATTAGCTGGGAGGAGCTCACGGCAGCATCCTCCCTATAAAAGTATAGATGGACCGCTCCTTAACTTTTTCTTGCTTCACATACAGATGGCTTGAGGAGGTACAGGGGAGATGCAGGTCTAATAGACAGAATAGAAGATCTGCGCCAGGTGTGTTTCTCTGCATTGGTGTCCCATCACAGGCCAACAAGTGTATGTGTGATCTTTGACTTCTGGCAGTTCACAAGCAGGCAACCAGGAAACGGTTTCAGCCTATCAACCACTGAGGAGACAAAGCCTTTGTATAAGGAATGAACACATTCAGCCTATCACTGGAGTTCCCTGAGCGTTTCGAATTATAAATTCTCCATGTCAATGTATGTTATTGAGCCCAAGTAGCTCGCCGTGATCGTATAGTGGTTAGTACTCTGCGTTGTGGCTGCAGCAACCTCGGTTCGAATCCGAGTCACGGCATTGTGGTTGGCAATGTCACGGCAGTGGGGTTTTTCTTTTACAGAATTACCAAATGTACAAGTTGTTTTTGTAAAATGTCTATTAAAAACAGATCCTTTAAAATATTTAAACGATTTAACGACGAATTATTTAAACACACATGATTATAAGATGTAGCCTTATTTTTGTTTTTAGGAGAGAATGTGCCTGCTGAAAAAAACATTATTTTTAAAAAGTGCATTGCAGGATATCAGGAATTTGCTGTGGCACACCTTGAAAACTTTCATGCAGATTATTTGCACAAAACTTACAGTCAGTTGTTGTGGCCGAGTGGTTAAGGCGATGGACTAGAAATCCATTGGGGTCTCCCCGCGCAGGTTCGAATCCTGCCAACAACGAGAAACTTTTTAACATCGGCTACAATTTCAGAAGTTAACCTTTAGAATTTCTTCCATGTCAGTTTTATAAATAGGTGGCTTATTTTGGTGTCACTATTGCCCTTTCACATATTTATTATCGCTACCCCTTTCATATCTTTGCTATAACTCTCGTCCTACATTAGCGCTGGTGCAAACACTTCAAATTATTATACCCTGGCTCTCTCAGTCATACCATTCATGCACTTGAAACTTACTTTACCAATAAAAGAAGCAAATAGAAAAATAAAACAAAAGTGCTTGCTGGATTAGGCAAACACACTTCATAAAACTGCATTTTCTTTTCTATTCTCCCCGTGTTACAAGCTTAACTGCTCCCTGTGTAATTTCTCTTAGCCTGCTGTCCCAGGAAGAGAATTTTATCTACAGGCTCTTTCCGTGTTTTTTTCCTAGTCTTTCTTCAGCTTTTCTTAGATTTGTAACTGTTCCTTTACGTGCTCTATTTAGGCGCCATTAATCTCATTTGAGATCCTTGTACCTGCTGCTGTTTTCTCCACACCTCATACTGCCTTTTCCCTCTTTCTCTCTTTCTCTGAGGTTGGTGGCTACTTTCCATAGCTTCTGATGCCCCAATGTTCCTTCATCTTGTTGTCAGACGTGAATTGGAAAAGCAACCAAATTAAATAGCCTTTACCACTCATACATGTCAGAGGTTTATACTTTAATTCAATGAGCTAAGAAAAGCGTGTTGTGGGGCCCCTACGAGCCATGGTGCTTGCTTTATCATAATTGGACACGCAGTCATTAGCCACAGCTCTGATCATGGGTCACTGAGGTCAGTTTCAATAATTCCTCAAAAACCTATCCATGCAGTCCCCCCTAACTGTGTAGTTATCTTGCTTTACTGCTGTTTGTGTGATTAGCTGGGAGGAGCTCACGGCAGCATCCTCCCTATAAAAGTGTAGATGGACCGCTCCTTAACTTTTTCTTGCTTCACATACAGATGGCTTGAGGAGGTACAGGGGAGATGCAGGTCTAATAGACAGAATAGAAGATCTGCGCCAGGTGTGTTTCTCTGCATTGGTGTCCCATCACAGGCCCACAAGTGTATGTGTGATCTTTGACTTCTGGCAGTTCACAAGCAGGCGGCCAGGAAACGGTTTCAGCCTATCAACCACTGAGGAGACAAAGCCTTTGTATAAGCAATGAGGAAGCAATGAACACATTCAGCCTATCACAGGAGTTCCCTGAGTGTTCCGAATTATAAATTCTCCATGTCACTGTATGTTATTGAGCCCAAGTAGCTTGCTGTGATCGTATAGTGGTTAGTACTCTGCTTTGTGGCCGCAGCAACCTCGGTTCGAATCCGAGTCACGGCATTGTGGTTGGCAATGTCACGGCAGTTGGGTTTTTCTTTTACAGAATTACCAAATGTACCAGTTGTTTTTGTAAAATGTCTATTAAAAACAGATCCTTTAAAATATTTAAACGATCTAACGACAAATTATTTAAACACACATGATTATAAGATGTAGCCTTATTTTTGTTTTTAGGAGAGAATGTGCCTGCTGAAAAAAACATTATTTTTAAAAAGGGCATTGCAGGATATCAGGAATTTGCTGTGGCACACCTTGAAAACTTTCATGCAGATTATTTGCACAAAACTTACAGTCAGTTGTTGTGGCCGAGTGGTTAAGGCGATGGACTAGAAATCCATTGGGGTCTCCCCGCGCAGGTTCGAATCCTGCCAACAACGAGAAACTTTTTAACATCGGCTACAATTTCAGAAGCTAACATTTAGAATTTCTTCCATGTCAGTTTTATAAATAGGTGGCTTATTTTGGTGTCACTATTGCCCTTTCACATATTTATTATCGCTACCCCTTTCATATCTTTGCTATAACTCTCGTCCTACATTAGCGCTGGTGCAAACACTTCAAATTATTATACCCTGGCTCTCTCAGTCATACCATTCATGCACTTGAAACTTACTTTACCAATAAAAGAAGCAAATAGAAAAATAAAACAAAAGTGCTTGCTGGATTAGGCAACACACTTCATAAAACTGCATTTTCTTTTCTATTCTCCCCGTGTCACAAGCTTAACTGCTCCCTGTGTAATTTCTCTTAGCCTGCTGTCCCAGGAAGAGAATTTTATCTACAGGCTCTTTCCGTGTTTTTTTCCTAGTCTTTCTTTCCTTTTTCTTAGATTTGTAACTGTTCCTTTACGTGCTCTATTTAGGCGCCATTAATCTCATTTGAGCTCCTTGTACCTGCTGCTGTTTTCTCCACACCTCATACTGCCTTTTCCCTCTTTCTCTCTTTCTCTGAGGTTGGTGGCTACTTTCCAAAGCTTCTGATGCCCCAATGTTCCTTCATCTTGTTGTCAGACGTGAATTGGAAAAGCAACCAAATTAACAAGCCTTTACCACTCATATATGGCAGAGGTTTATACTTTAATTGAGCTAAGAAAAGCGTGTTGTGGGGCCCCTACGAGCCATGGTGCTTGCTTCATCATAATTAGGCATGCAGTCATTAGCCACAGCTCTGATCATGGGTCACTGAGGTCAGTTTCAATAATTCCTCAAAAACCTAACCATGCAGTCCCCCCTAACTGTGTAGTTATCTTGCTTTACTGCTGTTTGTGTGATTAGCTGGGAGCAGCTCATGGCAGCATCCTCCCTATAAAAGTGTAGATGGACCGCTCCTTAACTCTTTCTTGCTTCACATACAGATGGCTTGAGGAGGTACAGGGGAGATGCAGGTCTACTAGACAGTATAGAAGATCTGCGCCAGGTGTGTTTCTCTGCATTGGTATCCCATCACAGGCCCACAAGTGTATGTGTGATCTTTGACTCCTGGCAGTTCACAAGCAGGCGGCCAGGAAACAGTTTCAGCCTATCAACCACTGAGGAGACAAAGCCTTTGTATAAGGAATGAGGAAGCAATTAACACATTCAGCCTATCACAGGAGTTCCCTGAGTGTACCGAATTATAAATTCTCCATGTCACTGTATGTTATTGAGCCCAAGTAGCTCGCCGTGATCGTATAGTGGTTAGTAGTCTGCGTTGTGGCCGCAGCAACCTCGGTTCGAATCCGAGTCATGGCATTGTGGTTGGCAATGTCACGGCAGTTGGGTTTTTCTTTTACAGAATTACCAAATGTACCAGTTGTTTTTGTAGAATGTCTATTAAAAACAGATCCTTTAAAATATTTAAACGATCTAACGACAAATTATTTAAACACACATGATTATAAGATGTAGCCTTATTTTTGTTTTTAGGAGAGAATGTGCCTGCTGAAAAAAACATTATTTTTAAAAAGTGCATTGCAGGATATCAGGAATTTGCTGTGGCACACCTTGAAAACTTTCATACAGATTATTTGCACAAAACTTACAGTCAGTTGTTGTGGCTGAGTGGTTAAGGCGATGGTCTAGAAATCCATTGGGGTCTCCCTGCGCAGATTTGAATCCTGCCAACAACGAGAAACTTTTTAACATCGGCTACAATTTCAGAAGTTAACCTTTAGAATTTCTTCCATGTCAGTTTTATAAATAGGTGGCTTATTTTGGTGTCACTATTGCCCTTTCACATATTTATTATCGCTACCCCTTTCATATCTTTGCTATAACTCTCGTCCTACATTAGCGCTGGTGCAAACACTTCAAATTATTATACCCTGGCTCTCTCAGTCATACCATTCATGCACTTGAAACTTACTTTACCAATAAAAGAAGCAAATAGAAAAATAAAACAAAAGTGCTTTCTGAATTAGGCAAACACACTTCATAAAACTGCATTTTCTTTTCTATTCTCCCCATGTTACAAGCTTAACTGCTCCCTGTGTAATTTCTCTTAGCCTGCTGTCCCAGGAAGAGAATTTTATCTACAGGCTCTTTCCGTGTTTTTTTCCTAGTCTTTCTTTCCCTTTTCTTAGATTTGTAACTGTTCCTTTACGTGCTCTATTTAGGCGCCATTATTCTCATTTGAGCTCCTTGTACCTGCTGCTGTTTTCTCCACACCTCATACTGCATTTCCCTCTTTCTCTCTTTCTCTGAGGTTGGTGGCTACTTTCCAAAGCTTCTGATGCCCAAATTTTCCTTCATCTTGTTGTCAGACGTGAATTGGAAAAGCAACCAAATTAACAAGCCTTTACCACTCATATATGGCAGAGGTTTATACTTCAATTGAGCTAAGAAAAGCGTGTTGTGGGGCCCCTACGAGCCATGGTGCTTGCTTCATCATAATTAGGCACGCAGTCATTAGCCACAGCTCTGATCATGGGTCACTGAGGTCAGTTTCAATAATTCCTCAAAAACCTAACCATGCAGTCCCCCCTAACTGTGTAGTTATCTTGCTTTACTGCTGTTTGTGTGATTAGCTGGGAGGAGCTCACGGAAACATCCTCCCTATAAAAGTGTAGATGGACCGCTCCTTAACTCTTTCTTGCTTCACATACAGAGGGCTTGAGGAGGTACAGGGGAGATGCAGGTCTACTAGACAGAATAGAAGATCTGCGCCAGGTGTGTTTCTCTGCATTGGTGTCCCATCACAGGCCCACAAGTGTATGTGTGATCTTTGACTCCTGGCAGTTCACAAGCAGGCGGCCAGGAAACAGTTTCAGCCTATCAACCACTGAGGAGACAAAGCCTTTGTATAAGGAATGAGGAAGCAATGAACAGATTCAGCCTATCACAGGAGTTCCCTGAGTGTTCCGAATTATAAATTCTCCATGTCACTGTATGTTATTGAGCCCAAGTAGCTCGCCGTGATCGTATAGTGGTTAGTACTCTGCGTTGTGGCCGCAGGAACCTCGGTTCGACTCCTAGTCACGGCATTGTGGTTGGCAATGTCACAGCAGTTGGGTTTTTCTTTTACAGAATTACCAAGTGTACCAGTTGTTTTTGTAAAATGTCTATTAAAAACAGATCCTTTAAAATATTTAAACGATCTAACGACAAATTATTTTAACACACATGATTATAAGATGTAGCTATATTGTACCTACTGACATAAATTATCGTTCTTGAACCTATTTGCGGTGGGGGAATGGAGCTCTCCCCCATGCCAATCAGAATGCAGATGAATGCAGTTGCAGTTGAGTGACCTGTGTTGTGGCTGTCTAGAGGGAATGCACAAATGTAGCTGTCTCGCAGCCCAATCCAGACGTCAATTGGAGACAGGTTTTCAGGCAAATAGAGCAGTAAGTGCAGAGAAATGCTCACTCTCTAAAAATGGCATTTATGAAATAGTAAAGTTAAATCCAACCTCACCAGTAAATAGGATTTATCAATAAATAAATAAAGCTTCTCCTCTCTGATATGGAATTACCCCCCAAAAAGTATAAGGGAATACCCAATGCTAACCTATGAGAGGGGCAGACCTCACAGTAGTGAAAAATGTAATAGACTGTTTTGTACTACCAGGACATGCAAACTACCACAGTACATGTCTTACCTTTTACTTACATAGCATGATGCCCCTAGGACTACCTAGGGCCTACCTTTTGGTTAATTATATGTAATAAAATTGGAGTTTAAGGCTTGGCAAGTAGTTTTAAATGGCAAGTCGAAGTGGCAGTACACTTCAGCACAGGCACTGCAGTAGCAGGCTTGAGACAGGTTTGAAATGATACTTTTTTGGGCGGCACAATCACTTCCTGGGTATATGGTATACCACTTTACAAGGGGCTTTCAAGTAAATTAAATCTGTCAGTCAGGTATACTCCAATTACACACATGATTAGGGAAGAAGCACGTGCACTTCAGCACTGATTAGTAGCAATAAAGTGATCAGAGTCCTAAGGCCAACAAAAAGATACAGCAATGTGCGTAGGTGAAAAGCAATAAGGTAGGGTTGAGGCCACCTTAAGAATGCAAGGTCTAACAAAAACAAACTAAGGATAACATGAGTAAAACATCAGGTTTCTCTACGGCATTTGGTGAGACAAGTGTGCCTTCTTTTATCTTCCATAAATGCAATCTTTCCCTGACCCCTTTATTATATAGCTCTTCAAGTAAAAAAGATAAAGCACTTACAAAGGAGCCTCAAATACTCAAAGATGGTAGACTTCTGTAATATGGGCCATAGACTAAAAGCAGCACGAAAACAGAGCGCTATAGGGTCCCAAAAACTTGAGTGCCACATGAGAGTATGCATGAAAGCCTATCCTTTTCCAAACTAGAGATATACTCATGCAATTTTTGTTTTTAGGAGAGAATGTGCCTGCTGAAAAAAACATTATTTTAAAAAAGTGCATTGCAGAATACCAGGAATTTGCTGTGGGACACCATGAAAACTTTCATACAGATTATTTGCACAAAACTTACAGTCAGATGTTGTGGCCGAGTGGTTAAGGCGATGGACTAGAAATCCATTGGGGTCCCCCCTCGCAGGTTCGAATCCTGCCAACAACGAGAAACTTTTTAACATCGGCTACAATTTCAGAAGTTAACCTTTAGAATTTCTTCCATGTCAGTTTTATAAATAGGTGGCTTATTTTGGTGTCACTATTGCCCTTTCACATATTTATTATCGCTACCCCTTTCATATCTTTGCTATAACTCTCGTCCTACATTAGCGCTGGTGCAAACACTTCAAATTATTATACCCTGGCTCTCTCAGTCATACCATTCATGCACTTGAAACTTACTTTACCAATAAAAGAAGCAAATAGAAAAATAAAACAAAAGTGCTTGCTGGATTAGGCAAACACACTTCATAAAACTGCATTTTCTTTTCTATTCTCCCCGTGTTACAAGCTTAACTGCTCCCTGTGTAATTTCTCTTAGCCTGCTGTCCCAGGAAGAGAATTTTATCTACAGGCTCTTTCCGTGTTTTTTTCCTAGTCTTTCTTTCCCTTTTCTTAGATTTGTAACTGTACCTTTATGTGCTCTATGTAGGCGCCATTAATCTCATTTGAGCTCCTTGTACCTGCTGCTGTTTTCTCCACACCTCATACTGCCTTTTCCCTCTTTCTCTCTTTCTCTGAGGTTGGTGGCTACTTTCCAAAGCTTCTGATGCCCCAATGTTCCTTCATCTTGTTGTCAGACGTGAATTGGAAAAGCAACCAAATTAACAAGCCTTTACCACTCATACATGGCAGAGGTTTATACTTTAATTCAATGAGCTAAGAAAAGCGTGTTGTGGGGCCCCTACGAGCCATGGTGCTTGCTTCATCATAATTGGGCGCGCAGTCATTAGCCACAGCTCTGATCATGGGTCACTGAGGTCAGTTTCAATAATTCCTCAAAAACCTAACCATGCAGTCCCCCCTAACTGTGTAGTTATCTTGCTTTACTGCTGTTTGTGTGATTAGCTGGGAGGAGCTCACGGCAGCATCCTCCCTATAAAAGTGTAGATGGACCGCTCCTTAACTTTTTCTTGCTTCACATACAGATGGCTTGAGGAGGTACAGGGGAGATGCAGGTCTAATAGACAGAATAGAAGATCTGCGCCAGGTGTGCTTCTCTGCATTGGTGTCCCATCACAGGCCAACAAGTGTATGTGTGATCTTTGACTTCTGGCAGTTCACAAGCAGGCGGCCAGGAAACGGTTTCAGCCTATCAACCACTGAGGAGACAAAGCCTTTGTATAAGGAATGAGGAAGCAATGAACACATTCAGCCTATCACTGGAGTTCCCTGAGTGTTTAGAATTATAAATTCTCCATGTCACTGTATGTTATTGAGCCCAAGTAGCTCGCCGTGATCGTATAGTGGTTAGTACTCTGCGTTGTGGCTGCAGCAACCTCGGTTCGAATCCGAGTCACGGCATTGTGGTTGGCAATATCACGGCAGTTGGGTTTTTCTTTTACAGAATTACCAAATGTACCAGTTGTTTTTGTAAAATGTCTATTAAAAACAGATCCTTTAAAATATTTAAACGATCTAACAACAAATTATTTAAACACACATGATTATAAGATGTAGCCTTATTTTTGTTTTTAGGAGAGAATGTGCCTGCTGAAAAAAACATTATTTTTAAAAAGTGCATTGCAGGATATCAGGAATTTGCTGTGGCACACCTTGAAAACTTTCATACAGATTATTTGCACAAAACTTACAGTCAGTTGTTGTGGCTGAGTGGTTAAGGCGATGGTCTAGAAATCCATTGGGGTCTCCCCGCGCAGGTTCGAATCCTGCCAACAACGAGAAACTTTTTAACATCGGCTACAATTTCAGAAGTTAACCTTTAGAATTTCTTCCATGTCATTTTTATAAATAGGTGGCTTATTTTGGTGTCACTATTGCCCTTTCACATATTTATTATCGCTACCCCTTTCATATCTTTGCTATAACTCTCGTCCTACATTAGCGCTGGTGCAAACACTTCAAATTATTATACCCTGGCTCTCTCAGTCATACCATTCATGCACTTGAAACTTACTTTACCAATAAAAGAAGCAAATAGAAAAATAAAACAAAAGTGCTTTCTGGATTAGGCAAACACACTTCATAAAACTGCATTTTCTTTTCTATTCTCCCCGTGTTACAAGCTTAACTGCTCCCTGTGTAATTTCTCTTAGCCTGCTGTCCCAGGAAGAGAATTTTATCTACAGGCTCTTTCCGTGTTTTTTTCCTAGTCTTTCTTTCCCTTTTCTTAGATTTGTAACTGTTCCTTTACGTGCTCTATTTAGGCGCCATTATTCTCATTTGAGCTCCTTGTACCTGCTGCTGTTTTCTCCACACCTCATACTGCATTTCCCTCTTTCTCTCTTTCTCTGAGGTTGGTGGCTACTTTCCAAAGCTTCTGATGCCCCAATGTTCCTTCATCTTGTTGTCAGACGTGAATTGGAAAAGCAACCAAATTAACAAGCCTTTACCACTCATATATGGCAGAGGTTTATACTTTAATTGAGCTAAGAAAAGCGTGTTGTGGGGCCCCTACGAGCCATGGTGCTTGCTTCATCATAATTAGGCACGCAGTCATTAGCCACAGCTCTGATCATGGGTCACTGAGGTCAGTTTCAATAATTCCTCAAAAACCTAACCATGCAGTCCCCCCTAACTGTGTAGTTATCTTGCTTTACTGCTGTTTGTGTGATTAGCTGGGAGGAGCTCACGGCAACATCCTTCCTATAAAAGTGTAAATGGACCGCTCCTTAACTCTTTCTTGCTTCACATACAGATGGCTTGAGGAGGTACAGGGGAGATGCCGGTCTACTAGACAGAATAGAAGATCTGCGCCAGGTGTGTTTCTCTGCATTGGTGTCCAATCACAGGCCCACAAGTGTATGTGTGATCTTTGACTCCTGGCAGTTCACAAGCAGGCGGCCAGGAAACGGTTTCAGCCTATCAACCACTGAGGAGACAAAGCCTTTGTATAAGGAATGAGGAAGCAATTAACACATTCAGCCTATCACAGGAGTTCCCTGAGTGTACCGAATTATAAATTCTCCATGTCTCTGTATGTTATTGAGCCCAAGTAGCTCGCCGTGATCGTATAGTGGTTAGTACTCTGCGTTGTGGCCGCAGCAACCTCGGTGCAACTCCGAGTCACGGCATTGTGGTTGGCAATGTCACAGAAGTTGGGTTTTTCTTTTACAGAATTACCAAATGTACCAGTTGTTTTTGTAAAATGTCTATTAAAAACAGATCCTTTAAAATATTTAAACGATCTAACGACAAATTATTTTAACACACATGATTATAAGATGTAGCTATATTGTACCTACTGACATAAATTATCGTTCTTGAACCTATTTGCGGTGGGGGAATGGAGCTCTCCCCCATGCCAATCAGAATGCAGATGAATGCAGTTGCAGTTGAGTGACCTGTGTTGTGGCTGTCTAGAGGGAATGCACAAATGTAGCTGTCTCGCAGCCCAATCCAGACGTCAATTGGAGACAGGTTTTCAGGCAAATAGAGCAGTAAGTGCAGAGAAATGCTCACTCTCTAAAAATGGCATTTATGAAATAGTAAAGTTAAATCCAACCTCACCAGTAAATAGAATTTATCAATAAATAAATAAAGCTTCTCCTCTCTGATATGGAATTACCCCCCAAAAAGTATAAGGGAATACCCAATTCTAGCCTATGAGAGGGGCAGACCTCACAGTAGTGAAAAATGTAATAGACTGTTTTGTACTACCAGGACATGCAAACTACCACAGTACATGTCTTACCTTTTACTTACATAGCATGATGCCCCTAGGACTACCTAGGGCCTACCTTTTGGTTAATTATATGTAATAAAATTGGAGTTTAAGGCTTGGCAAGTAGTTTTAAATGGCAAGTCGAAGTGGCAGTACACTGCAGCACAGGCACTGCAGTAGCAGGCTTGAGACAGGTTTGAAATGATACTTTTTTGGGCGGCACAATCACTTCCTGGGTATATGGTATACCACTTTACAAGGGGCTTTCAAGTCAATGAAATCTGTCAGTCAGGTATACTCCAATTACACACATGATTAGGGAAGAAGCACGTGCACTTCAGCACTGATTAGTAGCAATAAAGTGATCAGAGTCCTAAGGCCAACAAAAAGATACAGCAAAGTGCGTAGGTGAAAAGCAATAAGGTAGGGTTGAGGCCACCTTAAGAATGCAAGGTCTAACAAAAACAAACTAAGGATAACATGAGTAAAACATCAGGTTTCTCTACGGCATTTGGTGAGACAAGTGTGCCTTCTTTTATCTTCCATAAATGCAATCTTTCCCTGACCCCTTTATTATATAGCTCTTCAAGTAAAAAAGATAAAGCACTTACAAAGGAGCCTCAAATACTCAAAGATGGTAGACTTCTGTAATATGGGCCATAGACTAAAAGCAGCACGAAAACAGAGCGCTATAGGGTCCCAAAAACTTGAGTGCCACATGAGAGTATGCATGAAAGCCTATCCTTTTCCAAACTAGAGATATACTCATGCAATTTTTGTTTTTAGGAGAGAATGTGCCTGCTGAAAAAAACATTATTTTAAAAAAGTGCATTGCAGAATACCAGGAATTTGCTGTGGGACACCATGAAAACTTTCATACAGATTATTTGCACAAAACTTACAGTCAGATGTTGTGGCCGAGTGGTTAAGGCGATGGACTAGAAATCCATTGGGGTCTCCCCGCGCAGGTTCGAATCCGGCCAACAACAAGAAACATTTAACATCGGCTACAATTTCAGAAGATAACCTTTAGAATTTCTACCATGTCAGTTTTATAAATAGGTGGCTTATTTTGGTGTCACTATTGCCATTTCACATATTTATTATCGCTACCCCTTTCATATCTTTGCTATAACTCTCGTCCTACATTAGCGCTGGTGCAAACACTTCAAATTATTATACCCTGGCTCTCTCAGTCATACCATTCATGCACTTGAAACTTACTTTACCAATAAAAGAAGCAAATAGAAAAATAAAACAAAAGTGCTTGCTGGATTAGGCAAACACACTTCATAAAACTGCATTTTCTTTTCTATTCTCCCCGTGTTACAAGCTTAACTGCTCCCTGTGTAATTTCTCTTAGCCTGCTGTCCCAGGAAGAGAATTTTATCTACAGGCTCTTTCCGTGTTTTTTTCCTAGTCTTTCTTTCCCTTTTCTTAGATTTGTAACTGTTCCTTTATGTGCTCTATTTAGGCGCCATTAATCTCATTTGAGCTCCTTGTACCTGCTGCTGTTTTCTCCACACCTCATACTGCCTTTTCCCTCTTTCTCTCTTTCTCTGAGGTTGGTGGCTACTTTCCAAAGCTTCTGATGCCCCAATGTTCCTTGAGCTTGTTGTCAGACGTGAATTGGAAAAGCAACCAAATTAACAAGCCTTTACCACTCATACATGGCAGAGGTTTATACTTTAATTCAATGAGCTAAGAAAAGAGTGTTGTGGGGCCCCTACGAGCCATGGTGCTTGCTTCATCATAATTGGGCGCGCAGTCATTAGCCACAGCTCTGATCATGGGTCACTGAGGTCAGTTTCAATAATTCCTCAAAAACCTAACCATGCAGTCCCCCCTAACTGTGTAGTTATCTTGCTTTACTGCTGTTTGTGTGATTAGCTGGGAGGAGCTCACGGCAGCATCCTCCCTATAAAAGTGTAGATGGACCGCTCCTTAACTTTTTCTTGCTTCACATGCAGATGGCTTGAGGAGGTACAGGGGAGATGCAGGTCTAATAGACAGAATAGAAGATCTGCGCCAGGTGTGTTTCTCTGCATTGGTGTACCATCACAGGCCCACAAGTGTATGTGTGATCTTTGACTTCTGGCAGTTTACAAGCAGGCGGCCAGGAAACGGTTTCAGCCTATCAACCACTGAGGAGACAAAGCCTTTGTATAAGGAATGAGGAAGAAATGAACACATTCAGCCTATCACTGGAGTTCCCTGAGTGTTTCGAATTATAAATTCTCCATGTCACTGTATGTTATTGAGCCCAAGTAGCTTGCCGTGATCGTATAGTGGTTAGTACTCTGCGTTGTGGCTGCAGCAACCTCGGTTCGAATCCGAGTCACGGCATTGTGGTTGGCAATGTCACAGCAGTTGGGTTTTTCTTTTACAGAATTACCAAATGTACCAGGTGTTTTTGTAAAATGTCTATTAAAAACAGATCCTTTAAAATATTTAAACGATCTACTGACAAATTATTTAAACACACATGATTATAAGATGTAGCCTTATTTTTGTTTTTAGGAGAGAATGTGCCTGCTGAAAAAAACATTATTTTTAAAAAGTGCATTGCAGGATATCAGGAATTTGCTGTGGCACACCACGAAAACTTTCATACAGATTATTTGCACAAAACTTACAGTCAGATGTTGTGGCCGAGTGGTTAAGGCGATGGACTAGAAATCCATTGGGGGCTCCCCGCGCAGGTTCGAATCCTGCCAACAACAAGAAACTTTTAACACCGGCTACAATTTCAGAAGTTAACCTTTAGAATTTCTACCATGTCAGTTTTATAAATAGGTGGCTTATTTTGGTGTCACTATTGCCATTTCACATATTTATTATCGCTACCCCTTTCATATCTTTGCTATAACTCTCGTCCTACATTAGCGCTGGTGCAAACACTTCAAATTATTATACCCTGGCTCTCTCAGTCATACCATTCATGCACTTGAAACTTACTTTACCAATAAAAGAAGCAAATAGAAAAATAAAACAAAAGTGCTTGCTGGATTAGGCAAACACACTTCATAAAACTGCATTTTCTTTTCTATTCTCCCCGTGTTACAAGCTTAACTGCTCCCTGTGTAATTTCTCTTAGCCTGCTGTCCCAGGAAGAGAATTTTATCTACAGGCTCTTTCCGTGTTTTTTTCCTAGTCTTTCTTTCCCTTTTCTGAGATTTGTAACTGTTCCTTTACGTGCTCTATTTAGGCGCCATTAATCTCATTTGAGCTCCTTGTACCTGCTGCTGTTTTCTCCACACCTCATACTGCATTTCCCTCTTTCTCTCTTTCTCTGAGGTTGGTGGCTACTTTCCAAAGCTTCTGATGCCCCAATGTTCCTTCATCTTGTTGTCAGACGTGAATTGGAAAAGCAACCAAATTAACAAGCCTTTACCACTCATATATGGCAGAGGTTTATACTTTAATTGAGCTAAGAAAAGCGTGTTGTGGGGCCCCTACGAGCCATGGTGCTTGCTTCATCATAATTAGGCACGCAGTCATTAGCCACAGCTCTGATCATGGGTCACTGAGATCAGTTTCAATAATTCCTCAAAAACCTAACCATGCAGTCCCCCCTAACTGTTTAGTTATCTTGCTTTACTGCTGTTTGTGTGATTAGCTGGGAGGAGCTCACGGCAGCATCCTCCCTATAAAAGTGTAGATGGACCGCTCCTTAACTCTTTCTTGCTTCACATACAGATGGCTTGAGGAGGTACAGGGGAGATGCAGGTCTACTAGACAGAATAGAAGATCTGCGCCAGGTGTGTTTCTCTGCATTGGTGTCCCATCACAGGCCCACAAGTGTATGTGTGATCTTTGACTCCTGGCAGTTCACAAGCAGGCGGCCAGGAAACAGTTTCAGCCTATCAACCACTGAGGAGACAAAGCCTTTGTATAAGGAATGAGGAAGCAATGAACACATTCAGCCTATCACAGGAGTTCCCTGAGTGTTCCGAATTATAAATTCTCCATGTCACTGTATGTTATTGAGCCCAAGTAGCTCGCCGTGATCGTATAGTGGTTAGTACTCTGCGTTGTGGCCGCAGCAACCTCGGTTCGACTCTGAGTCACGGCATTGTGGTTGGCAATGTCACAGCAGTTGGGTTTTTCTTTTACAGAATTACCAAATGTACCAGTTGTTTTTGTAAAATGTCTATTAAAAACAGATCCTTTAAAATATTTAAACGATCTAACGACAAATTATTTTAACACACATGATTATAAGATGTAGCTATATTGTACCTAATGACATAAATTATCGTTCTTGAACCTATTTGCGGTGGGGGAATGGAGCTCTCCCCCATGCCAATCAGAATGCAGATGAATGCAGTTGCAGTTGAGTGACCTGTGTTGTGGCTGTCTAGAGGGAATGCACAAATGTAGCTGTCTCGCAGCCCAATCCAGACGTCAATTGGAGACAGGTTTTCAGGCAAATAGAGCAGTAAGTGCAGAGAAATGCTCACTCTCTAAAAATGGCATTTATGAAATAGTAAAGTTAAATCCAACCTCACCAGTAAATAGGATTTATCAATAAATAAATAAAGCTTCTCCTCTCTGATATGGAATTACCCCCCAAAAAGTATAAGGGAATACCCAATGCTAACCTATGAGAGGGGCAGACCTCACTGTAGTGAAAAATGTAATAGACTGTTTTGTACTACCAGGACATGCAAACTACCACAGTACATGTCTTACCTTTTACTTACATAGCATGATGCCCCTAGGACTACCTAGGGCCTACCTTTTGGTTAATTATATGTAATAAAATTGGAGTTTAAGGCTTGGCAAGTAGTTTTAAATGGCAAGTCGAAGTGGCAGTACACTGCAGCACAGGCACTGCAGTAGCAGGCTTGAGACAGGTTTGAAATGATACTTTTTGGGCGGCACAATCAGTTCCTGGGTATATGCTATACCACTTTACAAGGGGCTTTCAAGTCAATGAAATCTGTCAGTCAGGTATACTCCAATTACACACATGATTAGGGAAGAAGCACGTGCACTTCAGCACTGATTAGTAGCAATAAAGTGATCAGGGTCCTAAGGCCAACAAAAAGATACAGCAAAATGCGTAGGTGAAAAGCAATAAGGTAGGGTTGAGGCCACCTTAAGAATGCAAGGTCTAACAAAAACAAACTAAGGATAACATGAGTAAAACATCAGGTTTCTCTACGGCATTTGGTGAGACAAGTGTGCCTTCTTTTATCTTCCATAAATGCAATCTTTCCCTGACCACTTTATTATATAGCTCTTCAAGTAAAAAAGATAAAGCACTTACAAAGGAGCCTCAAATACTCAAAGATGGTAGACTTCTGTAATATGGGCCATAGACTAAAAGCAGCACGAAAACAGAGTGCAATAGGGTCCCAAAAACTTGATTACCACATGAGAGTATGCATGAAAGCCTATCCTTTTCCAAACTAGAGATATACTCATGCAATTTTTGTTTGTAGGAGAGAATGTGCCTGCTGAAAAAAACATTATTTTAAAAAAGTGCATTGCAGAATACCAGGAATTTGCTGTGGGACACCTTGAAAACTTTCATACAGATTATTTGCACAAAAGTTACAGTCAGTTGTTGTGGCCGAGTGGTTAAGGCAATGGACCAGAAATCCATTGGGGTCCCCCCGCGCAGGTTCGAATCCTGCCAACAACGAGAAACTTTTAACATCGGCTACAATTTCAGAAGTTAACCTTTAGAATTTCTTCCATGTCAGTTTTATAAATAGGTGGCTTATTTTGGTGTCACTATTGCCATTTCACATATTTATTATCGCTACCCCTTTCATATCTATGCTATAACTCTCGTCCTACATTAGCGCTGGTGCAAACACTTCAAATTATTATACCCTGGCTCTCTCAGTCATACCATTCATGCACTTGAAACTTACTTTACCAATAAAAGAAGCAAATAGAAAAATAAAACAAAAGTGCTTGCTGGATTAGGCAAACACACTTCATAAAACTGCATTTTCTTTTCTATTCTCCCCGTGTTACAAGCTTAACTGCTCCCTGTGTAATTTCTCTTAGCCTGCTGTCCCAGGAAGAGAATTTTATCTACAGGCTCTTTCCGTGTTTTTTTCCTAGTCTTTCTTTCCCTTTTCTTAGATTTGTAACTGTTCCTTCATGTGCTCTATTTAGGCACCATTAATCTCATTTGAGCTCCTTGTACCTGCTGCTGTTTCCTCCACACCTCATACTGCCTTTTCCCTCTTTCTCTCTTTCTCTGATTTTGGTGGCTACTTTCCAAAGCTTCTGATGCCCCAATGTTCCTTCATCTTGTTGTCAGACGTGAATTGGAAAAGCAACCAAATTAACAAGCCTTTACCACTCATACATGGCAGAGGTTTATACTTTAATTGAGCTAAGAAAAGAGTGTTGTGGGGCCCCTACGAGCCATGGTGCTTGCTTCATCATAATTGGGCGCGCAGTCATTAGCCACAGCTCTGATCATGGGTCACTGAGGTCAGTTTCAATAATTCCTCAAAAACCTAACCATGCAGTCCCCCCTAACTGTGTAGTTATCTTGCTTTACTGCTGTTTGTGTGATTAGCTGGGAGGAGCTCACGGCAGCATCCTCCCTATAAAAGTGTAGATGGACCGCTCCTTAACTTTTTCTTGCTTCACATGCAGATGGCTTGAGGAGGTACAGGGGAGATGCAGGTCTAATAGACAGAATAGAAGATCTGCGCCAGGTGTGTTTCTCTGCATTGGTGTACCATCACAGGCCCACAAGTGTATGTGTGATCTTTGACTTCTGGCAGTTTACAAGCAGGCGGCCAGGAAACGGTTTCAGCCTATCAACCACTGAGGAGACAAAGCCTTTGTATAAGGAATGAGGAAGAAATGAACACATTCAGCCTATCACTGGAGTTCCCTGAGTGTTTCGAATTATAAATTCTCCATGTCACTGTATGTTATTGAGCCCAAGTAGCTTGCCGTGATCGTATAGTGGTTAGTACTCTGCGTTGTGGCTGCAGCAACCTCGGTTCGAATCCGAGTCACGGCATTGTGGTTGGCAATGTCACAGCAGTTGGGTTTTTCTTTTACAGAATTACCAAATGTACCAGGTGTTTTTGTAAAATGTCTATTAAAAACAGATCCTTTAAAATATTTAAACGATCTACTGACAAATTATTTAAACACACATGATTATAAGATGTAGCCTTATTTTTGTTTTTAGGAGAGAATGTGCCTGCTGAAAAAAACATTATTTTTAAAAAGTGCATTGCAGGATATCAGGAATTTGCTGTGGCACACCTTGAAAACTTCCATACAGATTATTTGCACTAAACTTACAGTTAGTTGTTGTGGCCGAGTGGTTAAGGCGATGGACTAGAAATCCATTGGGGTCTTCCCGCGCAGGTTCGAATCCTGCAAACAACGAGAAACTTTTTAACATCGGCTACAATTTCAGAAGTTAACCTTTAGAATTTCTTCCATGTCAGTTTTATAAATAGGTGGCTTATTTTGGTGTCACTATTGCCCTTTCACATATTTATTATCGCTACCCCTTTCATATCTTTGCTATAACTCTCGTCCTACATTAGCGCTGGTGCAAACACTTCAAATTATTATACCCTGGCTCTCTCAGTCATACCATTCATGCACTTGAAACTTACTTTACCAATAAAAGAAGCAAATAGAAAAATAAAACAAAAGTGCTTGCTGGATTAGGCAAACACACTTCATAAAACTGCATTTTCTTTTCTATTCTCCCCGTGTTACAAGCTTAACTGCTCCCTGTGTAATTTCTCTTAGCCTGCTGTCCCAGGAAGAGAATTTTATCTACAGGCTCTTTCCGTGTTTTTTTCCTAGTCTTTCTTTCCCTTTTCTTAGATTTGTAACTGTTCCTTTATGTGCTCTATTTAGGCGCCATTAATCTCATTTGAGCTCCTTGTACCTGCTGCTGTTTTCTCCACACCTCATACTGCCTTTTCCCTCTTTCTCTCTTTCTCTGAGGTTGGTGGCTACTTTCCAAAGCTTCTGATGCCCCAATGTTCCTTCATCTTGTTGTCAGACGTGAATTGGAAAAGCAACCAAATTAACAAGCCTTTACCACTCATACATGGCAGAGGTTTATACTTTAATTCAATGAGCTAAGAAAAGCGTGTTGTGGGGCCCCTACGAGCCATGGTGCTTGCTTCATCATAATTGGGCGCGCAGTCATTAGCCACAGCTCTGATCATGGGTCACTGAGGTTAGTTTCAATAATTCCTCAAAAACCTAACCATGCAGTCCCCCCTAACTGTGTAGTTATCTTGCTTTACTGCTGTTTTTGTGATTAGCTGGGAGGAGCTCACGGCAGCATCCTCCCTATAAAAGTGTAGATGGACCGCTCCTTAACTTTTTCTTGCTTCACATACAGATGGCTTGAGGAGGTACAGGGGAGATGCAGGTCTAATAGACAAAATAGAAGATCTGCGCCAGGTGTGTTTCTCTGCATTGGTGTCCCATCACAGGCCCACAAGTGTATGTGTGATCTTTGACTTCTGGCAGTTTACAAGCAGGCGGCCAGGAAACGGTTTCAGCCTATCAACCACTGAGGAGACAAAGCCTTTGTATAAGGAATGAGGAAGAAATGAACACATTCAGCCTATCACTGGAGTTCCCTGAGTGTTTCGAATTATAAATTCTCCATGTCACTGTATGTTATTGAGCCCAAGTAGCTTGCCGTGATCGTATAGTGGTTAGTACTCTGCGTTGTGGCTGCAGAAACCTCGGTTCGAATCCGAGTCACGGCATTGTGGTTGGCAATGTCACAGCAGTTGGGTTTTTCTTTTACAGAATTACCAAATGTACCAGGTGTTTTTGTAAAATGTCTATTAAAAACAGATCCTTTAAAATATTTAAACGATCTACTGACAAATTATTTAAACACACATGATTATAAGATGTAGCCTTATTTTTGTTTTTAGGAGAGAATGTGCCTGCTGAAAAAAACATTATTTTTAAAAAGTGCATTGCAGGATATCAGGAATTTGCTGTGGCACACCTTGAAAACTTTCATACAGATTATTTGCACTAAACTTACAGTTAGTTGTTGTGGCCGAGTGGTTAAGGCGATGGACTAGAAATCCATTGGGGTCTTCCCGCGCAGGTTCGAATCCTGCCAACAACGAGAAACTTTTTAACATCGGCTACAATTTCAGAAGTTAACCTTTAGAATTTCTTCCATGTCAGTTTTATAAATAGGTGGCTTATTTTGGTGTCACTATTGCCATTTCACATATTTATTATCGCTACCCCTTTCATATCTTTGCTATAACTCTCGTCCTACATTAGCGCTGGTGCAAACACTTCAAATTATTATACCCTGGCTCTCTCAGTCATACCATTCATGCATTTGAAACTTACTTTACCAATAAAAGAAGCAAATAGAAAAATAAAACAAAAGTGCTTGCTGGATTAGGCAAACACACTTCATAAAACTGCATTTTCTTTTCTATTCTCCCCGTGTTACAAGCTTAACTGCTCCCTGTGTAATTTCTCTTAGCCTGCTGTCCCAGGAAGAGAATTTTATCTACAGGCTCTTTCCGTGTTTTTTTCCTAGTCTTTCTTTCCCTTTTCTTAGATTTGTAACTGTTCCTTTACGTGCTCTATTTAGGCGCCATTAATCTCATTTGAGCTCCTTGTACCTGCTGCTGTTTTCTCCACACCTCATACTGCATTTCCCTCTTTCTCTCTTTCTCTGAGGTTGGTGGCTACTTTCCAAAGCTTCTGATGCCCCAATGTTCCTTCATCTTGTTGTCAGACGTGAATTGGAAAAGCAACCAAATTAACAAGCCTTTACCACTCATATATGGCAGAGGTTTATACTTTAATTGAGCTAAGAAAAGCGTGTTGTGGGGCCCCTACGAGCCATGGTGCTTGCTTCATCATAATTAGGCACACAGTCCACAGCTCTTATCATGGGTCACTGAGATCAGTTTCAATAATTCCTCAAAAACCTAACCATGCAGTCCCCCCTAACTGTGTAGTTATCTTGCTTTACTGCTGTTTGTGTGATTAGCTGGGAGGAGCTCACGGCAGCATCCTCCCTATAAAAGTGTAGATGGACCGCTCCTTAACTCTTTCTTGCTTCACATACAGATGGCTTGAGGAGGTACAGGGGAGATGCAGGTCTACTAGACAGAATAGAAGATCTGCGCCAGGTGTGTTTCTCTGCATTGGTGTCCCATCACAGGCCCACAAGTGTATGTGTGATCTTTGACTCCTGGCAGTTCACAAGCAGGCGGCCAGGAAACAGTTTCAGCCTATCAACCACTGAGGAGACAAAGCCTTTGTATAAGGAATGAGGAAGCAATGAACACATTCAGCCTATCACAGGAGTTCCCTGAGTGTTCCGAATTATAAATTCTCCATGTCACTGTATGTTATTGAGCCCAAGTAGCTCGCCGTGATCGTATAGGGGTTAGTACTCTGCGTTGTGGCCGCAGCAACCTCGGTTCGACTCCGAGTCACGGCATTGTGGTTGGCAATGTCACAGCAGTTGGGTTTTTCTTTTACAGAATTACCAAATGTACCAGTTGTTTTTGTAAAATGTCTATTAAAAACAGATCCTTTAAAATATTTAAACGATCTAACGACAAATTATTTTAACACACATGATTATAAGATGTAGCTATATTGTACCTAATGACATAAATTATCGTTCTTGAACCTATTTGCGGTGGGGGAATGGAGCTCTCCCCCATGCCAATCAGAATGCAGATGAATGCAGTTGCAGTTGAGTGACCTGTGTTGTGGCTGTCTAGAGGGAATGCACAAATGTAGCTGTCTCGCAGCCCAATCCAGACGTCAATTGGAGACAGGTTTTCAGGCAAATAGAGCAGTAAGTGCAGAGAAATGCTCACTCTCTAAAAATGGCATTTATGAAATAGTAAAGTTAAATCCAACCTCACCAGTAAATAGGATTTATCAATAAATAAATAAAGCTTCTCCTCTCTGATATGGAATTACCCCCCAAAAAGTATAAGGGAATACCCAATGCTAACTTATGAGAGGGGCAGACCTCACAGTAGTGAAAAATGTAATAGACTGTTTTGTACTACCAGGACATGCAAACTACCACAGTACATGTCTTACCTTTTACTTACATAGCATGATGCCCCTAGGACTACCTAGGGCCTACCTTTTGGTTAATTATATGTAATAAAATTGGAGTTTAAGGCTTGGCAAGTAGTTTTAAATGGCAAGTCGAAGTGGCAGTACACTGCAGCACAGGCACTGCAGTAGCAGGCTTGAGACAGGTTTGAAATGATACTTTTTGGGCGGCACAATCAGTTCCTGGGTATATGCTATACCACTTTACAAGGGGCTTTCAAGTCAATGAAATCTGTCAGTCAGGTATACTCCAATTACACACATGATTAGGGAAGAAGCATGTGCACTTCAGCACTGATTAGTAGCAATAAAGTGATCAGGGTCCTAAGGCCAACAAAAAGATACAGCAAAATGCGTAGGTGAAAAGCAATAAGGTAGGGTTGAGGCCACCTTAAGAATGCAAGGTCTAACAAAAACAAACTAAGGATAACATGAGTAAAACATCAGGTTTCTCTACGGCATTTGGTGAGACAAGTGTGCCTTCTTTTATCTTCCATAAATGCAATCTTTCCCTGACCCCTTTATTATATAGCTCTTCAAGTAAAAAAGATAAAGCACTTACAAAGGAGCCTCAAATACTCAAAGATGGTAGACTTCTGTAATATGGGCCATAGACTAAAAGCAGCACGAAAACAGAGTGCAATAGGGTCCCAAAAACTTGAGTGCCACATGAGAGTATGCATGAAAGCCTATCCTTTTCCAAACTAGAGATATACTCATGCAATTTTTGTTTTTAGGAGAGAATGTTGTGGAAAAGTAAATTTTGCCATGTTATATGTGCCTACGTGTTCCCCATATTATGCTATATGTGCATGATCGATATGCATGTATCCCCCTGTGATCGATTAAAGACGCAATTATAGTTGTGTCCAACTCTAGTATGCCAGTTTCCAGTTCTCGTGAAAGCAACGAGTATTAGGCCTATGTTGTCACGTTTTACAGTGTGCACGTTAATTCAGTAAAATGTCCCCGTTTCTAGGCCTCAAAAGGGCCCGGACACCAGATTCAAGCTCCTGTTTCCTGAACCCTCTCCGAGGAGCGATACAGCCCCCACCTGCATCCCTGACCCTTCGCTTACTTCCTGCCGCACAGTGCCTCCCGGATCCCAGCGAGGGCTCCAGGAGGTCGGGTACTTTCGCGCCTTGGGTCCCCTCTGTCACCTCGTGTGCACAGATTGCAAGAAAGTGGGGTAATTTCCCTCCGGATTACTAGGGACAGGGTACGCCCGGACACCCCTCCAAGGCTGGTGGTTCTCTGCTAGGGGGACCAGATGGGCTATGCCTGGGTACCACCTCCCTAGGCCACCCGGGGCTTCCTCCCTCCAGGCCAACGGCTTGTCAAATTGCCCAGGACGGGCTCCGTGGCTCTTGGGCAGTCGTCCCCCGGGCGTCCGGGGCTCCATCCCTGCCGACGGCATGGAAAAGTGCCCGGGACGGGCTCCATACGTCCCGGGCAGTCCTCCCCCGGGCGTCCGGGGCACCCATCTCCAGGAGGCAAACAGCATGGCAAAGTACCCGGGACGGGCTCCATGGGTCTCGGGCAGTCCTCCCCCAGGCATCGGGGGCTTCCATCTCCAGGCCAACGGCATGCCAGAGTGCCCAGGACGGGCTCCACGAGTCCCGGGCGTCCGGGGCTCCCTTCCCTGGGACAACGGCTTGTCAGAGTGCCCATGACGGGCTCCATGGGTCCCGGGTATCTGGGACTCCCTTCCCCGGGCCAACGGCATGCCGGAGTTCCCAGGACGGGCTCCACGGGTCCCGGGCGTCCGGGGCTCCCTTCCCCGGTCCGACGGCATGTCAGAGTGCCCAGGACGGGCTCCACGGTTCCCGGGCGTCCGGGGTTCCCTTCCCCGGGTCAGAGGCATGTCAGAGTGCCCAGGACGAGTTCCACGGGTCCCGGGCAGTACTCCCCCGGGCATCCGGGGCTCCCTTCCCCGGGCCGACGGCAGGTCAGAGTGCCCAGGACGGGCTCCACGGGTCCCGGGCAGTCCTCCCCCCGGGCGTCCGGGGCTCCCTTCCCATGGCCGACGGCAGGTCAGAGTGTCCAGGACGGGCTCCACGGGTCCCGGGCAGTCCTCCCCCCGGGCGTCCGGCGCTCCCTTCTCCAGGCCGATGGCAGGTCAGAGTGACCAGGACAGGCTCCACGGGTCCCGGGCAGTCCTCTCCCGGGCGTACGTGGTTGTCCGACAGATTCGGGCAGATGTGCTTTTACGAACCGGATCGGAATCGGCCCAAATAATAATAATAATAATAATCCACATTTGTAAAGCGCACAATCACCCGTAAGGGTTTCTAGGCGCTAGGGGCCGTCGGGAACATTAAGCAAGCTATTGCCCAGAGTCACATGGTGCTGGGCTAATCTGCCTCCGGTGCCGGGGATCGAACCGTGATCCCCAGATTCCGTAGTCAGCCGCCCTAGCCGCGGCGCCAGCTATTGCCCAGCGTCACATGGTGCTGGGCTAATCTGCCGCCGGTGCCTGGGATCGAACCGTGATCCCCAGATTCCGGAGTCAGCCGCCCTAGCCGCGGCGCCAGCTATTGCCCAGAGTCACATGGTGCTGGGCTAATCTGCGGCCGGTGCCGGGGATCGAACCCTGATCTCCAGATTCCGGAGTCAGCCGCCCTAGCCGCGGCACCAGCTATTTCTCAGAGTCACGTGGTGCTGGGCTAATCTGCCGCCGGTGCCGGGGATCGAAGCCGTGATCACCAGATTCCGGAGTCAGCCTCCCTAGCCGCGGCGCCAGCTATTTCCCAGAGTCACGTGGTGCTGGGCTAATCTGCCGCCGGTGCCGGGGATCGAACCGTGATCCCCAGATGGGGATATCCCAAAAATCTGGCATGGATACGGCCCGCCAGGACAGGTTTGGACACCCCTGGTATAGTGGTTAGTACTCTGCGTTGTGGCCGCAGCAACCTCAGTTCGAATCCGAGTCACGGTGTAGTGTAGTTCCTATTATCCCAATAGACTCTGCGCATTGGAATAATACCTTCAATAGTATAGGCCTAGACCAGACGTTAACTAGGTCTACTACTGTCGATATTAGACTTAAAGTTTTGGGTTTGCCAGCTAGCTCAGAGTTCACTAGAAACTTTCTCGAATAGGCAAGGAGGAGTTGAACCTCCCTGGATAGACAAGAAGGGATTTAGTTTCTGACAACCATAGAACATGACAACTTTGCTCTCCTCTAATCAAGAGTGTATCTCTAGAGTCGTGTGAAAACAAAAGACGACTTATTTTACTCAGTCAGTACGTGCATTCTTAGTCTCACCAGATTGTAGAGAAAAGGAAGAGACGGGCGTGTTCAATAAAAGATGTTATTTATTGATCAGTCTCTTCTCTCATACAAGAGAAATGGATCGATAATATTGCAATACTTATGGTTAAGTAAAGTGCATACATTAAAAGCAGAAGTATAAAATAATACTGTAAAAACATTGATATGGTTTCTAAGCCATATGAAGGTTTAAAATGAATAAAATGAATACATACACGTATACATTTGACTAATCGTACTCAACTGGTGTTTCTAACTATGCCTACCCCGTGTACCTGACCTAAGCCTAATACGTGGGCGGGGATAGAAAGTTACAGTTTAAGTTAAGTTTGTTTTGCCAAGTGACTGACTAAAGAATTCTCTGCAAGGGGTTATTCAGTTCTGTACCTGGAATCTAGGATGAATGAGGGATGGTATCTCTCATCTCTGGTCTCGATATTCCAGGCTGCCTGCGAGGGCTACCCGGAAGCGCCGGAGCTGGATTTCTCGGCAGGAGAAAAGGCAGCTTCTCGTTCTCAGCGCGTCAGGAAGGCGGGGCTGCGCCAGCGGGGTCTGCTCTTCTCTGGGCTTCGGCAAGTCTGGCTGCTCCGATCTCGTCACCACCGCGTGTGTTTGCATAGCGCAATATCGGTAATATTTATACCTTTAAGGTGCCGAGATTGACGTAAGGATGGACATAGATACGTCAATAAGGATGTCATACGACCTGGTCGTTAGCACATTCTTTTGCTGAAGTTCTCGGTGAAATCAAAACAATGGCCGCAGGGTTTTTCCCAGGTCTGTCATAGGTTTGATTTGTTTTGAGAACTCCGTATGCCTTATCAGGGGCTGGAGGAATATCGCTTGTCTAATTAGATGGCAAGCGTTATGACCTAATCAGATAACACGTTCCTGTGCCATAGTGTGGCTTAATCAGATAACGGTTCCTGCATCATGGGGGTTTTCTGCCTCATGGGATGGCTGCTAGTTAACTTGTTAACCAGAATAGGGTCAGGAATAGGGGGATCGATACAGAACCTATAGGAATACATCACACCCACTCCACGCTAACTATGGACATATTTACGAATCTATGCATAGTAAAACATACTGTAGAGTATCGTGTATACCTTACCACCCCAAAATACATAAATGCATTTTGAAATTATCAAATATACGGAAAAAACAGTCATATGTAATATATGCACTCAAGCTGCAGAATAATGCTAAAGTAATCACGCATATCTATACATTATCACTAAATTGTATATGAGAATTTACACATGAAATGGCTCTTAATACAGAAAAAAGGTTCGAGACCATTCCATCACAGAATAAAATAATTATGAACATACCAGCGGGCAGCTAATGTCTATAAACTATCTAAAATTAGAAATTTTAGTTCTCTAAGAATAGTTCTTACTTTAAGCAGAAGATAAGTGTCCCGAAAAATTCGAAAAATATTTTGGGGCTGCTTGAAAAAATTGCTGTCCGTGAACTGGAGGGAAAATTGTTCATGGTATTTTGCTTTTCTAGTTGAAGGCCAAATTCAGGGAACGCCGTGTACGAGCTTGCTCAAAAGTCTCTATTTCTGCTCTGGTGAGAACATCATATCATTTAGACTCTCGAAAAAGTTGTCAACAGCTTCCTGGGAGAGTTCCACTAACTCGGAAAAAGGTGTAACCATGCATTCGTGCGCATGATTGTCTCCATTGACATTTTGATTAGTATTGCTGACAGAAGGTCGTACCTGATCAATGCTGCTTTCATCTTGAACTTCACTACCCCTTAATCGTAGTGGTGAAGCTTCCACGAATGCCGTCATCAGGATTGGTAGCCGTTGAGGGCAGCACAAAGCATGAGCCTTTATTGGACTCAACAATGTTTCTGCATCCATTGGCGCATCTGATTGTAGCGTCAGACAGGTGTCTAACGCGCATTCTTCTCCGCATAGCAAGCACCTTAATACAGGTAAAACACATCGATGCCACATTGGTCGAAATGAAAGAAACCAAGTCATGTTCAGGTCTCTAAGCCGGGATAGTCCCAGGATTTTTGATATCCGGTCCCGGTATCCAATGGCTAGGATTGTTTCTTCCCTTGTTGCAGGTGTTTTGTCTGTGACATGGTTTGCCATAACGAAATATAAGGACTAAGAATAGGATTCCTGCAATTAGTCCTAAAATGAGGGGAAGTCCGCCAAAAATCGAATGGACGAAATCTGGAAAAATACCCAGTATGGCTTTGAATGGTGTTAATGCCATCGAAAATACTGTCTTAAATACTTTTGAGACTCCACTGGTATCAGAAATATTTAAGATTTCATTCAGGATTTCTGCGAAATGTATGGGGGAATTAGTTGATAATAAGGAGTGAATCTCTGCAGTCGTCCTTGCGACTAGGAGATCATACGTTTCTTTTGATGATGTCAGCCTTGTCGGCGTCTGGAGAAGCACTGTTTTCATTCTGCTTAAAGTATCTATTCGAATAGAAGTAATTTTCAAGTTGGGCCATGCCCTTGCCTCCCTGTCTGGAAGGGAGCTGGGGAACAATAAGCGTCCACAGCACTTGACCTTCGCAGTCGTAGTTACGAGATAAGGAGTCCCGGGCATAAGACTACAGCATCTGCGGTCCACAATTAGAATGTAACTCCCATTATAGAGTCTTTGAAAGAATGGTTCTATCTCTGTAGCAGGTGTGCCTAGCTGGTGACATGAAAGGTTATTTGAGTTCCCTTCACAGGCTCCATGCAAACTAATTCCATTACACAGAAGTGTACCGCTTAGTGACATCGCACAATTATTGCCACTAAGAAACACTTTCTGTCCTTTATTACTGACACATGCATGTGAATAGGGCAAGTTCCATGTTGTTTTAATGTACCCTTTTCCCAATTTTTCGTACATGCCAGCCTGTATATATTTTTGGCAGTATTGAAACCTGAAGGTTGATATTGGAATATTAATTATCCCATGTATTATCCATTCACTGACAGGTCGTTCTGACATTGTCACTGGTAATCTCTCGAGTTTCTCAATGCTCAGGATTGTATAATCAGCACCCTTTTGTGCCATACTGATTTGTTTATCAGTAAGGTTAAAGATATTGAAAAGTGACGTTGTGTTGATTAAACGCCAAGGCACATAGCCTGAACGCAGATTTTGTAACGTCCAGCCAAGCTGTACAATAGAACGCAATTGGGACTGACCGTGTTGTAACAACAGTAAGTCTTGCGATATTATGTCGATTGCTGAAGACACAATGCTGTCCAGAGAAAAAATTCTGGAGGACAGAGTCATTAACCCATTGTCCACTACAGAAAGTGATTTTTCCAAATTAATACGGTCAATTTCCCGTATACTTTCTGCTGTCTCAATTTGAGTAACCTTCCAGGCCTCGTTGTATGCTGCATATACAGAGGCTGCTATGAAACGTTTTTGACGCTGTTTGCGCGGTCCCATAATGAAATCACGCAAGTCAGCACCATCAGTAAGTAAAGTTAGGTGTTGCTTAATTTCTGCCAGTGCGGAAGTTTGTAGCCACTGAAGGCATAATTTGCCCACACTGTAGGTGGTTATTATCCCTGGGTGTTGTCTTTGGGAATATCTAGGGTCTGGCCTGGTCATTTTGAACCCCTGTGTTTTGTTCAGGAATCTATCTTGACAGTTATTAGTATCTGTGGGCCAGATCAACCACTTTTTCCAATCAGGATGTGTTCTGTTTTGGTTTAATATATAATTTACGTCTATCTCTTCATCTGTAGAGCTATTGCAGTTCATTGTTGGTTTTGGAATAGACGGTTTATTTAAGTCTTTGATTTTGGCTAAGCCAAGACAGGTAGTTTGTTGAACAGTGTCATTTAAAAATATAATTTGTTCTGGGATCATGCAGGCTCTAAACAAAGATTCTATACCCTGTACTTGCCATTCTTTTGTACCCCAAACACTTTTTACTTCAACATTTTGTCCCAATAATCAAAACCAAAAGTATTCATTTGTTCAAAGAATGAGTCTGAATATATCAATTTCGTGTTTGTTATCATGGTCTTTGTCCCTGTCTTATTTGACAATTTGAAATAAAATGTTTCAGCATTACTTGTGTTAAAACCTGAAAAGTATGAATATTTGTCATAAAAGGTTCTTGAGCTTCCTTTTGGAGGGGTTGCACAATGTTCCCATTGATTATAATTTAAAACATTTCTAGGTTGTGCAGATCTATGTAGAAAATGGTTACCATAGTGGTTATAACAGTACATACTATCATAATTTGTCGAACCCTGCAAATAATCATGTTTGGTAAATTTAGCAGACATCACTAAGTCAGACATCATATTATTTATACTTTCAAAGTCCCAATCATCAGCAAATGAGCTTGGTTTTGCAAAGTCACTCAACGAGATCTTAATTTGGTGTGGATATTTCAGGATTTCAACCGGACCATAAATTTCGTAGTCAGTGTTGTCCCATGCTACCCCACCCGGTATAGGATTGGCTGTGAAGTTGACTGAAGAAAGTTCTCTTTTCTTGACGTGTGAAGATGTGTGTGGTTTGAGGATCAAGTTGATTTTCTGACTTGCTGTGTCCATTTTAGCATATTTTCCCTCAATGAAGCGTCCCAAAGTTAGTACCATGATGAGCCAAAGTATGAGGATAAATGCACCAAAACCCACCCAAAATTCAATCCATGGAGAAATCAGATATGTTTCTTTCAGTTGTTTCAAAAGTACTTTAACTTTATCTTTAAAGGTTTTTGTTGATGGCTGTGATTTTGATTCAGTGAAGCCTTCAGAGGAATCATCGAAGTTTATGAAGTAGCCGGATGCAGTTCTGTCAATAGTTCCAATTGCTTCAGGATTGCTGTTTCTTGCATAGTCGTTTGTTACTTCATTATAGATTGGTGTGTCTCTGCTAAATGTTTTTATTTGGGTTTTCAGAGGTCTAAGTTCCATTGCATTGTTGCATAGTCCTTGTTGTAGTACTGTAGGCGTTTCGAATGTGATTAGCCTCTTAGATTGAACCTCTGTGTTTGTAGCAAATCTTGGTGTTCTACTACTTATCGGGAGTCCACTTGGCCTACTATTTGTTATCGGCCACATGATTGTGGTTTTACCAGGTCGATGGATACAACTCGGTTCTCCTTTTTACCAGCAAGCGGCGGTAGTACAACTGATCTTGTCCTGTTGACAGACAAGACAGGAACTGCTTTTCTGTAAGAAGGCCCAAATTCTGAGGTTCTTTGAAATCTGAACCTGTGTTTAAAATATCATTATTCTGCTATGATTTTGATATCAGAGAAACGAAAATGACAAGTTTTATATGTGTGTGTATTTTCATCACGATACAATGATGAATGCAGAAGTTATTGACAAATTCATTCTGAGCCCACAGGTCTCCAGGTTGTGAGCAGCGTCCATTTTAGTTGTTGCCCTTTACATAGGCATATACATGAGCCAATGATTCTTAAAGGACACGTATTCCTTAGCTTGAGTTCTTCCTGACTCCCATTTGACCTGAACAGGCTGAATCTGCCTACGTGATGTTGGCCTCACCAAACCAGTCCATGCCCTCTAGTCAATCTATATTAAAGATCTGAGCAACTTGTTGTGTACATTGGCCTGAGCAAGATTAGAAGGCCGAATACAGTAGCCATGCCTGTTTATGACCCATAAGCATCCCTTATCCTACATTTCTATCTTCCACACCTGGCTCTGTTTCTCTGCTTCTGGGCTTTTACAATGGGGAGGTGACTGTTTATATGATGGGGAGGAAACCAGTTCTATTGTGAGCTTCTCCGGCCTGCACAGGAAAATATGTGAAGTTTGACATATGTTCATGATGGAAGATGGGTTGGTCAGTTTGGGCAAGTAGAATGGAATTCATAATTATAGCCTGCTTTGTTATGGTACCATGGGAGCGACCTACAATGATGTGTTTCACAGCAAGAATGTGAGCCTAGGGGCAAACTTTTTGTATAAAAAGCCTGCCTGAGAAAGCTCAGGCAGGCTCCCTCTTTCAATTGTAAAACTACGGTTGGACGACGAAGCCTCATAATTAATTATAATAAAGATGTCTTTTAATTTTACAGATTGCCTGTCAATTCCTTTGCTGCTTTATTATGCAAACTGCTGGATAGATCCCTGGTGGGGAGAGTGAGTCATTTTCTACTTTTCCTCAAATGGCGCATCCAACTGTGGGCCTTATCATGGAGTGGTTATCTTCAGTAGTGTTTTGTCAAAGGATGGAAAAACTGCTGGGGAAGACAAGACAGAATTCTACCAAAAAGAGGTACTCTGGGCACAGGGTTTTCTGGGGGATTATTTGTCTCTGCGGCCCAGTATGTTTTTTGATTTTTCTGACTTAAAACTCTCCTGAAGTTGCCACTCCTGACTAAGGAACTTATTTTTTTCTTGCTGTAAGTATTTTTTAACAGACTGTTAGTGCAGTGGGGAATTGACAGTTATAATTTGGACAAATATTCGTGTATATGCAAATTGCAATTTGTATAGGCAGTTAATGAAGAGATATTTTCTCCATCTGCTTTAGTTGAAGAATAAAAGTGGGTCGCTCCCAGTCCTTTTTGGTTCTGAGTCCTTAGTTATTTATTGGTCGCGGAAATGTGCCTGTTTCGATAATCCTTTTAGTTCTTGGTTTCGGTTCGGTTTCATAAGATTATCACTGGTTACGATAATCATTCAGTTCAGTTCGGGTATCGATACATTTGTCTGTTCTGGTAGGCCTAAGTTCTTGGTTCGAGTGGTGTTTCCCGGTTGGAGGATTCGCGTCTGATACCTCCGGTTGGAACTCCAATTTATGAGCTCTCTTTAAAGGTCTGTGAGGCTGTCCCTTTTGCAGCCTTCTGGAAATCTGTTGAAGAATTAAAAAAAAAAAAAAAAACGAAAAAAATAGGAACAAAAACGTTTTTGTTGTAAATATGGTTTACAACTAGTATTGGCAGGTTATTTTTAACACAGTCTGTAGGCTGTTCCTTGTTCCTGTCCTAAGTGTTGACCTACGGGTTAAAATGTGTGTTTAAATGTCTATGTTGTTTGTGGGTTTTGTTGTAAATTGCGACGGCGCTATTTACAAGAAATGATTAGAGCACGCTGTTTTGTGTGGCCTGAGTGTTTGACTCCCCTTCTGTTTTGTGTCTGGAATGAGCTCAATGTATGTATGTGTATGGGTCACGTCCAATAGATGTAAATAAGGCTCCAAAGAAAAAAAATGAAAAAACGAAATTGCCTGTTCTTTAGACGCACGGTGTTAGATGTTCACAGCCAAGTCTTTTCAGCTGCAGTATATCTAATAAGAATGTTCATTCAGCCAGCACCTCTTTAGTTAAACACGGGTGGTGGAATTTTGCAAACAGTCCTTTTTAAATAAATATGGCGCAGTAATCTCACGCATTCCCAGTTAGGCAGCTGCGCCTAAGCTTGTGTGTTAATATGTATCTAAATAATAGGCTAGGGATATAGTGAGCGTTTTACATGTAGAACAGTCACAAATAGCAATAATTAGGTTTCATTAGGAGAAAATAATTGTTAATTATGAAAAATAATTATTAAAAACAAGTACTACAAAAATCGTTTTTTAATATTTGTGAAGCTTAACACTCATACTATGACCCCCTAGCATTAAAATGTTTGATTTAAGTTATGTTGTACCACAAAAATGACCAAACACTTCTGTGCGCAATTTCCCTTACCCTAGGCGCAAACAAGCTCATTTCTATAAGGTATAACGTAGTATTTTCAAATGTATGACTCATAAATTAGGTAGTAGACATTCTAGTAATACCCACTATGCAATAAAATTGTAGGATATTTATTTCTTAGTATCTAGAATACCAAAGTCGATTTTCAGATAAATAGACTGTTTTGAATGGTTTCAGGGCCCCTTTTTAAAGCGTCACTTCAGTAAAATGCATACATTTAGGTCATAATATATGTTTGCAGGTTGTGCCTTCTTATGATTCAGTGAGTCAATGTGTCATAGAAATTGTTTTAAATATAGTGAAATATTGAAGGTTATGTGGAAGTGGTTAAATCTACTGGCTTTGTCAGCTTCAGTTACCATGAGCAGGGGACTGGCAGAACCTGTATAACGTGTTCCAGCAATAGCGGCCGAGATGTTATCTTGTAAAGCTGTCTTGTTGACATTTGTGACCTTTTAATTAGGGCCTCGCCTGTGGAATGCAGCATGACATGGTTAAACATGCATTTGATGCTAACTTCAGCTGCCTCTTTGTATTTAAATCCCTGCCCCTGCCACGGTCCTGACCTGAGGTCACTTGAATAGCCTGACTTGCTCCGATAAATTTAATTCCTGCGCATGTCCATAATTTAAAAGTGTCTTCTTAAAGCGTTACAAATTTGACATTAGCTGGGATGGGGTTTTTGTTTTTAAACTAAAATGAGCAGAGGATGCAGGGCACATGTACAGCAAATGATGATTGCATTTTAGCCAAAGAATAAATAATAGCTCCAGCATGTTCCCACAAAACGCTTGTTGTTCGGTAAATTATGTCATCAACACATTTATCTCAAATTAGAAATACGGCGGGGCTGACACAGCATTGCATCCCGCTAATAATAATAAAAGGAACACTATTTAATTTGAAAAACTGCAGCCTCATTTGTCAGTACCCTGAAGGATTCTAGAGCCCACACGTGGTTTGCATAGCTCCCAGTTGCTTTCAAAATGCTGCACACAAGCGCTTTATATGAGATGTAGTTGATTGTATATGATTTAAATCTGTAACCTTCATTCATTGCAGGCTGGCTTGTTCTCATTTGCCGCATTCACATTACATCTGCGTTAAAAGCGCACATCTGAGATAATAAACAAATAGGAAAGGTATTCCTCATGCAAAATTGTAGCACCTGCACTTCATGTCTTACAAATTAAGCACTGTGTAAAATGAGGGAACATGATTTAAAAAGGGCAAATGCAAAAGTGATTGTTTTAAAAAAAATATCAAACATTCTGCTAAATGATCTGTAGAACTGGTATATGTGTGTCTCCATGCTAGGAACTAATTTTTTTTAGTTAAGTTTATATGACAAAAAGAAAAACGAAGTGTTACATTAAGTTTTAGATAGACGATAAGTAGAAGCCCTTCCCCAAAATTCTGCAACTTAAAGGCCTTAGGCCTGAGTGAGAATGGGCGTTTTTGCAAGGTACATGGACAAAAAGTTACAGGTAAATAATGAGAAGTTTTTTTGTATGTCACATTGTGTCATGTTCTGTAGTCTGATAAAAAGGGTTATAATTGATGTTGTGTTATGAAAAATGTGTGTGTCGTGTATCTTTTTCTGCTTCTTCCTACAGATGATTCATGGATTAATTCACAAGACACGTAAGTTGGCTGGTTGAAGAGACAATTTTTTGTAAGAGAAACATGTGTGTGTTTATGTTTTCATTTGTACATTTGGCCCACTGAAACGTGTTATTTGACACAGCGACATTATATTTGACTGCAGAGTATCAATTACCTGATGCCCTGCTGTCAAAAGGAGGGTTAGACTTGACAATTGAGATTGGGCTGCAGGTTTATAGTATAGTATGGTATTATGCATGACCGTTTATTCATATATGCTGTTTGTTTGTCTGGGCTGTTTTTTTCCTTGTGCTTGATATACAGCAAGTATATCTTATGGCTTGAGATGGCTTGATATGTGTATTTTTTTTAATCCCCTGTGCTGTGAAGGAACACATATGACGATATGTGTTATTTCACAATAAATTGGATGAATATTGTATTAAGATAAATTTCACAGATATGGACCTCATACTGTGAGCGAGTAAGGCAGCAGTTTTTCCAGTGCATGCCTAAATTTGGCTGTAATGATATTTAAGAAAACTAAAATGATATACTGGATCAAAGTGTGCCACCCGTTGTTAGTCACTTACTGCCCTTTTCCCTTAAGGACAGGCAGCTCTGCATTTATGTATCCTTGATTGGGCCTAAGGATGGAATTATAGATCCGTGACTAAAGGTGGCCTAATTTCGATATCGCATTTTTTGATCGCGTTTTTGATTAGCCTATGGATTCATTTTTTTTCTTTCCCTGAAGAGACAACTGAACATTAGTTAGAATTACCGTGTAGGGTATAAATTGTCAGCGGTAGAGTTAAATTTCTGTAACATTGGTCTTTCATGTATCCCCGTGCTCTTGGTGCTGCGTCACACGCCTTAGGCCACCCAAGCCCTCTTGTCCTTCCTATAGATTTTTCTTTTTGCTTCTTACCTGACCAATGTTGCATCATGTTTAGTTATTGAAGATTTTAGTTGTGTTCTACTTCCATTTTCCCTTCTCCATCTTCCTTTCACCAGTCAGCCCATTTATTATTATGGGTATATTGTTCATGTTCACACTTCTAAACTGCAGTGATGTAGTAGGAACCCCCCTTATGCCACATACATTCCCTTTTGATTGATCAGACTAGTTTTCGAGAATTTTCTTTAGGCCCACTTCAAATGTCTTTTCAGACTGACTGTCAGGATAGTGATAGCCTGGTTAATTGACCCAATACAAGTTTTCCATCTCAATAGGAGATATCTCAAGTTTACATTCTTTTTAGTACGACATATTTTTAATGTCTATTTTTAATTTTTCAGTTCTCTTCTGTTTCTGCTGTTTCAATTTTTTTAATTAGATGTGTTCTAATCATGCAAATACCAGGAATTTCTAGTGTTTGTTCTTTGTCTTCACATTTGATCATTAGCCTTTGTGTTGCATAGTGCACTTAATGCACATTTTTAAGGGACTTTTCTTCATGTCCTTGATAATCTGAATCATGTTATTTTTCTATTCGAGATGTTCTAGATAAGGAGTTTAGGAACACCTAGGCTTCATCATTAAGGAGAATTTGTATTTACCCCATTAAATAATGTATCCCATTAGATAATGCCACTGTGTGAGGGCATCCATTTAGGTTCCCATGACGTATTGCCACTCCTTTGCAGATTGCAGGCCACTTGCTTGCAGCTCTCTTGTCAAAAAGCCAACCCATGAACTGTTTTTATATCTGACTTGAAGGAAACTAACAATTGTGTTACACTTCCTATATCACTAGGTTCTGCGGGAATCTTCCAGAGTCAAAAAGGAAGAATGTTACCCTGCAGACCGGTGATCAAGAAAAAGTCTGGTCCCCATCAGTAAACATGGCAGACGACTACAGACTTCTTGGCCTTGCAATTCCTGACAGCAATCAGCAGCATGAACAGCAATCAGCAGCGTGAACAGCAATCAGCAGCGTGGGCAGCGGTCATCAGCATGGACAGCGATCATCAGCGTGCCTTCAGTGGTACCTCCTAAGCAAGCCATTTGTTTCATCAGAAGGCGTTGTAAAAAGAGAAAAAGTGCAAAGATGCGGAGGATCCCTGCTTCTGATGGCAGAACTGTCATCTACTTTGTTCAACTTGTTCAAACTGTCATGTGCTTGAACCTCTGACAGCGCGCGGTCCCCTGACCCCCCTTGGCCTGAGTTTTTGGCCTTTCCCCACACACACCTCTTTTTCTTTGCTCCAGCGGAAAGGCAGTGCACCTGAGAATATGAGTTTGGAAAATTCTGGTGCCCGTGAGAGAGCAGCTTGAGCGTCCTCTGACACTAAATAATGAGTGTTGGAGTCTGAAAGTGCTGCTGATCTTGCTGGCTTGTTTTTCAGTAGTGCTTGGATCTGCATGAAATGCTTTGTGCCCTTGATCAATGAAGGGCGCATCATCTGTAGTATCTGCCACGAAGAAGAGACACTGGTGCACTGCCTTGAGACATTGAGACTTTGTAATTGAGCTATGAGTGTTTGCCAAGAGGGCACTCCAACGGATACTGAGTCATGAAGAGCCTGAATGGAGAGGCCCAACGTGAAGAAGACACTGGAAGCGGATTTGATGGACAATAGAAGCCTGCCAGTAGAGGCTTTGACGGACTCTGGGTATTTTCTGTGAGCTTGTCTAGAATTGGAGTTTGGAAACTAATTTTTGCAGCTTTGCTAGCATTATTTTAAAGTACTATTCCCTTGAGTTGAAGCAGAATAACGTCCATTTCCTGTGAAAGAGTACCCCCTTTTCACCTCAGAGCATTAATGAGAGTCACCACTGTTTCACTTGAACATATGATGAATTACAGAAATACATAAGAATACCTAAAATGTACTAGATAATTTTAGGATTTACGTTTGCTTAGGGTTGTGGAAAATTATGATTTATTTGTAATAGCGGTCACTGCTTTGTTTATATGTTCCTAATAACGTGTTTTCTAGTGTGTTTTAAACATGGCGTTGTCTTTTATGGGTAGGATTGTTTTTTTTTTCCTGCCCAATTCACATCTGCACCCACCTCCCACACCTATGTCTTTCTTCTACTTCTTTGCATCTTTCCAGATGTTACCCGAACACGGATAGTTAGGAGATCAGAGTTTACTGATAATTCCTTTTGTATCGTTTTCATCAACACCAGTTAGTAGTTGGACATCACTTATTGTTGGGTGTGTGGTCTTGTACCACATACTACAGATAGAGGCACTCCCTATTTTTGTCCTGCCATATATGGCCTTTGTTCTACTGCATGTGTAGGGAGACCTGTCCCGAGAGAGAGAGACGCTAGATAATAGGATTATGCTTCAGTAACATCTTGAGGATTTTTTTTATAAAATATAGATCTGGACCCAGACTAGCGTGAGTATAGGTTATTGCCTATGTAAGGGCAAAAGGGGCGTCTGAGGTTCTTTGAAATCTGAACCTGTGTTTAAAATATCATTATTCTGCTATGATTTTGATATCAGAGAAAGGAAAATGACAAGTTTTATATGTGTGTGTATTTTCATCACGATACAATGATGAATGCAGAAGTTATTGACAAATTCATTCTGAGCCCACAGGTCTCCAGGTTGTGAGCAGCGTCCATTTTAGTTGTTGCCCTTTACATAGGCATATACATGAGCCAATGATTCTTAAAGGACACGTATTCCTTAGCTTGAGTTCTTCCTGACTCCCATTTGACCTGAACAGGCTGAATCTGCCTACGTGATGTTGGCCTCACCAAACCAGTCCATGCCCTCTAGTCAATCTATATTAAAGATCTGAGCAACTTGTTGTGTACATTGGCCTGAGCAAGATTAGAAGGCCGAATACAGTAGCCATGCCTGTTTATGACCCATAAGCATCCCTTATCCTACATTTCTATCTTCCACACCTGGCTCTGTTTCTCTGCTTCTGGGCTTTTACAATGGGGAGGTGACTGTTTATATGATGGGGAGGAAACCAGTTCTATTGTGAGCTTCTCCGGCCTGCACAGGAAAATATGTGAAGTTTGACATATGTTCATGATGGAAGATGGGTTGGTCAGTTTGGGCAAGTAGAATGGAATTCATAATTATAGCCTGCTTTGTTATGGTACCATGGGAGCGACCTACAATGATGTGTTTCACAGCAAGAATGTGAGCCTAGGGGCAAACTTTTTGTATAAAAAGCCTGCCTGAGAAAGCTCAGGCAGGCTCCCTCTTTCAATTGTAAAACTACGGTTGGATGACGAAGCCTCATAATTAATTATAATAAAGATGTCTTTTAATTTTACAGATTGCCTGTCAATTCCTTTGCTGCTTTATTATGCAAACTGCTGGATAGATCCCTGGTGGGGAGAGTGAGTCATTTTCTACTTTTCCTCAATTCCTTCTTTACCGCGATCTTTTCTCTGACTAGATCCCCGACTTTTGGAATCCAGACAGGTCTTGCTGGGACAGGTGGTGGTTCTTCAGTGGTTGTTGGCTGCTGTTTCAACTTTATGTTGCTCAGGTCTTTTCTTGTTTCATTTAAGTCCTGCAAAATAGCCAAACGATCTTTGATATCAAAGCTTTTTTCCTTCACCACTGAAGTCTGACTGTCGAGGTCTAAGACTAACATCCTAGTTCCAAATAATAATTCGTACGGACTGAATCCCTTCAGAGAATTTCTTGGCAGGTTATTTAAACTACGTTGGACACTTATTAGATCTTTGACCCACCCAGCTCCCGAACCTAATATCCTTTCTGTTATAGATAGCTTTATGCCTTGGTTTTTTCTTTACACCATCCCGTATCCCTCAGGAAGGAAGTGAGAAGAGTCCCGCTGTGCTATGCTCATTTGGCCATGTTTCCCCTCACGCTGGAGGGCTAGAGTGAAAACAATGGTCAAACGTAGCATGCTCTTAGCGTATATGCCATTTAGACTCGCAAATCTTTGTATAACAGTCCAGACGTCAGCCGAGTGCTGGTGATCTACATTATAAGTGGAAACTAGCCTGTATATGTTAATCGGACGCTTTGCTTTTTACTGTTGATCTTTTCTGGAGTGAAACGACACGGTATTACACCGTTTCTCTCACCACTGCGATTTCTGTTACAGTTTGGGCAGTTCTTTACAAAAATGGTATGATGCAGGCTCATGCCTGGCCACCAGTACCTTGATTGTAATTCTTCCAGAGAATCTTTTAGTTTGAGGTGTCTTAGACCCTCGCCCATATGCGCGTCTGCTATTAACAAGTTTCTCCTGTCCATGTTTGGAATCACTCTATCCCCCACTCCAGGGATTCGAGCAAAAGGGACGGAGTTTGCATCGATTATGTATGTATAATTGAGTGGATAGTTGATCGGTAGCGCTGAGCAGTCGCCTTTTGATGACGTTTTCACCGCCAGCACTGTTTCACCGTCAATATACTTCACTGTACGCTTTTTTCTAGCTACGGAAGCCGATTTAGTTGCTACCGCTGTGGCTGTCTCAGCCAATGAATTCCCTGCAACGTGAACGCCATCACGCTGATGACTCAGTGAGTGTGTCACGTGAGTCTTTGGTAGTTCTTTTTGTAAAAGAGCTATTTGTTCCCAAAGCAGTTTTTGCTTTATTGTTGCACCTGTGTCATCTTTGTAACCGTTTTGAATCCATGTCTGCAAATCGTTGTTATATGATTTGACGCAGTAATATGAATCGGACACTATAAGTGTCGGGAATTCGCGATCCGCATTATCTAGCGCCATTTTCAATGCTATTATTTCAGTCTGTTGTTCTGAATTAGTTTCTACTGAGTGTGTTTTTGTTAATAGAGGTCTTAGTTTACCTCCGCGCCACACTTCTTTTGTAATCTCACATGTGGGGTTGTATGCTTGTTCTCCCCAAACGGAGGGTTGAGCATGTCCGTCTGTATAGATTACACAAGCGTATTGTCGTAAGGGCAGAATGTCGATTGGCAGAGGGAATGTTCTTTCATATTCTAGATTTTTTAGTTCCTCTAGTTCTGGATCAAAGTAGTAGTATACTTTGTCCGTTGTAATTGAAGTCCCCCATTGTATCCATTCCGGATTCAATGTTGTTGTTGGTAAATTACACGGTGTTGTTAATGCCTCAAAGGCTGATTCTGCTGTTCTGACTGTGATACGTCTACCGTCAGCTCGATCTTTTTCTCTAGCTATTGCGGTTTGAACTGCATGAACAATTTTTTCTTTAATGCTGAACTTCTTTTCAGCTTCTGTGTACAAGTGTGATTTGAATGCAATCGGTACCTTTTCTCCCTCATTAGAGGTCAGGTATGTGAATCCGCATCTTCCTGGATGACTCGAATCACAAGATTGCGTGTGTTATCACGTGTATCTAATTTTGTTTTAATTAACATGTCTGTTTGTAAGGATCTCAAAATTTCTGTGTGTATTTGAGTCCAATTGGTTCTTTTAAAATCTGGTTTTATTAGATCATAAAGGGGTTTGACCCTTTCTGCGTAATTTGCAATGTATGTTCTTCCGAAATTTAGGAAGCCTAGAATTGACTGTAGGTTTTTTAGTGTTCTAGGTGCTTGGAGTACGGCACATTTCTCTAGGAAATTGTCAGCCAGGCTTTTGCCTTCACTTGATAATTCATATCCTAAGAACAGGACTGTTAGATGGGCAATTCTGGATTTTTTAAAGTTGAATTTGTAACCCTCTGCTGCGAACCCAAGTATTATGGTGTTCACTCTCTTCAAGTGAGTATCCAAGTCATCATCTGTTAAGTATATGTCGTCGACATACGATAATGCTTCGTCATCATATGTTTGTAGTAATTCTGTTACTCTTGCTGAGAATACCCCTGGGCTATTCTTGTACCCCTGGGCTAACCGGCAGAATTGTTTTTGCGTGCCATTTATTGAGAACGCAGACAAATATCTGCTCTCTGGTGCTATGTTTTGACAAAAGAATCCATTAGAGATGTCTAATGTTGTTTTGTATTTTTTGCGCACTATGTTATTCATTAGTGCAGCACTATGCGAGTTTTGCACTGCAAAAGTTTTGCAACATGAGTTAAGGTGTCGGTAATCCAAAACTAGACGATATGAATTGTCTGGTTTGGAGACCGGAAACAAAGGGTTGTTCATTTGTGAGGTGCAAGTTTCAATCACCCCCTGGTATTTTAATTGATCTAGAATTTCTTTTACCTGTTTTTTAGCTTCTTGCTTAATTGGGTACTGTCTTTGTGCAGTAGGTTGTGATTTTAACTGGATTTTGTGAGGAGGAGAGTCCTCATCCCATCCTACATGATTTTTATATAAAGCAGGAGCTAGAGCTACTGCCCACTTTCTGGCAAGTGTATATTTTTTATGAATTGGGATATGATTTGCGAAGGCAGGCATAATTATTTCTTCGCCATGAGGGCACTCCCTGACAAACTCTGGTGGCCAGTCTTTTTCAGCTAGAAGGATGTCATAGCCCTTGGAGAGATTATCCCAAAATAGTCCCCTTATTTTTCTAGTCTTATCCCCTTCTATACGTAATGTTATTTCATATATTTTGTGAGGTTTGCTAACTCTGGTGTCTGCAGTTTCCACTTGAAGATATTCATTTGTGTCCACTGTCTCCAGATGATTCATAAGAACTTTGCGAGCTATGCTCACTTCTGCTGCGCTGTCTAGCATTGTCTGAGCCCATTCTCCGTTTTTCAGTTGTGTCCTCAGTATTCTCGGCATTGTTAACTACTTTAATACTGGCTACCTTCTTTTTTGGAAATTGTAATTTCGTTTTTAGATGAGCAGGTTCCTTGTCTTTGGACTTGGCGTGCTCTTCTCTTTGTTCTGATCGTCCTCTTCTTTCCGATTTCCGCGAGGAAGTCTGAAAAGATTGAGAGGGACGTGTATCAATGTCTTGATATCTATCAGGCTTCTTTATATTATCCCTATTTCTAAGGTTATATCTTTTCCCAGAGGGGTCACTTTGGGGTGACCTGTGTCTTTGGTTCGGAGATTTTTCTCTCCGCCTAGGAGACCTTCCTCTGGACTGGAATTTCTTTTCTTTAGGATTGGATTGTTTGTTTCCATCCCAGCTCTTTTTTTGTGATGTTGAATTATTATTAAAAAATATTTTTTCAGGACTTTCAATCAGTTGTGGTTTTACTGGTATTCCACCTAAACTATCTCTACCTAGTTCCTCATAGGATTTTTCTATAATTCTGGCAATTTCAGCTGGTTGGTCTGCTATATCTGTCTCCTTTAACCTCTGGCGGATCGCCACGTTTGCTGCTTCTCCCTTTATGTTGGCTAATAATATAGCCAAGACCTGCTTGAAGTCTTTTAGTAATTTCATACCAAGAGTTAAAGCGGGTTCTGGACCGTATTCGTCTTGAATTTGTTTTAGCACATCTGGTATTACCGAAATGGATGGAACACCGTGCGTTTTTGTGTAGATGGAAGCAAAGACTGTACCCCAAGTGTCACAGTCCTCCACGTGTGGTGCGATTCCCATTGGAAGACAGATAGTCAGAATCCTGTGTTTTTCTAACGGGGTGGTGTCTGGAAACACCGCCTCTATTTGGGTGATTTTTTGTGCTAACCAGAATGGTATTTGTTCCCGTTTAGCTGGTACTTTACCTAGGCAGGATTGTATGTTCTGTGGTGTAATTTTATTTGTGTTCCCCTGGTGAGGGGCCAGCTGTGGAATTTTAATTGCTGGTTGAATTGTTGAAGTCCGCATCACATATTGGACTAATTGTCTATGTACTTTTATTAATTGTTTTAGCTGTGTTAAAAGCTCTGGTGCAGGCATTCTTTCGATGTCTGGATGTGGTGTGTATCCGGCTAGGACCGGCCACGTTGCTCCTGGTCTACCTAAGGGACCGAGCCTGGTGATGTGATTATTATGTTTTAGGGCGCCATTAAATAAGAGCAGGTGCTCTTGAAATTTAAGTGGTACTTCCACCTCCTCGAAAGGAGTGTACTCATTAGGAGGTTCCTCTGTTTTGTAATAGTGGAAGTACTTTGTTACAGCATTTGCTGCTGGAAAATGTATCCATGAATAGTATACCTCTGTCTGCCGATATTCGTTTGCCTCAATTACGAATATGACTGTGCCACCTCTAGGTGTCAGTCCATTTTCTATAAGTTTTAAGGTTATAGATCTCCTTTTGATGACCGGGATGAGTATTATATCCGGGTCTGTTTCTTGCATAGTATTATCAGCTGCTACTATTTCAGCTGCTAATCTAGCTGTCTCTCTTTCTTCATCACTGTCTACCATTTTACCGACAGGAAGGTTATTACTTTTGTTTGCAGATCAGGTTTCTTATGGAAACAAAGATTAGATGCACAATATTTTGGAACAGTGTATCCTTCAATGTTGACTAAACCAAGTACCATACATAGGAGTTTCCTCCTGCGAGGTTTGGCGGATATTACCTTTCACCCACTCCAGACGTCTTTGGAGTATTATGGGAAAAAAGGGGTCTGAGTGAAAAAGCACGACTGAGTTACTCTAAATGTCTTACGTTAGTTTTATCACCCTTCCAAACACGTTGGGCGCCATGTAGTGTAGTTCCTATTATCCCAATAGGCTCTGCGCATTGGAATAATACCTTCAATAGTATAGGCCTAGACCAGACGTTAACTAGGTCTACTACTGTCGTTATTAGACCTAAAGTTTGGGGTTTGCCAGCTAGCTCAGAGTTCACTAGAAATTTTCTCGAATAGGCAAGGAGGAGTTGAACCTCCCTGGATAGACAAGAAGGGATTTAGTTTCTGACAACCATAGAACATGACAACTTTGCTCTCCCCTAATCAAGAGTGTATCTCTAGAGTCGTGTGAAAACAAAAGACGACTTATTTTACTCAGTCAGTACGTGCATTCTTAGTCTCACCAGATTGTAGAGAAAAGGAAGAGACGGGCGTGTTCAATAAAAGATGTTATTTATTGATCAGTCTCTTCTCTCATACAAGAGAAATGGATCGATATTATTGCAATACTTATGGTTAAGTAAAGTGCATACATTAAAAGCAGAAGTATAAAATAATACTGTAAAAACATTGATATGGTTTCTAAGCCATATGAAGGTTTAAAATTAATAAAATGAATACATACACGTATACATTTGACTAATCGTACTCAACTGGTGTTTCTAACTACGCCTACCCCGTGTACCTGACCTAAGCCTAATACGTGGGCGGGGATAGAAAGTTACAGTTTAAGTTAAGTTTGTTTTGCCAAGTGACTGACTAAAGAATTCTCTGCAAGGGGTTATTCAGTTCTGTACCTGGAATCTAGGATGAATGAGGGATGGTATCTCTCGTCTCTGGTCTCGATATTCCAGGCTGCCTGCGAGGGCTACCCGGAAGCGCCGGAGCTGGATTTCTCGGCAGGAGAAAAGGCAGCTTCTCGTTCTCAGCGCGTCAGGAAGGCGGGGCTGCGCCAGCGGGGTCTGCTCTGCTCTGGGCTTCGGCAAGTCTGGCTGCTCCGATCTCGTCACCACCGCGTGTGTTTGCATAGCGCAATATCGGTAATATTTATACCTTTAAGGTGCCGAGATTGACGTAAGGATGGACATAGATACGTCAATAAGGATGTCATACGACCTGGTCGTTAGCACATTCTTTTGCTGAAGTTCTCGGTGAAATCAAAACAATGGCCGCAGGGTTTTTCCCAGGTCTGTCATAGGTTTGATTTGTTTTGAGAACTCCGTATGCCTTATCAGGGGCTGGAGGAATATCGCTTGTCTAATTAGATGGCAAGCGTTATGACCTAATCAGATAACACGTTCCTGTGCCGTAGTGTGGCTTAATCAGATAACGGTTCCTGCATCATGGGGGTTTTCTGCCTCATGGGATGGCTGCTAGTTAACTTGTTAACCAGAATAGGGTCAGGAATAGGGGGATCGATACAGAACCTATAGGAATACATCACAACGGCGTTTTGGTTGGCAATGTCACGGCAGTTGGGTTTTTCTTTTACAGAATTACCAAATGTATCAGTTGTTTTTGTAAAATGTCTATTAAAAACAGATCCTTTAAAATATTTAAACGATCTAACGACAAATTATTTAAACACACATGATTATAAGATGTAGCCTTATTTTTGTTTTTAGGAGAGAACGTGCCTGCTGAAAAAAACATTATTTTTAAAAAGTGCATTGCAGAATATTAGGAATTTTTCTGTGGGACACCTTGAAAACTTTCATACAGATTATTTGCACAAAACTTACAGTCAGTTGTTGTGTCCGAGTGGTTAAGGACATGGACTAGAAATTCATTGGGGTCCCCCCGCGCAGGTTCGAATCCTGCCAACAACGAGAAACTTTTTAACATCGGCTACAATTTCAGAAGTTAACCTTTAGAATTTCTTCCATGTCAGTTTTATAAATAGGTGGCTTATTTTGGTGTCACTATTGCCCTTTCACATATTTATTATCGCTACCCCTTTCATATCTTTGCTATAACTCTCATCCTACATTAGCGCTGGTGCAAACACTTCTAATTATTATACCCTGGCTCTCTCAGTCATACCATTCATGCACTTGAAACTTACTTTACCAGTAAAAGAAGCAAATAGAAAAATAAAACAAAAGTGCTTGCTGGATTAGGCAAACACACTTCATAAAACTGCATTTTCTTTTCTATTCTCCTCGTGTTACAAGCTTAACTGCTCCCTGTGTAATTTCTCTTAGCCTGCTGTCCCAGGAAGAGAATTTTATCTACAGGCTCTTTCTGTGTTTTTTTCCTAGTCTTTCTTTCCCTTTTCTTAGATTTGTAACTGTTCCTTTACGTGCTCTATTTAGGCGCCATTAATCTCATTTGAGCTCCTTGAACCTGCTGCTGTTTTCTCCACACCTCATACTGCCTTTTCCCTCTTTCTCTTTTTCTCTGAGGTTGGTGGCTACTTTCCAAAGCTTCTGATGCCCCAATGTTCCTTCATCTTGTTGTCAGACGTGAATTGGAAAAGCAACCAAATTAACAAGCCTTTACCACTCATACATGGCAGAGGTTTATACTTTAATTCAATGACCTAAGAAAAGCGTGTTGTGGGGCCCCTACGAGCCATGGTGCTTGCTTCATCATAATTAGGCACGCAGTCATTAGCCACAGCTCTGATCATGAGTCACTGAGGTCAGTTTCAATAATTCCTCAAAAACCTAACCATGCAGTCCCCCCTAACTGTGTAGTTATCTTGCTTTACTGCTGTTTGTGTGATTAGCTGGGAGGAGCTCACGGCAGCATCCTCCCTATAAAAGTGTAGATGGACCGCTCCTTAACTCTTTCTTGCTTCACATACAGATGGCTTGAGGAGGTACAGGGGAGATGCAGGTCTACTAGACAGAATAGAAGATCTGCGCCAGGTGTGTTTCTCTGCATTGGTGTCCCATCACAGGCCCACAAGTGTATGTGTGATCTTTGACTCCTGGCAGTTCACAAGCAGGCGGCCAGGAAACGGTTTCAGCCTATCAACCACTGAGGAGACAAAGCCTTTGTATAAGGAATGAGGAAGCAATGAACACATTCAGCCTATCACAGGAGTTCCCTGAGTGTTCCGAATTATAAATTCTCCATGTCACTGTATGTTATTGAGCCCAAGTAGCTTGCTGTGATCGTATAGTGGTTAGTACTCTGCGTTGTGGCCGCAGCAACCTCGGCTCGAATCCGAGTAACGGCATTGTGGTTGGCAATGTCACGGCAGTTGGGTTTTTCTTGTATAGAATTACCAAATGCACCAGTTGTTTTTGTAAAATGTCTATTAAAAACAGATCCTTTAAAATATTTAAACGATCTAACGACAAATTATTTAAACACACATGATTATAAGATGTAGCTATATTGTACCTACTGACATAAATTATCGTTCTTGAACCTATTTGCGGTGGGGGGAATGGAGCTCTCCCCAATGCCATTCAGAATGCAGTTGCAGTTGAGTGACCTGTGTTGTGGCTGTCTAGAGGGAATGCACAAATGTAGCTGTCTCGCAGCCCAATCCAGACGTCAATTGGAGACAGGGTTTCAGGCAAATAGAGCAGTAAGTGCAGAGAAATGCTCACTCTCTAAAAATGGCATTTATAAAATAGTAAAGTTAAATCCAACCTCACCAGTAAATAGGATTTATCAATAAATAAATAAAGCGGCTCCTCTCTGATATGGAATTACCCCCCAAAAAGTATAAGGGAATACCCAAAGACAGCTTTCAGAGTTCGTTGAGACCCACCAACTTCTCGACGAAACGCAGTTTGGCTTCAGGAAAGGGCATGGGACAGAGACCGCCCTGATTAAGGCCTCTGACGAGATCAGGGCAATCATGGATCAGGGGGGGGCGGCTGTCCTCATCCTTTTGGATTTGTCAGCGGCCTTTGACACGGTCGACCATGCCACCTTAGTCGACCGTGTCACAGCTCTGGGCATAAACGGTCCGGCCAAGGATCTCATTTCATCTTTCCTGGCAGACCGTACCCAGACTGTAAGGCTGGGAGATTTCTATTCACCCATCTCTGCACTTCCTTGTGGAGTCCCACAAGGTTCCTCGCTAAGTCCCATGTTATTTAACATCTATGTAGCGGACTTAGCGAGGGTAATAAAGGAATATGGAATACGGTTAACATCTTATGCAGATGATACCCAGCTGGTCCTGGGCATTCACAAGGACGGCTGCACAGTGGCAGCCAACTTTCAGAAAGCTATGCTTGAGGTCAGTACCTGGATGGCCTCTAACTGTCTTAGACTCAACTCGGGCAAGACCGAGGTTATGACCTTTGGAAAACTCTCTCCAGAATGGTCGACTAACTGGTGGCCGGAAAAGCTCGGCCACCCACCTGTCCCAGTGGAAAAAGCCAGAAACCTGGGAGTCATTTTTGACAGCAAGATGGTCTTCGACCTGCATACAAACAAGGTTGTGTCGTCTTCATTCTTTATCCTGAAAAAGATAAAGAAGCTGCTGCCTTATCTCCCTCCCTCAGCTGGGAAGACTTTGGTTTCTACCTTAGTCTTCTCCAAAATGGATTACGGAAACGCTCTCCTTCTCCACACCCAGAAGCGAGTCATAACAAAGCTGCAATCCATTCAGAATGCGGCAGCCAGGATTCTCCTGAGCATTCCTCGCCGCAATTCTACCACTCTTGGCATTCGTCAACTCCACTGGCTGAGAGTTGAGAGCCGCATCAAATTCAAGGCACTCTGTATTGCATATAAGGCAGTACACAACATAGGACCCAGGTTCCTGACGGAAGCCTTTCAGCCATATATTCCTAGACGGCAATTAAGATCGGCCAATACCAACCTTCTCACTGTGCCACGTACAAGAACCGCCACCTGGGGAGATAGACGTTTCTTGGTGGCCACCCCAAAGCTCTGGAATCTTTTGCCACAGTCCATCAAATCTGCCCCTAACCTGATGAGCTTCCGCAGGCTCCTAAAAACGTGGTTATTTAACCAGTAATAGGATCACTGACCCCAGTAGCTCCACAGCGCCGAGACACCCCAGGGTATTTGTTGCGCTATAAAAATTACGAAAATAAAATAAATAAATAAATAACCTATGAGAGGGGTAGACCTCACTGTAGTGAAAAATGTAATAGACTGTTTGGTACTACCAGGACATGCAAACTACCACAGTACATGTCTTACCTTTTACTTACATAGCATGATGCCCCTAGGACTACCTAGGGCCTACCTTAGGGGTTAATTATATGTAATAAAATTGGAGTTTAAGGCTTGGCAAGTAGTTTTAAATGGCAAGTCGAAGTGGCAGTACACTGCAGCACAGGCACTGCAGTAGCAGGCTTGAGACAGGTTTGAAATGCTACTTCTTTGGGCGGCACAATCAGTCCCTGGGTATATGGTATACCACTTTACAAGGGGCTTTCAAGTCAATGAAATCTGTCAGTCAGGTATACTCCAATTACACACATGATTAGGGAAGAAGCACGTGCACTTCAGCACTGATTAGTAGCGATGAAGTGATCAGAGTCCTAAGGCCAACAAAAAGATACAGCAAAATGAGTAGGTGAAAAGCAATAAGGTAGGGTTGAGGCCACCTTAAGAATGCAAGGTCTAACAAAAACAAACTAAGGATAACATGAGTAAAACATCAGGTTTCTCTACGGCATTTGGTGAGACAAGTGTGCCTTCTTTTATGTTCCATAAATGCAATCTTTCCCTGACCCCTTTATTATATAGCTCTTCAAGTAAAAAAGATAAAGCACTTACAAAGGAGCCTCAAATACTCAAAGATGGTAGACTTCTGTAATATGGGCCATAGACTAAAAGCAGCACGAAAACAGAGTGCAATAGGGTCCCAAAAACCTGAGTGCCACATGAGAGTATGCATGAAAGCCTATCCTTTTCCAAACTAGAGATATACTCATGCAATTTTTGTTTTTAGGAGAGAATGTGCCTGCTGAAAAAACATTATTTTTAAAAAGTGCATTGCAGAATGTAAGGAATTTGCTGTGGGACACCTTGAAAACTTTCATACAGATTATTTGCACAAAACTTACAGTCAGTTGTTGTGGCCAAGTGGTTAAGGCGATGGACTAGAAATCCATTGGGGTCTCCCTGCGCAGGTTCGAAGCCTGCCAACAACAAGAACATTTTTAACATCGGCTACAATTTCAGAAGTTAACATTTAGAATTTCTTCCATGTCAGTTTTATAAATAGGTGGCTTATTTTGGTGTCACTATTGCCCTTTCACATATTTATTATCGCTACCCCTTTCATATCTTTGCTATAACTCTCGTCCTACATTAGCGCTGGTGCAAACACTTCAAATTATTATACCCTGGCTCTCTCAGTCATACCATTCATGCACTTGAAACTTACTTTACCAATAAAAGAAGCAAATAGAAAAATAAAACAAAAGTGCTTGCTGGATTAGGCAAACACACTTCATAAAACTGCATTTTCTTTCCTATTCTCCCCGTGTTACAAGCTTAACTGCTCCCTGTGTAATTTCTCTTAGCCTGCTGTCCCAGGAAGAGAAATTTATCTACAGGCTCTTTCTGTTTTTTTTTTCCTAGTCTTTCTTTCCCTTTTCTTAGATTTGTAACTGTTCCTTTATGTGCTCTATTTAGGCGCCATTAATCTCATTTGAGCTCCTTGTACCGGCTGCTGTTTTCTCCACACCTCATACTGCCTTTTCCCTCTTTCACTCTTTCTCTGAGGTTGGTGGCTACTTTCCAAAGCTTCTGATGCCCCAATGTTCCTTCATCTTGTTGTCAGACATGAATTGGAAAAGCAACCAAATTAACAAGCCTTTACCACTCATACATGGCAGAGGTTTATACTTTAATTCAATGAGCTAAGAAAAGCGTGTTGTGGGGCCCCTACGAGCCATGGTGCTTGCTTCATCATAATTAGGCACGCAGTCATTAGCCACAGCTCTGATCATGGGTCACTGAGGTCAATTTCAATAATTCCTCAAAAACCTAACCATGCAGTCCCCCCTAACTGTGTAGTTATCTTGCTTTACTGCTGTTTGTGTGATTAGCTGGGAGGAGCTCACGGCAGCATCCTCCCTATAAAAGTGTAGATGGACCGCTCCTTAACTTTTTCTTGCTTCACATACAGATGGCTTGAGGAGGTACAGGGGAGATGCAGGTCTAATAGACAGAATAGAAGATATGCGCCAGGTTTGTTTCTCTGCATTGGTGTCCCATTACAGGCCCACAAGTGTATGCCTTAAATTGAACTCGGATACGTCCGAGGTGGTCATCTTTGGAAACTTAACCCCAGATTGGTCCTCCCGCTGGTGGCCACAGTCCATGGGTTCACCTCCCACTCCCGTCAGCAAAGTGAGGAACCTAGGTGTCATGTTTGATGACCGTCTCACTTTCTCCCCCACGCAAATCAGATTGCCTCCTCCGCGTTCTACAAACTACGAATCATTAAAAAAATCCTCCCTTTCCTTCCTGCTTCAGCTGGTAAAACCCTGATCACGTCCTTGGTCTTATCCACCCTGGACTACTGCAATGCTCTATTCTTGAACTCCCAAGAGAGAGTCCTCAATAAGCTGCAAACCATTCAAAATGCTGCTGCCAGACTGCTGGGTGATATCCCCAAATTTCAATCAGTCTCAGGCACCATCAGAGAATTGCACTGGCTTTCCATCAGGAACAGAACTAAGTTTAAGGCTCTGTTCATTGTCTATAAGGCGTTGCACAACCAGGGACCAGCCTTTCTCACTCAACAACTTGTTCCCTACCGGCCCACCAGGTCCCTGCGGTCCTCTGATCGCCTCCAGCTGGAAGTACCCCGTACCAAACTGGTCTCATGGGGTGACAGAAGATTCCTCGTTTCAGCACCCAAGCTCTGGAACTCTTTGTCACTACTCATAAAGAACAGCCCCTCCCTATGGTCCTTTCGAAAGCAACTCAAAACGTGGTTATTTGACCAATAATTACATCCTCCTGTAGGGCTGAATTTAGCAGATACTAGCGCCGAGATGCCCATGGGCCTTCGTAGCGCTTTATAAATGTTTAAATAAATAAATATGTGTGATCTTTGACTTCTGGCAGTTCACAAGCAGGCGGCCAGGAAACGGTTTCAGCCCTACAACCACTGAGGAGACAAAGCCTTTGTATAAGGAATGAGGAAGCAATGAACACATTCAACCTATCACAGGAGTTCCCTGAGTGTTCCGAATTATAAATTCTCCATGTCACTGTATGCTATTGAGCCCAAGTAGCTCGCCGTGATCGTATAGTGGTTAGTACTCTGCGTTGTGGCCGCAGCAACCTCGGTTCGAATCCGAGTCACGACATTGTGGTTGGCAATGTCACGGCAGTTGGGTTTTTCTTTTACAGAATTACCAAATGTACCAGTTGTTTTTGTAAAATGTCTATTAAAAACAGATCCTTTAAAATATTTAAACGATCTAACGACAAATTATTTAAACACACATGATTATAAGATGTAGCCTTATTTTTGTTTTTAGGAGAGAATGTGCCTGCTGAAAAAAACATTATTTTTAAAAAGTGCATTGCAGAATTTCAGGAATTGGCTGTGGGACACCTTGAAAACTTTCATACAGATTATTTGCACAAAACTTACAGTCAGTTGTTGTGGCCGAGTGGTTAAGGCGATGGACTAGAAATCCATTGGGGTCTCCCGCGCAGGTTTGAATACTGCCAACAACTAGAAACTTTTTAACATCGGCTACAATTTCAGAAGTTAACCTTTAGAAATTCTTCCATGTCAGTTTTATAAATAGGTGGCTTATTTTGGTGTCACTATTGCCCTTTCACATATTTATTATCGCTACCCCTTTCATATCTTTGCTATAACTCTCGTCCTACATTAGCGCTGGTGCAAACACTTCAAATTATTATACCCTGGCTCTCTCAGTCATACCATTCATGCACTTGAAACTTACTTTACCAATAAAAGAAGCAAATAGAAAAATAAAACAAAAGTGCTTGCTGGATTAGGCAAACACACTTCATAAAACTGCATTTTCTTTTCTATTCTCCCCGTGTTACAAGCTTAACTGCTCCCTGTGTAATTTCTCTTAGCCTGCTGTACCAGAAAGAGAATTTTATCTACAGGCTCTTTCCGTGTATTTTTCCCAGTCTTTCTTTCCCTTTTCTTAGATTTGTAACTGTTCCTTTTTGTGCTCTATTTAGGCGCCATTAATCTCATTTGAGATCCTTGTACCTGCTGCTGTTTTCTCCACTCCTCATACTGCCTTTTCCCTCTTTCTCTCTTTCTCTGAGGTTGGTGGCTACTTTCCAAAGCTTCTGATGCTCCAATGTTCCTTCATCTTGTTGTCAGACGTGAATTGGAAAAGCAACCAATTTAACAAACCTTTACCACTCATACATGGCAGAGGTTTATACTTTAATTCAATGAGCTAAGAAAAGCGTGTTGTTGGGCCCCTACGAGCCCTGGTGCTTGCTTCATCATAATTAGGCACGCAGTCATTATCCACAGCTCTGATCATGGGTCACAGAGGTCAGTTTCAATAATTCCTCAAAAACCTAACCATGCAGTCCCCCCTAACTGTGTAGTTATCTTGCTTTACTGCTGTTTGTGTGATTAGCTGGGAGGAGCTCACTCCAGCATCCTCCCTATAAAAGTGTAGATGGACCGCTCCTTAACTCTTTCTTGCTTCACATACAGATGGCTTCAGGAGGTACAGGGGAGATGCAGGTCTAATAGACAGAATAGAAGATCTGCGCCAGGTGTGTTTCTCTGCATTGGTGTCCCATCACAGGCCCACAAGTGTATGTGTGATCTTTGACTTCTGGCAGTTCACAAGCAGGCGGCCAGGAAACGGTTTCAGCCTATCAACCACTGAGGAGACAAAGCTTTTGTATAAGGAATGAGGAAGCAATGAACACATTCAGCCTATCACAGGAGTTCCCTGAGTGTTCAGAATTATAAATTCTCCATGTCACGGTATGTTATTGAGCCTAAGTAGCTCGCTGTGATCGTATAGTGATTAGTACTCTGCGTTGTGGCTGCAGCAACCTCGGTTCGATTCCTCGTCTTGGCAATGTCACGGCAGTTGTGTTATTCTTTTACAGAATTACCAAATGTACCAGTCGTTTTTGTAAAATGTCTATTAAAAACAGATCCTTTAAAATATTTAAACGATCTAACGAATAAATTATTTAAACACACATGATTATAAGTGTGAGAAGTTGGCCTGGTATGTGATGCTCACTAGTTCTAGTGATCACCTTGTACCATGCCAAGCAACCCTTATGGTGCAGGTTGTCAAGTCAACCTTATAGATAAGCTATCCTAGGGGTAGCATGGACTAAGCAGTCTTAGGCTAAACTCTGTAAAGGCATGTGAAGCAAGCTGTTTTACCATACACAATCCCTCGAATACCAAATGAAAGGACACCACACAGATATATATTGAAAATATATATAGATTTATTAACTACAAATCTCCCCTGGTCTCTTTATGAGCACAGAAGCACAAGCGTTAAACACAAGACAGTTTAAAATACACAAAAGTTGCACAATATGGATGAGCCCTAGGGGCCACCTAAACCATATACTAAGAAAGTGGTATAAGAGATTCCAATCGAAGAGGAAGTAGGCCTAGGGCCTTTGGAATCACTGGAGCTGATCAGGACTAGCAATGACTAAGTCGGGAAAGGCCCACGGGACTCGGGTGCAATGTTTAAAGTGCACGCATTCACCAATGTAAAGTCTATGGTGCGTAAAAAAGTACAAAGTTAATTACAGAGGAACCTGCCGAGTGACCTAGAGGAATGAAACTTTAGACACAGACCCTAGAGGTGTGTACCAGTGTGGGAACACCGGCGTTGCTGAGTTACCTCACCCACAGGACGCGGGTGCATAGGGTCGAAGTAGTGTTGGGTTTCGTCACGCTGGTCGATGGTGCTTGGAGCTGAAGATGCTGCAGGCGGCTCGATGTGAAGAGTTCCGGTGGATCCAAGGGTGGATCGGAAGTCGTGAAGACCTGAAAGCAGAGGGGACAATGTTCAAAGTCACAAGCCAATGACTACCGTGGAACCAGGCTGGAACCAGGCGATGTCGGGTGCAAACAGACATTGAGGTATAGCTTCTCTCTGCAGCCACGTGGACACGAGGGATCGAGGACGTCCAGGAGTCGGTCTCGAGCTGTCCCATGCAAGCTTCTCGCTGTTGGCGGTGTTGGCAACTTGATTGGAGCAAACAGGCCTTGGCTAATGCAAGCCAGGCAGGAATCAAAAAAGGCTTGTCACTCGGACCAGCAAGGTCAGAGCGGGTGCTCCCTTTTACAGGAGCAAGGGCAAGTCCGGAGAAACCAGACTCGCAGTAAAAGTTGAAGGTTTTGTCGCCAAGATGGCCGCTAGCCACGTGGCAAGTGGCCGGGATGGCGCGTCGAGTGGCACGGTGCAAAAGGGCCCCACGCAGATCGTGGAGAAGCTGGGGGGCTGATATTTGGTGCAAGGGCTGCTCGGTGGTAGGGGTTCTCAGTCCCCAAAGCACAACGTCGAGGGTACCTCTGATGCTGCGCAGTCAGCTTTTCAGGGGTCTTCCAAGAAGTCCGGTCCCACGTCTCTCAGTGCGTCCACGGGTCCCTTCTTTGCAGGGACTGTGAATCGGGCTGTGGGAAGTCTGGGAGTCTGGGTCTTGTCAGGCTCTGGGCTCGGACTCCGGCGGGAGGCGGCAGCAAAGCAGAAGTCAAGTTGCTGGTTGGTGCCTGTATTCACAGGGTGGTCACTCCTTGGCCACAAGGGAGATTCTCTTCCGTCTTCTGAGCAGCAGAATGTCGAAGTCCAGTCTTCTTCTGTATTTCAAGTTGATTCAGGATGATCTGCAGTCTCAGGACACAGCTCCCACTCTTATTCGAATCTGGGGGGCCGGATCACCTACTAGGTCCCTCCTCTGGGTGGGACCAGGAAGGGGAGTGGTTACACCCCCTTTCCTTTGTCCAGTTTCGCGCCAGGACTGGGGCAGGAAAGCCCCAGCACCAGTTTGAACTGGCCTATGCACGGGGACACCTTGTGTGCCCCAGGCATGTCTGATTCTATTCAGCCCTGTCCTACCCAATACACAAAATACTGTCTGGGGTGGTGCTAGCACCTCCCAAGGCAGGAAACCCTTTGTCCAAGCTGCCCTCGCTGGAAGGACTCCCAGCAACAGGAGGTCAGACTTGTGTCTGTGGTGGCAGCATCCATTTTGCGATACTGAGGCTCTGTTTAACTTTAACCGGGGTTCAGGTTAGGTACATGCCGTGTCCCTCTAGAAGGGTGGAATGCTACCCCCGTCGCCAGAACTGGCGAGGGGGTAGTATTCCAATTCGTATGACACCTTACTCGACATGTTTTGATAAAGCCAAACCCAAGATAGCATTTAACCGCGAGGATTATAATGCATTTAAGAGTATATGGTATGGCAGTATCATGAAACAGCTAAAGTACATGGTTCCGAAAGCTTCAGACAGGCTCAGCTCATGCCAGAGCACCATCTCACATATTTCCAAGCACTCTGCCTCCAGGATTGATGAGGCCTTCCATAGGAGTGGCTGATAGGAACATATGTGTCCATTTTAGGTTAGGTATAGGCATACTACACCTAAGTAAGGGGTGGTTACACCGACTTACCCCAGCTGAGTGATTCAGCCAGTTGTGTCAAATATGGAGGCCAGGCCAGGGGTGGCGCAATACGTGCTGCAGCCCCTGGTAGGCCTTGGAAGCACCTATACCCTGGGTACCTGGGTACACTGTTACAGGGGCCAATAAGGTGAACCAGTTCCAATTTTGTTATGCACCTAAAGTGCATGGGTTACAATTTAGAGAGAGAACAGCAGGCTGTGGGTCTGATTAGCAGGCCCACAGGCACATTAAGTCATAAACCAGTGAAGCAAAAAGCAAAAATTTGGGGTGACCATAGGATAGCAGACCCTACTCTCCTACACAACCCCCCCCCCCCCAAACGCAGGGACATTAGACTAACCTTGACCAGTTGTGTCTTCATGTTCTAAGTGGAAGTACCTGGAGAGACCATCTGCATTACCATGGTCAGTCCCTGGGCGGTGCTCCACTGTAAAGTCCATCCCCTGTAGGGAAATGGACCACCTTAGCAGTTTGGGGTTTTCACCCTTCATCTGATTAAGCCATAAGAGGGGCTTATGGTCGGTCTGAATCTTGAAGTGAGTGCCAAACAAGTATGGTCTCAACTTCTTCAGGGCCCACACCACAGCAAAGGCCTCCCTCTCAATGGCTGACCAACGTTTCTCTCTGGGGGTCAGCCTTCTGCTAATGAAAGCAATGGGCTGGTCTTGACCATCTACATTAAGTTGTGAAAGCACAGCTCCCACTCCCAACTCAGAAGCATCTGTTTGGACAATAAACTATCTTGAGTAGTCAGGACTCTTCAGGATAGGTGCAGAGCACATGGCCTTCTTCAGGTCATCAAATGCCTTTTGACAGCTTACTGTCCACTGAACCTTTTTGGGCATCTTCTTAGGTGTCAGATCATTAAGAGGAGTCACAATGGACCCATAGCTCTTAACAAACTTCCTGTAGTACCCAGTCAGGCCCAGGAAAGCTCTGACCTGAGTCTGGGTAGTTGGAGGAGTCCAGTCCATTATGGTCTGAATCTTACTCTCCAGTGGTTGAACTTGGCCTCCACCCACAAGGTGGCCCAAGTACACAACCTTACTCTGCCCTATCTGGCACTTGGTTGCCTTGATAGTGAGGCCTGCCTTTTGCAGAGCCTCTAGCACTTCCTTTAGGTGGACCAGCTGATCCTCCCAGGTGGAGCTAAAGACAGCAATATCGTCCAGATATGCTGCACAGAAGTCATCCATCCCAGTAAGGACTTGATTCACCAACCTTTGGAAGGTGGCAGGTGCATTTTTCAAACCAAAGGGCATTATCACAAACTGATAATGTCAACTGGGGGTAGAAAATGCTGTCTTGGCTTTAGACTCCTCAGCTAACCTGATTTGCCAGTAGCCAGCAGTCAAGTCAAATGTGCTCAAATACTTGGCAGAAGCCAATTTCTCTATGAGATCATCTGCCCTTGGAATAGGGTGTGCATCTGTCCTGGTGACAGCATTGAGTCCTCTGTAATCCACACAAAATCTCATCTCTCTCTTTCCATCTTTGGTGTGAGTTTTGGGGACCAGAACCACTTGGCTAGCCCAGGGGCTCTCTGAAGGCTCAATGACACCTAATTCCAGCATCTTTTGCACCTCAGCCTTGATACAGTCTCTGACATGGTCAGGCTGCCTGTAAATTGTGTTCTTTACAGGAAGACTATCACCAGTGTCCACCACATGGGTACACCAGTTAGTCTGACTGGGTGTCAGGGAGAACCTATGTCGATATGACTGCAAAACCTGTCTACAGTCATGTTGCTGATGTTCAGTGAGGCTGCCATCTAAGGCCACACCATCAACTGAGCCATCCTCAGGATTCTGAGTCAGCAGGTCTGGGAGAGGGTCACTCTCTTCCTCCTGCCCCTCATCTGTAGCCATGAGCAAGCCCATGTCTCTCCTGTCAACATATGCCTTCAGCCTGTTAACATGGAGCACCCTGTGGGGGCTCCTGGGAGTTCCTAGGTCCACCAAGTAGGTAACCTCTCCCTTCTTCTCAATGATTGTATGGGGTCCAGACCATTTGTCTTGGAGTGCTGCTGGGGCCACTGGCTCCAACACCCATACTTTCTGCCCAGGCTGGTACTCAGTTAAGACAGCCTTTTGGTCATGCCAGGCTTTCTGTAATTCCTGGCTAGCCTCAAGGTTTTTGGATGCCTTCTCCATATACTCAGCCATCCTGGAGCGGAGACCAAGTACATAGTCCACTACGTCCTGCTTGGGCTTTTTGAGAGGTAACTCCCATCCTTCCCTCACCAGACATAGGGGTCCTCTTACAGGGTGCCCAAAAAACAATTAAAAGGGGCTGAAGCCAACCCCCTTTTGTGGGACCTCTCTGTAAGCAAACAGAAGGCAGGGCAGAAGGATATCCCATCTTCGCCTGAGCTTTTCAGGTAATCCTTTGATCATGCCCTTTAGGGTCTTGTTAAATCTTTCAACAAGCCCATTGCACTGTGGATGATAGGGAGTGGTGAACTTGTAGTTGACACCACATTCCTTCCACATAGCTGTCAAGTATCCTGACATGAAGTTTGCACCTCTATCAGATACTACCTCCTTAGGAAACCCCACTCTGGAGAAAACTCCAAGTAAGGCACTGGCCACAACAGGAGCTGTTGTGGTCCTAAGTGGAATTGCTTCTGGGTACCTGGTGGCAATTTCCACCACCACCAGTATGAAACTGTGCCCAGATGCTGTAGGGGGATCCATTGGTCCAACAATGTCAATCCCTACCCTTTCAAAGGGCACCCCCACCACAGGTAGTGGTATCAGGGGGGCCTTTGTGGTACCACCTGCTTTGCCACTTGCTTGGCAGGTTACACAGGAGCGACAAAACTCCTTTGAATCTTCTGACATGTGAGGCCAGTGAAAGTGACAGACAAGTCTGTCCCATGTTTTGTTCTGGCCTAGGTGTCCTGCTAAGGGAATATCGTGTGCCAAGGTAAGAAGGAAGCCCCTAAATTGCAGAGGTATGACCAACCTCCTGGTTGTACCAGGCTTGGGGTCTCGACCCTCTGAATAAAGGAGCCCATCATCCCAATAAACTTTATGGGTACCTTGAGCATTCCCAGCAGCCTCAGCAGCAGCCTGCTGTCTGAGGGGTTCAAGAGAAGGACAGGATAACTGAGCCTGCCCCAAGTCTTCCCTAGAAGGTCCCCCTGTCCCCAGAAACTCAACCTGATCAGGTTCAAGCTCTATAGGGACAGTTCCTTCAGGGGTCTCAGAATCATCTTCCTGTGAAGGCTGATCCTCACTTGTAGGCATTTGGGAAGGCACAGCCTTTACCCTCCTGTTCCTTGTCTTGGGAGGTACTTGGCCCATTGTTCCAGGATCCAAGACCTGAGGTTCAGAGAGGCACTTTTTGGCCTGTGACCTGGTCACAGCCAGGACATGTGATGATATCCCTAACATCTCTGCATGAGTCCTGTACTCAACTTCTGACCATAGAGAGCTCTCCAGGTCATTGCCCATCAAACATTCTACTGGGAGATCAGCACTAACCACAACTCTTTTTAGGCCAGTTACCCCTCCCCAGGAAAAGTTAACAATTGCCACACTATGTGTAGTAGTGACATTGCTTGCATTGGTCACCGGGTAATTATCACCTGGTATGTACTGTCCAGGGTCCACAAAGCTAGGCGTCACCATAGTGACACTGGCACATGTGTCCCTGTATGCTTGAGCCACTTTTTCATTAATCAGAGGTGTCTGTCTGTACTTGCCCAAATTATTGGGACTGACAGTAGGGGAAAAATCAATTTCCCCATCACAAATCAGAACAGCCTGTGTAGGAGTTCTGACTAGGCCAGAATCTCCATCAGTTCCCAAGGTGATACCCACTACCCCCTTAGTCTATAGACCAACACCGCCAACTGTAATAGTGGGTGCAGGTGCCTTAGGGGCTGCAGTGTTGGGGGCTCCACCCTTTTTACAATCACTTGTCCAGTGAGTGGTGTTTTTGCAAAAGCTACACCAGGGTTTTCTTTGACCTTCTTTCTTCTTCTCCTTGGAAGTTTGGGACCCTCCCTCAGTATTAGTTTGGGGCCCTGTTGAAGACTTCTGGTCTTTAGCTTTCTGCTCCCCACCCTTCTGGTCTGTTTTCTTTTGGTCAACACCCTGGTTCTGGTTCTGGTTCTTTTTCTTAACTCTGGTTCTAACCCATTTGTCTGCCCTCTTTCCCAATTCTTGGGGAGAGGTTAGATCTGAGTCAACCAAATGTTGATGCAACTGCTGGTTCTGACAGTTATTTAAAATCTGTTCTCTCATAAGCAAATTGTACAATCCTTCATAGTCTGTAACCTTACTTCCCAGCAACCAGCCCTCCAAAGCTTTAGTGGCACATTCAACAAATTCAGACCAGTCCTGAGTCTGTGTCTTCTGGGTATCTCTGAACATTAACCTGTACTGTTCAGTGGTTAAGCCTAACCCATCAATCAGAGCACTCTTCAGGACTAGGTAGTTTCTAGAATCCCCATTACTAACTGTGAGGAGTCTGTCTCGGCCTCTACCTTCAAAGGAGAGCCACAAGATTGCTGCCCACTGCTCCTGAGGGACCTGCTGTACTTTGCAAGCTCTCTCAAGTGCAGCCATCCACTTGTGGATATCATCCCCAACTTTGTAGGGGGGCAAAATCTTACTCAGGTTTCTATTGTCATAGGACCTGTCTTTATCCTTAGGGATAGTGCTGCCACCAGTGGATCCTAATCCACTCTCTCTAGGCTGCCTTGCTCTAGCAAGTTTCTCTTTGGCCAGGGCAACTTCTAACTCTTGCTTATGGATCCTAAGTTCAGCCTCTCTCATTTTGGCCTCATGTTCCCTTCTCTGAGGGCTAGTCAACTCCCTTCTGGAGTTGCCATGAGAACCTCTAGAAACATGGGAAGTATTGGATTCACCTGAGTGATTCCTTCTCCTCCTATGCTCCTGGTTAAGTCCACTTGGGGGTCTGAATGGGTTGGACCCACCTTCAGTCCCAAATAAGCTTAAGTTAGCCTGGTTAAGCCTGCTGACTAACACCTGGCTATTTCTACCATCATCAGAATCACTTTCTTCCTCCTCCTCCTCCTCTTCCTCTTCCTCAGGCTGAGTATTCCCAGTGGTCTGGTCTTCCTCATCTATCTGGATGACAGAGGCAGGGGCATCAGGGTTATCATCTTCAGTGGGAGAGCCTCCCTCTCCAGTCCCTGAGGGGCCTGGTTTGGGGGTCTTTAGAGCTTCAGACTGGTCTAACAGCTCTCTGAGGTGTCCTGCTGTAGGAGTAGGACCTGTTTTGATTCCTCTCATGGAACACAGTTGCCTCAGTTCCTTAAAAGGAAAGATAGCAAATTTGGATGGTGCCCTTGGAGGGTCACTCTCAACAGAGATAGGTCCAGTGGATCCCTCTGCTCCAGACATTGCTCTAGTGTGGTGGATGTGTTGCAATCTACCTACACTTGTGTTTTCCTACAAAACCTATCTAGTAGTTGTAGTCAGGGTGTGCTACTCCCTATCCTCTACAACAACTAAGTTCAGTAGAACTTAAGTATACTAGTCTTGTTTTAGTGTACCTATCAGGTACCTGTATGATCTTTCAAATGATACTCTCAAAGATTGTAATGGTAAAACAACAGCAAGCTCAAATCCCAATCCGCTGCTCACCAATGTGAGAAGTTGGCCTGGTATGTGATGCTCACTAGTTCTAGTGATCACCTTGTACCATGCCAAGCAACCCTTATGATGCACGTTGTCAAGTCAACCTTATAGACAAGCTATCCTAGGGGTAGCATGGACTAAGCAGTCTTAGGCTAAACTCTGTAAAGGCATGTGAAGCAAGCTGTTTTACCATACACAATCCCTCGAATACCAAATGAAAGGACACCACACAGATATATATTGAAAATATATATAGATTTATTAACTACAAATCTCCCCTGGTCTCTTTATGAGCACAGAAGCACAAGCGTTAAACACAAGACAGTTTAAAATACACAAAAGTTGCACAATATGGATGAGCCCTAGGGGCCACCTAAACCATATACTAAGAAAGTGGTATAAGAGATACCAATCGAAGAGGAGGTAGGCCTAGGGCCTTTGGAATCGCTGGAGCTGATCAGGACTAGCAATGACTAAGTCGGGAAAGGCCCGCGGGACTCGGTGCAAAGTTTAAAGTGCACGCATTCACCAATGTAAAGTCTATGGTGCGTAAAAAGTACAAAGTTAGTTACAGAGGAATCTTCCGAGTGACCTAGAGGAATGAAACTTTAGACACAGACCCTAGAGGTGAGTACCAGTGTGGGAACACCGGCGTTGCTGAGTTACCTCACCCACAGGACGCGGGTGCATAGGGTCGAAGTAATGTCGGGTTTCGTCACGCTGGTCGATGGTGCTTGGAGCTGAAGATGCTGCAGGCGGCTCGATGTGAAGAGTTCCGGTGGATCCAAGGGTGTATCGGAAGTCGTGAAGACCTGAAAGCAGAGGGGACAATGTTCAAAGTCACTAGCCAGTGACTACCGTGGAACCAGGCGATGTCGGGTGCAAACAGGCGTTGAGGTGTAGCTTCTCTCTGCAGCCACGTGGACACGAGGGGTCGAGGACATCCAGGTATCGGTCACGATCTGTCCCACGCAGGCTTCTCGCTGTTGGCGGTGTCGGCAACTTGATTGGAGCAAACAGGCCTTGGCTAATGCAAGCCACGCAGGAATCAAAAAAGGCTTGTCACTCGGACCAGCAAGGTCAGAGCGGGTGCTCCCTTTTACAGGAGCAAGGGCAAGTCCGGTGCAACCAGACCCGCAGTGAAAGTTGAAGGTTTTGTCGCCAAGATGGCCGCTAGCCACGTGGCAAGTGGCTGGGATGGCGCATTGAGTGGCACGGTGCAAAAGGGCCCCACGCAGATCGAGGAAATGCTGGGGGGCTGATCTTTGGTGCAAGGGCTGCTCGGTGGTAGGGGTTCTCAGTCCCCAAAGCACAACGTCGAGGGTACCTCTGATGCTGCGCAGTCAGCTTTTCAGGGGTCTTCCAAGAAGTCCGGTCCCGCGTCTCTCGGTGCCTCCACGGGTCCCTTCTTTGCAGGGACTGTGGATCGGGCTGTGAGAAGTTTGGGAGTCTGGGTCTTGTCAGGCTCTGGGCTCGGGCTCCGGCGGGAGGCAGCGGCAAATCAGACGTCGAGTTGCTGGTTGGTGCCTGTATTCACAGGGTGGTCACTCCTTGGCCACAAGGGAGATTCTCTTCCGTCTTCTGAGCAGCAGAATGTCGAAGTCCAGTCTTCTTCTGCATTTCAAGTTGATTCAGGATGATCTGAAGTCTCAGGACACAGCTCCCACTCCTATTCGAATCTGGGGGGCCGGATCACCTACTAGGTCCCTCCTCTGGGTGGGACCAGGAAGGGGAGTGGTTACACCCCCTTTCCTTTGTCCAGTTTCGCGCCAGGACTGGGGCAGGAAAGCCCCAGCACCAGTTTGAACTGGCCTATGCACGGGGACACCTTGTGTGCCCCAGGCATGTCTGATTCTATTCAGCCCTGTCCTACCCAATACACAAAATCCTGTCTGGGGTGGTGCTAGCACCTCCCAAGGCAGGAAACCCTTTGTCCAAGCTGCCCTCGCTGGAAGGACTCCCAGCAACTGGAGGTCAGACTTGTGTCTGTGGTGGCAGCATCCATTTTGCGATGCTGAGGCTCTGTTTAACTTTAACCGGGGTTCAGGTTAGGTACATGTCGTGTCCCTCTAGAAGGGTGGAATGCTACCCCCGTCGCCAGAACTGGCGAGGGGGTAGTATTCCAATTCGTATGACACCTTACTCGACATGTTTTGATAAAGCCAAACCCAAGATAGCATTTAACCGCGAGGATTATTTATTTATTTATTTATTTATTTATTTATTTGCAAGCTTATACCGCGCTGGGAATCGACTCCCTAGGGAGTATCTCCGCGCCTTTGGCAACATCAGAAAGCAAATAGCCCTGTCATGTGTTAATAATGTTCCACAAGTATCAGTAGTTAAATAAAAAAGTTTTTAATTTTTTCCTGAAAGGAAGATGTTCCCTGCAAGCTCTGATTTCCAATGGAAGTTCATTCCAAAGTTTCGGGCCTGCCACTGACAGAGCTCTACCACCTTGTCGTGTTTTCCAGAATCTGGGGACACATAATAGTTCATGGTCTCCAGATCTCAGAGTTCTTGCGGGAATATATGGGATGAATTTCTCTGTTAAGACCTCCGCACTTAAGAGTATATGGTATGGCAGTATCATGAAACAGCTAAAGGACATGGTTCCGAAAGCTGCAGACAGGCTCAGCTCATGCCAGAGCACCATCTCACATATTTCCAAGCACTCTGCCTCCAGGATTGATGAGGCCTTCCATAGGAGTGGCTGATAGGAACATATGTGTCCATTTTAGGTTAGGTATAGGCATACTACACCTAAGTAAGGGGTGGTTACACCGACTTACCCCAGCTGAGTGATTCAGCCAGTTGTGTCAAATATGGAGGCCAGGCCAGGGGTGGCACAATACATGCTGCAGCCCCTGGTAGGCCTTGGAAGCACCTATGCCCTGGGTACCTGGGTACACTGTTACAGGGGCCAATAAGGTGAACCAGTTCCAATTTTGTTATGCACCTAAAGTGCATGGGTTACAATTTAGAGAGAGAACAGCAGGCTGTGGGTCTGATTAGCAGGCCCACAGCCACATTAAGTCATAAACCAGTGAAGCAAAAAGCAAAAATTTGGGGTGACCATAGGATAGCACACCCTACTCTCCTACAATAAGATGTAGCTAAATTGTACCTACTGACATAAATTATGGTTCTTGAACCTATTTGCGGTGGGGGGAATGGAGCTCTCCCCCATGCCAATCAGAATGCAGATGAATGCAGTTGCAGTTGAGTGACCTGTGTTGTGGCTGTCTAGAGGGAATGCACAAATGTAGCTGTCTCGCAGCCCAATCCAGACGTCAATTGGAGACAGGTTTTCAGGCAAATAGAGCAGTAAGTGCAGAGAAATGCTCACTCTCTAAAAATGGCATTTATAAAATAGTAAAGTTAAATCCAACCTCACCAGTAAATAGGATTTATCAATAAATAAATAAAGCTTCTCCTCTCTGATATGGAATTACCCCCCAAAAAGTATAAGGGAATACCCAATGCTAACCTATGAGAGGGGCAGACCTCACAGTAGTGAAAAATGTAATAGACTGTTTGGTACTACCAGGACATGCAAACTACCACAGTACATGTCTTACCTTTTACTTACATAGCATGATGCCCCTAGGACTATCTAGGGCCTACCTTAGGGGTTAATTATATGTAATAAAATTGGAGTTTAAGGCTTTAAGTAGTTTTAAATGGCAAGTCGAAGTGGCAGTACACTGCAGCACAGGCACTGCAGTAGCAGGCTTGAGACAGGTTTGAAATGCTACTTCTTTGGGCGGCACAATCAGTCCCTGGGTATATGGTATATCTCTTTACAAGGGGCTTTAAAGTAAATTAAATCTGTCAGTCAGGTATACTACAATTACACACATGATTAGGGAAGAAGCACGTGCACTTCAGCACAATGATTAGAAGCGATAAATTGATTAGAGTCCTAAGGCCAACAAAAAGATACAGCAAAATGCGCAGGTGAAAAGCAATAAGGTAGGGTTGAGACCACCTTAAGAATGCAAGGTCTAACAAAAACGAACTAAGGATAACATGAGTAAAACATCAGGTTTCTCTACGGCATTTGGTTAGACAAGTGTGTCTTCTTTTATCTTCCATAAATGCAATCTTTCCCTGACCCCTTTATTATATAGCTCTTCAAGTAAAAAAGATAAAGCACTTACAAAGGACCCTCAAATACTCAAAGATGGTAGACTTCTGTTATATGGGCCATAGACTAAAAGCAGCACGAAAACAGAGTGCAATAGGGTCCCAAAAACTTGAGTGCCACATGAGAGTATGCATGAAAGCCTATCCTTTTCCAAACTAGAGATATACTCATGCAATTTTTGTTTTTAGGAGAGAACGTGCCTGCTGAAAAAAACATTATTTTTTAAAAGTGCATTGTAGAATATCAGGAATTTGCTGTGGGACACCTTGAAAACGTTCATACAGATTATTTGCACAAAACTTACAGTCAGTAGTTGTGGCCGAGTGGTTAAGGCGATAGACTAGAAATCCATTGGGGTCTCCCCGCGCAGGTTCGAATCCTGCCAACAACGAGAAATATTTTAACATCGGCTACAATTTCAGAAGTTAACCTTTAGAATTTCTTCCATGTCAGTTTTATAAATAGGTGGCTTATTTTGGTGTCACTATTGCCCTTTCACATATTTATTATCGCTACCCCTTTCATATCTTTGCTATAACTCTCGTCCTACATTAGCGCTGGTGCAAACACTTCAAATTATTATACCCTGGCTCTCTCAGTCATACCATTCATGCACTTGAAACTTACTTTACCAATAAAGGAAGCAAATAGAAAAATAAAAAAAAATTGCTTGCTGGATTAGGCAAACACACTTCATAAAACTGCATTTTCTTTTCTATTCTCCCCGTGTTACAAGCTTAACTGCTCCCTGTGTAATTTCTCTTAGCCTGCTGTCCCAGGAAGAGAATTTTATCTACAGGCTCTTTCCGTGTTTTTTTCCTAGTCTTTCTTTCCCTTTTCTTAGATTTGTAACTGTTTCTTTACGTGCTCTATTTAGGCGCCATTAATCTCATTTGAGCTCCTTGTACCTGCTGCTGTTTTCTCCGCACCTCATACTGCCTTTTCCCTCTTTCTCTCTTTCTCCAAGGTTGGTGGCTACTTTCCAAAGCTTCTAATGCCCCAATGTTCCTTCATCTTGTTGTCAGACGTGAATTGGAAAAGCAACCAAATTAACAAGCCTTTACCACTCATACATGGCAGAGGTTCATACTTTAATTCAATGAGCTAAGAGAAGCGTGTTGTGGGGCCCGTACGAGCCATGGTGCTTGCTTCATCATAATTAGGCACGCAGTCATTAGCCACAGCTCTGATCATGGGTCACTGAGGTCAGTTTCAATAATTCCTCAAAAACCTAACCATGCAGTCCCCCCTAACTGTGTAGTTATCTTGCTTTACTGCTGTTTGTGTGATTAGCTGGGAGGAGCTCACGGCAGCATCCTCCCTATAAAAGTGTAGATGGACCGCTCTTTAACTCTTTCTTGCTTCACATACAGATGGCTTGAGGAGGTACAGGGGAGATGCAGGTCTAATAGAAAGAATAGAAGATCTGCGCCAGGTGTGTTTCTCTGCATTGGTGTCCCATCACAGGCCCACAAGTGTATGTGTGATCTTTGACTTCTGACAGTTCACAAGCAGGCGGCCCGGAAACGGTTTCAGCCTATCATCCACTGAGGAGACAAAGCCTTTGTATAAGGAATGAGGAAGCAATGAACACATTCAGCGTATCACAGGAGTTCCCTGAGTGTTTCGAATTATAAATTCTCCATGTCACTGTATGTTATTGAGCCCAAGTAGCTCGCCGTGATCGTATAGTGGTTAGTACTCTGTGTTGTCGCCGCAGCAACCTCGGTTCAAATCCGAGTCACGGCATTGTGGTTGGCAATGTCACGGCAGTTGGGTTTTTTTTTTACAGAATTACCAAATGTACCAGTTGTTTTTGTAAAATGTCTATTAAAAACAGATCCTTTAAAATATTTAAACGATCTAACGACAAATTATTTAAACACACATGATTATAAGATGTAGCCTTATTTTTGTTTTTAGGAGAGAATGTGCCTGCTGAAAAAAACATTATTTTTAAAAAGTGCATTGCAGAATATCAGGAATTTGCTGTGGGACACCTTGAAAACTTTCATACAGATTATTTGCACAAAACTTACAGTCAGTTGTTGTGGCCGAGTGGTTAAGGCGATGGACTAGAAATCCATTGGGGTCCCCCTGCGCAGGTTCGAATCCTGCCAACAACGAGAAACTTTTTAACATCGGCTACAATTTCGGAAGTTAACCTTTAGAATTTCTTCCATGTCAGTTTTATAAATAGGTGGCTTATTTTGGTGTCACTATTGCCCTTTCACATATTTATTATCGCTACCCCTTTCATATCTTTGCTATAACTCTCGTCCTACATTAGCGCTGGTGCAAACACTTCAAATTATTATACCCTGGCTCTCTCAGTCATACCATTCATGCACTTGAAACTTACTTTACCATTAAAAGAAGCAAATAGAAAAATAAAACAAAAGTGCTTGCTGGATTAGGCAAACACACTTCATAAAACTGCATTTTCTTTTCTATTCTCCCCATGTTACAAGCTTAACTGCTCCCTGTGTAATTTCTCTTAGCCTGCTGTCCCAGGAAGAGAATTTTATCTACAGGCTCTTTCCGTGTTTTTTTCCTAGTCTTTGTTTCCCTTTTCTTAGATTTGTAACTGTTCCTTTACGTGCTCTATTTAGGCGCCGTTAATCTCATTTGAGCTCCTTGTACCTGCTGCTGTTTTCTCCACACCTCATACTGCCTTTTCCCTCTTTCTCTCTTTCTCTGAGGTTGGTGGCTACTTTCCAAAGCTTCTGATGCCCCAATGTTCCTTCATCTTGTTGTCAGACGTGAATTGGAAAAGCAACCAAATTAACAAGCCTTTACCACTCATACATGGCAGAGGTTTATACTTTAATTCAATGAGCTAAGAAAAGCGTGTTGTGGGGCCCATACGAGCCATGGTGCTTGCTTCATCATAATTGGGCACGCAGTCATTAGCCACAGCTCTGATCATGGGTCACTGAGGTCAGTTTCAATAATTCCTCAAAAACCTATCCATGCAGTCCCCCCTAACTGTGTAGTTATCTTGCTTTACTGCTGTTTGTGTGATTAGCTGGGAGGAGCTCACGGCAGCATCCTCCCTATAAAAGTGTAGATGGACCGCTCCTTAACTTTTTCTTGCTTCACATACAGATGGCTTGAGGATGTACAGGGGAGATGCAGGTCTAATAGACAGAATAGAAGATCTGCGCCAGGTGTGTTTCTCTGCATTGGTGTCCCATCACAGGCCCACAAGTGTATGTGTGATCTTTGACTTCTGGCAGTTCACAAGCAGGCGGCCAGGAAACGGTTTCAGCCTATCAACCACTGAGGAGACAAACCCTTTGTATAAGGAATGAGGAAGCAATGAACACATTCAGCCTATCACAGGAGTTCCCTGAGTGTTTCGAATTATAAATTCTCCATGTCACTGTATGTTATTGAGCCCAAGTAGCTCGCCGTGATCGTATAGTGGTTAGTACTCTGCGTTGTGGCCGCAGCAACCTCGGTTCGAATCCGAGTCACGGCATTGTGGTTGGCAATGTCACGGCAGTTGGGTTTTTCTTTTACAGAATTACCAAATGTACCAGTTGTTTTTGTAAAATGTCTATTAAAAACAGATCCTTTAAAATATTTAAACGATCTAACGACAAATTATTTAAACACACATGATTATAAGATGTAGCTTTATTTTTGTTTTTAGGAGAGAATGTGCCTGCTGAAAAAAACATTATTTTTAAAAAGTGCATTGCAGGATATCAGGAATTTTCTGTGGAACACCTTGAAAACTTTCATACAGATTATTTGCACAAAACTTACAGTCAGTTGTTGTGGCCGAGTGGTTAAGGCGATAGACTAGAAATCCATTGGGGTCCCCCCGCGCAGGTTTGAATCCTGCCAACAACGAGAAACTTTTTAACATCGGCTACAATTTCAGAAGTTAACCTTTATAATTTCTTCAATGTCAGTTTTATAAATAGGTGGCTTATTTTGGTGTCACTATTGCCCTTTCACATATTTATTATCGCTACCCCTTCCATATCTTTGCTATAACTCTCGTCCTACATTAGCGCTGGTGCAAACACTTCAAATTATTATACCCTGGCTCTCTCAGTCATACCATTCATGCATTTGAAACTTACTTTACCAATAAAAGAAGCAAATAGAAAAATAAAACAAAAGTGCTTGCTGGATTAGGCAAACACACTTCATAAAACCACATTTTCTTTTCTATTCTCCCCGTGTTACAAGCTTAACTGCTCCCTGTGTAATTTCTCTTAGCCTGCTGTCCCAGGAAGAGAATTTTATCAACAGGCTCTTTCCGTGTTTTTTTCCTAGTCTTTCTTTCCCTTTTCTTAGATTTGTAACTGTTCCTTTATGTGCTCTATTTAGGCGCCATTAATCTCATTTGAGCTCCTTGTACCTGCTGCTGTTATCTCCACACCTCATACTGCCTTTTCCCTCTTTCTCTCTTTCTCTGAGGTTGGTGGCTACTTTCCAAAGCTTCTGATGCCCCAATGTTCCTTCATCTTGTTGTCAGACGTGAATTGGAAAAGCAACCAAATTAACAAGCCTTTACCACTCATACATGGCAGAGGTTTATACTTTAATTCAATGAGCTAAGAAAAGCGTGTTGTGGGGCCCCTACGAGCCATGGTCCTTGCTTCATCATAATTGGGCGCGCAGTCATTAGCCACAGCTCTGATCATGGGTCATTGAGGTCAGTTTCAATAATTCCTCAAAAACCTAACCATGCAGTCCCCCCTAACTGTGTAGTTATCTTGCTTTACTGCTGTTTGTGTGATTAGCTGGGAGGAGCTCACGGCAGCATCCTCCCTATAAAAGTGTAGATGGACCGCTCCTTAACTTTTTCTTGCTTCACATACAGATGGCTTGAGGAGGTACAGGGGAGATGCAGGTCTAATAGACAGAATAGAAGATCTGCGCCAGGTGTGTTTCTCTGCATTGGTGTCCCATCACAGGCCCACAAGTGTATGTGTGATGTTTGACTTCTGGCAGTTCACAAGCAGGCGGCCAGGAAACGGTTTCAGCCTATCAACCACTGAGGAGACAAATCCTTTGTATAAGGAATGAGGAAGCAATGAACACATTCAGCCTATCACTGGAGTTCCCTGAGTGTTTCGAATTATAAATTCTCCATGTCTGTGTATGTTATTGAGCCCAAGTAGCTCGCCGTGATCGTATAGTGGTTAGTACTCTGCATTGTGGCTGCAGCAACCTCGGTTCGAATCCGAGTCACGGCATTGTGGTTGGCAATATCACGGCATTTGGGTTTTTCTTTTACAGAATTACCAAATGTACCACGTGTTTTTGTAAAATGTCTATTAAAAACAGATCCTTTAAAATATTTAAACGATCTACTGACAAATTATTTAAACACACATGATTATAAGATGTAGCCTTATTTTTGTTTTTAGGAGAGAATGTGCCTGCTGAAAAAAACATTATTTTTAAAAAGTGCATTGCAGGATATCAAGATTATTTGCACAAAACTTAGAGTCAGTTGTTGTGGCCGAGTGGTTAAGGCGATGGACTAGAAATCCATTGGGGTCCCCACGCGCAGATTTGAATCCTGCCAAAAACGAGAAACTTTTTAACATCGGCTACAATTTCAGAAGTTAACCTTTAGAATTTCTTCCATTTCAGTTTTATAAATAGGTGGCTTATTTTGGTGTCACTATTTCCCTTTCACATATTTATTATCGCTACCCCTTTCATATCTTTGCTATAACTCTCGTCCTACATTAGCGCTGGTGCAAACACTTCAAATTATTATACCCTGGCTCTCTCAGTCATACCATTCATGCACTTGAAACTTACTTTACCAATAAAAGAAGCAAATAGAAAAATAAAACAAAAGTGCTTGCTGGATTAGGCAAACACACTTCATAAAACTGCATTTTCTTTTCTATTCTCCCCGTGTTACAAGCTTAACTGCTCCCTGTGTAATTTCTCTTAGCCTGCTGTCCCAGGAAGAGAATTTTATCTACAGGCTCTTTCCGTGTTTTTTTCCTAGTCTTTCTTTCCCTTTTCTTAGATTTGTAACTGTTCCTTTATGTGCTCTATTTAGGCGCCATTAATCTCATTTGAGCTCCTTGTACCTGCTGCTGTTTTCTCCACACCTCACACTGCCTTTTCCCTCTTTCTCTCTTTCTCTGAGGTTGGTGGCTACTTTCCAAAGCTTCTGATGCCCCAATGTTCCTTCATCTTGTTGTCAGACGTGAATTGGAAAAGCAACCAAATTAACAAGCCTTTACCACTCATACATGGCAGAGGTTTATACTTTAATTGAGCTAAGAAAAGCATGTTGTGGGGCCCCTACGAGCCATGGTGCTTGCTTCATCATAATTGGGCGCGCAGTCATTAGCCACAGCTCTGATCATGGGTCACTGAGGTCAGTTTCAATAATTCCTCAAAAACCTAACCATGCAGTCCCCCCTAACTGTGTAGTTATCTTGCTTTACTGCTGTTTGTGTGATTAGCTGGGAGGAGCTCACGGCAGCATCCTCCCTATAAAAGTGTAGATGGACCGCTCCTTAACTTTTTCTTGCTTCACATACAGATGGCTTGAGGAGGTACAGGGGAGATGCAGGTCTAATAGACAGAATAGAAGATCTGCGCCAGGTGTGTTTCTCTGCATTGGTGTCCCATCACAGGCCCACAAGTGTATGTGTGATCTTTGACTTCTGCCAGTTCACAAGCAGGCGGCCAGGAAACGGTTTCAGCCTATCAACCACTGAGGAGACAAAGCCTTTGTATAAGGAATGAGGAAGCAATGAACACATTCAGCCTATCACTGGAGTTCCCTGAGTGTTTCGAATTATAAATTCTCCATGTCACTGTATGTTATTGAGCCCAAGTAGCTCGCCGTGATCGTATAGTGGTTAGTACTCTGCGTTGTGGCTGCAGCAACCTTGGTTCGAATCCGAGTTACGGCATTGTGGATGGCAATGTCACGGCAGTTGGGTTTTTCTTTTACAGAATTACCAAATATACCAGTTGTTTTTGTAAAATGTCTATTAAAAACAGATCCTTTAAAATATTTAAATGATCTAACGACAAATTATTTAAACACACATGATTATAAGATGTAGCCTTATTTTTGTTTTTAGGAGAGAATGTGCCTGCTGAAAAAAACATTTTTTTAAAAGTGCATTGCAGGATATCAGGAATTTGCTGTGGCACACCTTGAAAACTTTCATACAGATTATTTGCACAAAACTTACAGTCAGTTGTTGTGGCCGAGTGGTTAAGGCGATGGACTAGAAATCCATTGGGGTCCCCCCGCGCAGGTTCGAATCCTGCCAACAACGAGAAACTTTTTAACATCGGCTACAATTTCAGAAGTTAACCTTTAGAATTTCTTCCATGTCAGTTTTATAAATAGGTGGCTTATTTTGGTGTCACTATTGCCCTTTCACATATTTATTATCGCTACCCCTTTCATATCTTTGCTATAACTCTCGTCCTACATTAGCGCTGGTGCAAACACTTCAAATTATTATACCCTGGCTCTCTCAGTCATACCATTCATGGACTTGAAACTTACTTTACCAATAAAAGAAGCAAATAGAAAAATAAAACAAAAGTGCTTGCTGGATTAGGCAAACACACTTCATAAAACTGCATTTTCTTTTCTATTCTCCCCGTGTTACAAGCTTAACTGCTCCCTGTGTAATTTCTCTTAGCCTGCTGTCCCAGGAAGAGAATTTTATCTACAGGCTCTTTCCGTGTTTTTTTCCTAGTCTTTCTTTCTCTTTTCTTAGATTTGTAACTGTTCCTTTATGTGCTCTATTTAGGCGCCATTAATCTCATTTGAGCTCCTTGTACCTGCTGCTGTTTTCTCCACACCTCATACTGCCTTTTCCCTCTTTCTCTCTTTCTCTGAGGTTGGTGGCTACTTTCCAAAGCTTCTGATGCCCCAATGTTCCTTCATCTTGTTGTCAGACGTGAATTGGAAAAGCAACCAAATTAACAAGCCTTTACCACTCATACATGGCAGAGGTTTATACTTTAATTGAGCTAAGAAAAGCGTGTTGTGGGGCCCCTACGAGCCATGGTGCTTGCTTCATCATAATTAGGCACGCAGTCATTAGCCACAGCTCTGATCTTGGGTCACTGAGGTCAGTTTCAATAATTCTTCAAAAACCTAACCATGCAGTCCCCCCTAACTGTGTAGTTATCTTGATTTACTGCTGTTTGTGTGATTAGCTGGGAGGAGCTCACGGCAGCATCTTCCCTATAAAAGTGTAGATGGACCGCTCCTTAACTCTTTCTTGCTTCACATACAGATGGCTTGAGGAGGTACGGGGGAGATGCAGGTCTACTAGACAGAATAGAAGATCTGAGCCAGGTGCGTTTCTCTGCATTGGTGTCCCATCACAGGCCCACAAGTGTATGTGTGATCTTTGACTCCTGCCAGTTCACAAGCAGGCGGCCAGGAAACAGTTTCAGCCTATCAACCACTGAGGAGACAAAGCCTTTGTATAAGGAATGAGGAAGCAATGAACACATTCAGCCTATCACAGGAGTTCCCTGAGTGTTCCGAATTATAAATTCTCCATGTCACTGTATGTTATTGAGCCCAAGTAGCTCGCCGTGATCGTATAGTGGTTAGTACTCTGCGTTGTGGCCGCAGCAACCTTGGTTCGAAGATGAGTTACGGCATTGTGGTTGGCAATGTCACAGCAGTTGGGTTTTTCTTTTACAGAATTACCAAATGTACCAGTTGTTTTTGTAAAATGTCTATTAAAAACAGATCCTTTAAAATATTTAAACGATCTAACGACAAATTATTTAAACACACATTATTATAAGATGTAGCTATATTGTACCTACTGACATAAATTATCGTTCTTGAACCTATTTGTGGTGGGGGGAATGGAGCTCTCCCCCATGCCAATCAAAATGCAGTTGCAGTTGAGTGACCTGTGTTGTGGCTGTCTAGAGGGAATGCACAAATGTAGCTGTCTCGCAGCCCAATCCAGACGTCAATTGGAGACAGGTTTTCAGGCAAATAGAGCAGTAAGTGCAGAGAAATGCTCACTTTCTAAAAATGGCATTTATAAAATAGTAAAGTTAAATCCAACCTCACCAGTAAATAGGATTTATCAATAAATAAATAAAGCTTCGCCTCTCTGATATGGAATTACCCCCCAAAAAGTATAAGGGAATACCCAATGCTAACCTATGAGAGGGGCAGACCTCACAGTAGTGAAAAATGTAATAGACTGTTTGGTACTACCAGGACATGCAAACTACCACAGTACATGTCTTACCTTTTACTTACATAGCATGATGCCCCTAGGACTACCTAGGGCCTACCTTTTGGTTAATTATATGTAATAAAATTGGAGTTTAAGATGGCAAGTAGTTTTAAATGGCAAGTCGAAGTGGCATTACACTGCAGCACAGGCACTGCAGTAGCAGGCTTGAGACCGGTTTGAAATGCTACTTTTTTGGGCGGCACAATCAGTTTCTGGGTATATGGTATATCTCTTTACAAGGGGCTTTAAAGTAAATTAAATCTGTCAGTCAGGTATACTACAATTACACACATGATTAGGGAAGAAGCACGTGCACTTCAGCACAATGATTAGAAGCGATAAATTGATTAGAGTCCTAAGGCCAACAAAAAGATACAGCCAAATGCGTAGGTGAAAAGCAATAAGGTAGGGTTGAGACCACCTTAAGAATGCAAGGTCTAACAAAAACGAACTAAGGATAACATGAGTAAAACATCAGGTTTCTCTACGGCATTTGGTTAGACAAGTGTGCCTTCTTTTATCTTCCATAAATGCAATCTTTCCCGGACCCCTTTATTATATAGCTCTTCAAGTAAAAAAGATAAAGCACTTACAAAGGAGCCTCAAATACTCAAAGATGGTAGACTTCTGTTATATGGGCCATAGACTAAAAGCAGCACGAAAACAGAGTGCAATAGGGTCCCAAAAACTTGAGTGCCACATGAGAGTATGCATGAAAGCCTATCCTTTTCCAAACTAGAGATATACTCATGCAATTTTTGTTTTTAGGAGAGAATGTGCCTGCTGAAAAAAACATTATTTTTAAAAAGTGCATTGCAGGATATCAGGAATTTGCTGTGGGACACGTTGAAAACTTTCATACAGATTATTTGCACAAAACTTACAGTCAGTTGTTGTGGCCGAGTGGTTAAGGCGATGGACTAGAAATCCATTGGGGTCCCCCCGCGCAGGTTCGAATCCTGAAAACAACGAGAAACTTTTTAACATCGGCTACAATTTCAGAAGTTAACCTTTAGAATTTCTTCCATGTCAGTTTTATAAATAGGTGGCTTATTTTGGTGTCACTATTGCCCTTTCACATATTTATTATCGCTACCCCTTTCATATCTTTGCTATAACTCTCGTCCTACATTAGCGCTGGTGCAAACACTTCAAATTATTATACCCTGGCTCTCTCAGTCATACCATTCATGCACTTGAAACTTACTTTACCAATAAAGGAAGCAAATAGAAAAATAAAAAAAAATTGCTTGCTGGATTAGGCAAACACACTTCATAAAACTGCATTTTCTTTTCTATTCTCCCCGTGTTACAAGCTTAACTGCTCCCTGTGTAATTTCTCTTAGCCTGCTGTCCCAGGAAGAGAATTTTATCTACAGGCTCTTTCCGTGTTTTTTTCCTAGTCTTTCTTTCCCTTTTCTTAGATTTGTAACTGTTTCTTTACGTGCTCTATTTAGGCGCCATTAATCTCATTTGAGCTCCTTGTACCTGCTGCTGTTTTCTCCGCACCTCATACTGCCTTTTCCCTCTTTCTCTCTTTCTCCAAGGTTGGTGGCTACTTTCCAAAGCTTCTAATGCCCCAATGTTCCTTCATCTTGTTGTCAGACGTGAATTGGAAAAGCAACCAAATTAACAAGCCTTTACCACTCATACATGGCAGAGGTTCATACTTTAATTCAATGAGCTAAGAGAAGCGTGTTGTGGGGCCCGTACGAGCCATGGTGCTTGCTTCATCATAATTAGGCACGCAGTCATTAGCCACAGCTCTGATCATGGGTCACTGAGGTCAGTTTCAATAATTCCTCAAAAACCTAACCATGCAGTCCCCCCTAACTGTGTAGTTATCTTGCTTTACTGCTGTTTGTGTGATTAGCTGGGAGGAGCTCACGGCAGCATCCTCCCTATAAAAGTGTAGATGGACCGCTCTTTAACTCTTTCTTGCTTCACATACAGATGGCTTGAGGAGGTACAGGGGAGATGCAGGTCTAATAGAAAGAATAGAAGATCTGCGCCAGGTGTGTTTCTCTGCATTGGTGTCCCATCACAGGCCCACAAGTGTATGTGTGATCTTTGACTTCTGACAGTTCACAAGCAGGCGGCCCGGAAACGGTTTCAGCCTATCATCCACTGAGGAGACAAAGCCTTTGTATAAGGAATGAGGAAGCAATGAACACATTCAGCGTATCACAGGAGTTCCCTGAGTGTTTCGAATTATAAATTCTCCATGTCACTGTATGTTATTGAGCCCAAGTAGCTCGCCGTGATCGTATAGTGGTTAGTACTCTGTGTTGTCGCCGCAGCAACCTCGGTTCAAATCCGAGTCACGGCATTGTGGTTGGCAATGTCACGGCAGTTGTTTTTTTTTTTTACAGAATTATCAAATGTACCAGTTGTTTTTGTAAAATGTCTATTAAAAACAGATCCTTTAAAATATTTAAACGATCTAACGACAAATTATTTAAACACACATGATTATAAGATGTAGCCTTATTTTTGTTTTTAGGAGAGAATGTGCCTGCTGAAAAAAACATTATTTTTAAAAAGTGCATTGCAGAATATCAGGAATTTGCTGTGGGACACCTTGAAAACTTTCATACAGATTATTTGCACAAAACTTACAGTCAGTTGTTGTGGCCGAGTGGTTAAGGCGATGGACTAGAAATCCATTGGGGTCCCCCTGCGCAGGTTCGAATCCTGCCAACAACGAGAAACTTTTTAACATCGGCTACAATTTCGGAAGTTAACCTTTAGAATTTCTTCCATGTCAGTTTTATAAATAGGTGGCTTATTTTGGTGTCACTATTGCCCTTTCACATATTTATTATCGCTACCCCTTTCATATCTTTGCTATAACTCTCGTCCTACATTAGCGCTGGTGCAAACACTTCAAATTATTATACCCTGGCTCTCTCAGTCATACCATTCATGCACTTGAAACTTACTTTACCATTAAAAGAAGCAAATAGAAAAATAAAACAAAAGTGCTTGCTGGATTAGGCAAACACACTTCATAAAACTGCATTTTCTTTTCTATTCTCCCCATGTTACAAGCTTAACTGCTCCCTGTGTAATTTCTCTTAGCCTGCTGTCCCAGGAAGAGAATTTTATCTACAGGCTCTTTCCGTGTTTTTTTCCTAGTCTTTGTTTCCCTTTTCTTAGATTTGTAACTGTTCCTTTACGTGCTCTATTTAGGCGCCGTTAATCTCATTTGAGCTCCTTGTACCTGCTGCTGTTTTCTCCACACCTCATACTGCCTTTTCCCTCTTTCTCTCTTTCTCTGAGGTTGGTGGCTACTTTCCAAAGCTTCTGATGCCCCAATGTTCCTTCATCTTGTTGTCAGACGTGAATTGGAAAAGCAACCAAATTAACAAGCCTTTACCACTCATACATGGCAGAGGTTTATACTTTAATTCAATGAGCTAAGAAAAGCGTGTTGTGGGGCCCATACGAGCCATGGTGCTTGCTTCATCATAATTGGGCACGCAGTCATTAGCCACAGCTCTGATCATGGGTCACTGAGGTCAGTTTCAATAATTCCTCAAAAACCTATCCATGCAGTCCCCCCTAACTGTGTAGTTATCTTGCTTTACTGCTGTTTGTGTGATTAGCTGGGAGGAGCTCACGGCAGCATCCTCCCTATAAAAGTGTAGATGGACCGCTCCTTAACTTTTTCTTGCTTCACATACAGATGGCTTGAGGATGTACAGGGGAGATGCAGGTCTAATAGACAGAATAGAAGATCTGCGCCAGGTGTGTTTCTCTGCATTGGTGTCCCATCACAGGCCCACAAGTGTATGTGTGATCTTTGACTTCTGGCAGTTCACAAGCAGGCGGCCAGGAAACGGTTTCAGCCTATCAACCACTGAGGAGACAAACCCTTTGTATAAGGAATGAGGAAGCAATGAACACATTCAGCCTATCACAGGAGTTCCCTGAGTGTTTCGAATTATAAATTCTCCATGTCACTGTATGTTATTGAGCCCAAGTAGCTCGCCGTGATCGTATAGTGGTTAGTACTCTGCGTTGTGGCCGCAGCAACCTCGGTTCGAATCCGAGTCACGGCATTGTGGTTGGCAATGTCACGGCAGTTGGGTTTTTCTTTTACAGAATTACCAAATGTACCAGTTGTTTTTGTAAAATGTCTATTAAAAACAGATCCTTTAAAATATTTAAACGATCTAACGACAAATTATTTAAACACACATGATTATAAGATGTAGCTTTATTTTTGTTTTTAGGAGAGAATGTGCCTGCTGAAAAAAACATTATTTTTAAAAAGTGCATTGCAGGATATCAGGAATTTTCTGTGGAACACCTTGAAAACTTTCATACAGATTATTTGCACAAAACTTACAGTCAGTTGTTGTGGCCGAGTGGTTAAGGCGATAGACTAGAAATCCATTGGGGTCCCCCCGCGCAGGTTTGAATCCTGCCAACAACGAGAAACTTTTTAACATCGGCTACAATTTCAGAAGTTAACCTTTATAATTTCTTCAATGTCAGTTTTATAAATAGGTGGCTTATTTTGGTGTCACTATTGCCCTTTCACATATTTATTATCGCTACCCCTTCCATATCTTTGCTATAACTCTCGTCCTACATTAGCGCTGGTGCAAACACTTCAAATTATTATACCCTGGCTCTCTCAGTCATACCATTCATGCATTTGAAACTTACTTTACCAATAAAAGAAGCAAATAGAAAAATAAAACAAAAGTGCTTGCTGGATTAGGCAAACACACTTCATAAAACCACATTTTCTTTTCTATTCTCCCCGTGTTACAAGCTTAACTGCTCCCTGTGTAATTTCTCTTAGCCTGCTGTCCCAGGAAGAGAATTTTATCAACAGGCTCTTTCCGTGTTTTTTTCCTAGTCTTTCTTTCCCTTTTCTTAGATTTGTAACTGTTCCTTTATGTGCTCTATTTAGGCGCCATTAATCTCATTTGAGCTCCTTGTACCTGCTGCTGTTATCTCCACACCTCATACTGCCTTTTCCCTCTTTCTCTCTTTCTCTGAGGTTGGTGGCTACTTTCCAAAGCTTCTGATGCCCCAATGTTCCTTCATCTTGTTGTCAGACGTGAATTGGAAAAGCAACCAAATTAACAAGCCTTTACCACTCATACATGGCAGAGGTTTATACTTTAATTCAATGAGCTAAGAAAAGCGTGTTGTGGGGCCCCTACGAGCCATGGTCCTTGCTTCATCATAATTGGGCGCGCAGTCATTAGCCACAGCTCTGATCATGGGTCATTGAGGTCAGTTTCAATAATTCCTCAAAAACCTAACCATGCAGTCCCCCCTAACTGTGTAGTTATCTTGCTTTACTGCTGTTTGTGTGATTAGCTGGGAGGAGCTCACGGCAGCATCCTCCCTATAAAAGTGTAGATGGACCGCTCCTTAACTTTTTCTTGCTTCACATACAGATGGCTTGAGGAGGTACAGGGGAGATGCAGGTCTAATAGACAGAATAGAAGATCTGCGCCAGGTGTGTTTCTCTGCATTGGTGTCCCATCACAGGCCCACAAGTGTATGTGTGATGTTTGACTTCTGGCAGTTCACAAGCAGGCGGCCAGGAAACGGTTTCAGCCTATCAACCACTGAGGAGACAAATCCTTTGTATAAGGAATGAGGAAGCAATGAACACATTCAGCCTATCACTGGAGTTCCCTGAGTGTTTCGAATTATAAATTCTCCATGTCTGTGTATGTTATTGAGCCCAAGTAGCTCGCCGTGATCGTATAGTGGTTAGTACTCTGCGTTGTGGCTGCAGCAACCTCGGTTCGAATCCGAGTCACGGCATTGTGGTTGGCAATATCACGGCATTTGGGTTTTTCTTTTACAGAATTACCAAATGTACCACGTGTTTTTGTAAAATGTCTATTAAAAACAGATCCTTTAAAATATTTAAACGATCTACTGACAAATTATTTAAACACACATGATTATAAGATGTAGCCTTATTTTTGTTTTTAGGAGAGAATGTGCCTGCTGAAAAAAACATTATTTTTAAAAAGTGCATTGCAGGATATCAAGATTATTTGCACAAAACTTAGAGTCAGTTGTTGTGGCCGAGTGGTTAAGGCGATGGACTAGAAATCCATTGGGGTCCCCACGCGCAGATTTGAATCCTGCCAAAAACGAGAAACTTTTTAACATCGGCTACAATTTCAGAAGTTAACCTTTAGAATTTCTTCCATTTCAGTTTTATAAATAGGTGGCTTATTTTGGTGTCACTATTTCCCTTTCACATATTTATTATCGCTACCCCTTTCATATCTTTGCTATAACTCTCGTCCTACATTAGCGCTGGTGCAAACACTTCAAATTATTATACCCTGGCTCTCTCAGTCATACCATTCATGCACTTGAAACTTACTTTACCAATAAAAGAAGCAAATAGAAAAATAAAACAAAAGTGCTTGCTGGATTAGGCAAACACACTTCATAAAACTGCATTTTCTTTTCTATTCTCCCCGTGTTACAAGCTTAACTGCTCCCTGTGTAATTTCTCTTAGCCTGCTGTCCCAGGAAGAGAATTTTATCTACAGGCTCTTTCCGTGTTTTTTTCCTAGTCTTTCTTTCCCTTTTCTTAGATTTGTAACTGTTCCTTTATGTGCTCTATTTAGGCGCCATTAATCTCATTTGAGCTCCTTGTACCTGCTGCTGTTTTCTCCACACCTCACACTGCCTTTTCCCTCTTTCTCTCTTTCTCTGAGGTTGGTGGCTACTTTCCAAAGCTTCTGATGCCCCAATGTTCCTTCATCTTGTTGTCAGACGTGAATTGGAAAAGCAACCAAATTAACAAGCCTTTACCACTCATACATGGCAGAGGTTTATACTTTAATTGAGCTAAGAAAAGCATGTTGTGGGGCCCCTACGAGCCATGGTGCTTGCTTCATCATAATTGGGCGCGCAGTCATTAGCCACAGCTCTGATCATGGGTCACTGAGGTCAGTTTCAATAATTCCTCAAAAACCTAACCATGCAGTCCCCCCTAACTGTGTAGTTATCTTGCTTTACTGCTGTTTGTGTGATTAGCTGGGAGGAGCTCACGGCAGCATCCTCCCTATAAAAGTGTAGATGGACCGCTCCTTAACTTTTTCTTGCTTCACATACAGATGGCTTGAGGAGGTACAGGGGAGATGCAGGTCTAATAGACAGAATAGAAGATCTGCGCCAGGTGTGTTTCTCTGCATTGGTGTCCCATCACAGGCCCACAAGTGTATGTGTGATCTTTGACTTCTGGCAGTTCACAAGCAGGCGGCCAGGAAACGGTTTCAGCCTATCAACCACTGAGGAGACAAAGCCTTTGTATAAGGAATGAGGAAGCAATGAACACATTCAGCCTATCACTGGAGTTCCCTGAGTGTTTCGAATTATAAATTCTCCATGTCACTGTATGTTATTGAGCCCAAGTAGCTCGCCGTGATCGTATAGTGGTTAGTACTCTGCGTTGTGGCTGCAGCAACCTTGGTTCGAATCCGAGTTACGGCATTGTGGATGGCAATGTCACGGCAGTTGGGTTTTTCTTTTACAGAATTACCAAATGTACCAGTTGTTTTTGTAAAATGTCTATTAAAAACAGATCCTTTAAAATATTTAAATGATCTAACGACAAATTATTTAAACACACATGATTATAAGATGTAGCCTTATTTTTGTTTTTAGGAGAGAATGTGCCTGCTGAAAAAAACATTTTTTTAAAAGTGCATTGCAGGATATCAGGAATTTGCTGTGGCACACCTTGAAAACTTTCATACAGATTATTTGCACAAAACTTACAGTCAGTTGTTGTGGCCGAGTGGTTAAGGCGATGGACTAGAAATCCATTGGGGTCCCCCCGCGCAGGTTCGAATCCTGCCAACAACGAGAAACTTTTTAACATCGGCTACAATTTCAGAAGTTAACCTTTAGAATTTCTTCCATGTCAGTTTTATAAATAGGTGGCTTATTTTGGTGTCACTATTGCCCTTTCACATATTTATTATCGCTACCCCTTTCATATCTTTGCTATAACTCTCGTCCTACATTAGCGCTGGTGCAAACACTTCAAATTATTATACCCTGGCTCTCTCAGTCATACCATTCATGGACTTGAAACTTACTTTACCAATAAAAGAAGCAAATAGAAAAATAAAACAAAAGTGCTTGCTGGATTAGGCAAACACACTTCATAAAACTGCATTTTCTTTTCTATTCTCCCCGTGTTACAAGCTTAACTGCTCCCTGTGTAATTTCTCTTAGCCTGCTGTCCCAGGAAGAGAATTTTATCTACAGGCTCTTTCCGTGTTTTTTTCCTAGTCTTTCTTTCCCTTTTCTTAGATTTGTAACTGTTCCTTTATGTGCTCTATTTAGGCGCCATTAATCTCATTTGAGCTCCTTGTACCTGCTGCTGTTTTCTCCACACCTCATACTGCCTTTTCCCTCTTTCTCTCTTTCTCTGAGGTTGGTGGCTACTTTCCAAAGCTTCTGATGCCCCAATGTTCCTTCATCTTGTTGTCAGACGTGAATTGGAAAAGCAACCAAATTAACAAGCCTTTACCACTCATACATGGCAGAGGTTTATACTTTAATTGAGCTAAGAAAAGCGTGTTGTGGGGCCCCTACGAGCCATGGTGCTTGCTTCATCATAATTAGGCACGCAGTCATTAGCCACAGCTCTGATCTTGGGTCACTGAGGTCAGTTTCAATAATTCTTCAAAAACCTAACCATGCAGTCCCCCCTAACTGTGTAGTTATCTTGATTTACTGCTGTTTGTGTGATTAGCTGGGAGGAGCTCACGGCAGCATCTTCCCTATAAAAGTGTAGATGGACCGCTCCTTAACTCTTTCTTGCTTCACATACAGATGGCTTGAGGAGGTACGGGGGAGATGCAGGTCTACTAGACAGAATAGAAGATCTGAGCCAGGTGCGTTTCTCTGCATTGGTGTCCCATCACAGGCCCACAAGTGTATGTGTGATCTTTGACTCCTGCCAGTTCACAAGCAGGCGGCCAGGAAACAGTTTCAGCCTATCAACCACTGAGGAGACAAAGCCTTTGTATAAGGAATGAGGAAGCAATGAACACATTCAGCCTATCACAGGAGTTCCCTGAGTGTTCCGAATTATAAATTCTCCATGTCACTGTATGTTATTGAGCCCAAGTAGCTCGCCGTGATCGTATAGTGGTTAGTACTCTGCGTTGTGGCCGCAGCAACCTTGGTTCGAAGATGAGTTACGGCATTGTGGTTGGCAATGTCACAGCAGTTGGGTTTTTCTTTTACAGAATTACCAAATGTACCAGTTGTTTTTGTAAAATGTCTATTAAAAACAGATCCTTTAAAATATTTAAACGATCTAACGACAAATTATTTAAACACACATTATTATAAGATGTAGCTATATTGTACCTACTGACATAAATTATCGTTCTTGAACCTATTTGTGGTGGGGGGAATGGAGCTCTCCCCCATGCCAATCAAAATGCAGTTGCAGTTGAGTGACCTGTGTTGTGGCTGTCTAGAGGGAATGCACAAATGTAGCTGTCTCGCAGCCCAATCCAGACGTCAATTGGAGACAGGTTTTCAGGCAAATAGAGCAGTAAGTGCAGAGAAATGCTCACTTTCTAAAAATGGCATTTATAAAATAGTAAAGTTAAATCCAACCTCACCAGTAAATAGGATTTATCAATAAATAAATAAAGCTTCGCCTCTCTGATATGGAATTACCCCCCAAAAAGTATAAGGGAATACCCAATGCTAACCTATGAGAGGGGCAGACCTCACAGTAGTGAAAAATGTAATAGACTGTTTGGTACTACCAGGACATGCAAACTACCACAGTACATGTCTTACCTTTTACTTACATAGCATGATGCCCCTAGGACTACCTAGGGCCTACCTTTTGGTTAATTATATGTAATAAAATTGGAGTTTAAGATGGCAAGTAGTTTTAAATGGCAAGTCGAAGTGGCATTACACTGCAGCACAGGCACTGCAGTAGCAGGCTTGAGACCGGTTTGAAATGCTACTTTTTTGGGCGGCACAATCAGTTTCTGGGTATATGGTATATCTCTTTACAAGGGGCTTTAAAGTAAATTAAATCTGTCAGTCAGGTATACTACAATTACACACATGATTAGGGAAGAAGCACGTGCACTTCAGCACAATGATTAGAAGCGATAAATTGATTAGAGTCCTAAGGCCAACAAAAAGATACAGCCAAATGCGTAGGTGAAAAGCAATAAGGTAGGGTTGAGACCACCTTAAGAATGCAAGGTCTAACAAAAACGAACTAAGGATAACATGAGTAAAACATCAGGTTTCTCTACGGCATTTGGTTAGACAAGTGTGCCTTCTTTTATCTTCCATAAATGCAATCTTTCCCGGACCCCTTTATTATATAGCTCTTCAAGTAAAAAAGATAAAGCACTTACAAAGGAGCCTCAAATACTCAAAGATGGTAGACTTCTGTTATATGGGCCATAGACTAAAAGCAGCACGAAAACAGAGTGCAATAGGGTCCCAAAAACTTGAGTGCCACATGAGAGTATGCATGAAAGCCTATCCTTTTCCAAACTAGAGATATACTCATGCAATTTTTGTTTTTAGGAGAGAATGTGCCTGCTGAAAAAAACATTATTTTTAAAAAGTGCATTGCAGGATATCAGGAATTTGCTGTGGGACACGTTGAAAACTTTCATACAGATTATTTGCACAAAACTTACAGTCAGTTGTTGTGGCCGAGTGGTTAAGGCGATGGACTAGAAATCCATTGGGGTCCCCCCGCGCAGGTTCGAATCCTGAAAACAACGAGAAACTTTTTAACATCGGCTACAATTTCAGAAGTTAACCTTTAGAATTTCTTCCATGTCAGTTTTATAAATAGGTGGCTTATTTTGGTGTCACTATTGCCCTTTCATATATTTATTATCGCTACCCCTTTCATATCTTTGCTATAACTCTCGTCCTACATTAGCGCTGGTGCAAACACTTCAAATTATTATACCCTGGCTCTCTCAGTCATACCATTCATGCACTTGAAACTTACTTTACCAATAAAAGAAGCAAATAGAAAAATAAAACAAAAGTGCTTGCTGGATTAGGCAAACACACTTCATAAAACTGCATTTTCTTTTCTATTCTCCCCGTGTTACAAGCTTAACTGCTCCCTGTGTAATTTCTCTTAGCCTGCTGTCCCAGGAAGAGAATTATATCTACAGGCTCTTTCCGTGTTTTTTTCCTAGTCTTTCTTTCCCTTTTCTTAGATTTGTAACTGTTCCTTTATGTACTCTATTTAGGCGCCATTAATCTCATTTGAGCTCCTTGTACCTGCTGCTGTTTTCTCCACACCTCATGCTGCCTTTTCCCTCTTTCTCTCTTTCTCTGAGGTTGGTGTCTACTTTCCAAAGCTTCTGATGCCCCAATGTTCCTTCATCTTGTTGTCAGACGTGAATTGGAAAAGCAACCAAATTAACAAGCCTTTACCACTCATACATGGCTGAGGTTTATACTTTAATTCAATGAGCTAAGAAAAGCGTGTTGTGGGGCCCCTACGAGCCATGGTGCTTGCTTCATCATAATTGGGCACGCAGTCATTAGCCACAGCTCTGATCATGGGTCACTGAGGTCAGTTTCAATAATTCCTCAAAAACCTAACCATGCAGTCCCCCCTAACTGTGTAGTTATCTTGCTTTACTGCTGTTTGTGTGATTAGCTGGGAGGAGCTCACGGCAGCATCCTCCCTATAAAAGTGTAGATGGACCGCTCCTTAACTCTTTCTTGCTTCACATACAGATGGCTTGAGGAGGTACAGGGGAGATTTAGGTCTACTAGACAGAATAGAAGATCTGCGCCAGGTGTGTTTCTCTGCATTGGTGTCCCATCACAGGCCCACAATTGTATGTGTGATCTTTGACTCCTGGCAGTTCACAAGCAGGCGGCCAGGAAACAGTTTCAGCCTATCAACCACTGAGGAGACAAAGCCTTTGTATAAGGAATGAGGAAACAATGAACACATTCAGCCTATCACAGGAGTTCCCTGAGTGTTCCGAATTATAAATTCTCCATGTCACTGTATGTCATTGTACCCAAGTAGCTCGTCGTGATCGTATAGTGGTTAGTACTCTGCATTGTGGCTGCAGCAACCTCGGTTTGAATCTGAGTCACGGCATTGTGGTTGGCAATGTCACGGCAGTTGGGTTTTTCTTTTACAGAATTACCAATTGTACCAGTTGTTTTTGTAAAATGTCTATTAAAAACAGATCCTTTAAAATATTTAAACGATCTAACGACAAATTATTTAAACACACATGATTATAAGATGTAGCTATATTGTACCTACTGACATAAATTATCGTTCTTGAACCTATTTACGGTGGGGGAATGGAGCTCTCCCCCATGCCAATCAGAATGCAGATGAATGCAGTTGCATTTGAGTGACCTGTGTTGTGGCTGTCTAGAGGGAATGCACAAGTGTAGCTGTCTCGCAGCCCAATCCAGACGTCAATTGGAGACAGGTTTTCAGGCAAATAGAGCAGTAAGTGCAGAGAAATGCTCACTCTCTAAAAATGGCATTTATAAAATAGTAAAGTTAAATCCAACCTCACCAGTAAATAGGATTTATCAATAAATAAATAAATCTTCTGCTCTCTGATATGGAATTACCCCCCAAAAAGTATAAGGGAATACCCAATGCTAACCTATGAGAGTGGCAGACCTCACAGTAGTGAAAAATGTAATAGACTGTTTGGTACTACCAGGACGTGCAGACCACCACAGTACATGTCTTACCTTTTACTTACATAGCATGATGCCCCTAGGACTACCTAGGGCCTACCTTTTGGTTAATTATATGTAATAAAATTGGAGTTTAAGGCTTGGCAAGTAGTTTTAAATGGCAAGTCGAAGTGGCAGTACACTGCAGCACAGGCACTGCAGTAGCAGGCTTGAGACAGGTTTGAAATGCTACTTTTTTGGGCGGCACAATCAGTTCCTGGGTATATGGTATACCACTTTACAAGGGGCTTTCAAGTCAATTAAATCTGTCAGTCAGGTATACTCCAATTACACACATGATTAGGGAAGAAGCACGTGCACTTCAGCACTGATTAGTAGCGATAAAGTGATCAGAGTCCTAAGGCCAACAAAAAGATACAGCAAAATGCGTAGGTGAAAAGCAATAAGGTAGGGTTGAGGCCACCTTAAGAATGCAAGGTCTAACAAAAACAAACTAAGGATAACATGAGTAAAACATCAGGTTTCTCTACGGCATTTGGTGAGATAAGGGTGCCTTCTTTTATCTTCCATAAATGCAATCTTTCCCTGACCCCTTTATTATATAGCTCTTCAAGTAAAAAAGATAAAGCACTTACAAAGGAGCCTCAAATACTCAAAGATGGTAGACTTCTGTAATATGGGCCATAGACTAAAAGCAGAACGAAAACAGAGTGCAATAGTGTCCCAAAAACTTGAGAGCCACATGAGAGTATGCATGAAAGCCGATCCTTTTCCAAACTAGAGATATACTCATGCAATTTTTGTTTTTAGGAGAGAATGTGCCTGCTGAAAAAAACATTATTTTAAAAAAGTGAATTGCAGAATACAAGGAATTTGCTGTGGGACACCTTGAAAACTTTCATACAGATTATTTGCACAAAACTTACAGTCAGTTGCTGTGGCCGAGTGGTTAAGGCGATGGACTAGAAATCCATTGGGGTCTCCCTGCGCAGGTTCGAATCCTGCCAATAACGAGAAACTTTTAACATCGGCTACAATTTCAAAAGTTAACCTTTAGTATTTCTTCCATGTCAGTTTTATAAATACGTGGCTTATTTTGGTGTCACTATTGCCCTTTCACATATTTATTATCGCTACCGCTTTCATATCTTTGCTATAACTCTCGTCCTACATTAGCGCTGGTGCAAACGCTTCAAATTATTATACCCTGGCTCTCTCAGTCATACCTGGGCATGCACTTGAAACTTACTTTACCAATAAAAGAAGCAAACAAAAATAAAACAAAAGTGCTTGCTTGATTAGGCAAACACACTTCATAAAACTGCATTTTCTTTTCTATTCTCCCCGTGTTACAAGCTTAACTGCTCCCTGTGTAATTTCTCTTAGCCTGCTGTCCCAGGAAGAGAATTTTATCTACAGGCTCATTCTGTGTTTTTTTCCTAGTCTTTCTTTCCCTTTTCTGAGATTTGTAACTGTTCCTTTACGTGCTCTATTTAGGCGCCATTAATCTCATTTGAGCTCCTTGTACCTGCTGCTGTTTTCTCCACACCTCATACTGCCTTTTCCCTCTTTCTCTCTTTCTCTAAGGTTGGTGGCTACTTTCCAAAGCTTCTGATGCCCCAATGTTCCTTCATCTTGTTGTCAGACGTGAATTGGAAAAGCAACCAAATTACCAAGCATTTACCACTCACACATGGCAGAAGTTTATAATTTAATTCAGTGAGCTAAGAAAAGCGTGTTGTGGGGCCCCTACGAGCCATGGTGCTTGCTTCATCATAATTAGGCACGCAGTCGTTAGCCACAGCTCTGATCATGGGTCACTGAGGTCAGTTTCAATAATTCCTCAAAAACCTAACCATGCAGTCCCCCCTAACTGTGTAGTTATCTTGCTTTACTGCTGTTTGTCTGATTAGCTGGGAGGAGCTCACGGCAGCATCCTCCCTATAAAAGTGTAGATGGACCGCTCCTTAACTCTTTCTTGCTTCACATACAGATGGCTTGAGGAGGTACAGGGGAGATGCAGGTCTAATAGACGGAATAGAAGATCTGTGTCAGGTGTGTTTCTCTGCATTGGTGTCCCATCACAGGCCCACAAGTGTATGTGTGATCTTTGACTCCTGGCAGTTCACAAGCAGGCCGCCAGGAAACGGTTTCAGCCTATCAACCACTGAGGAGACAAAGCCTTTGTATAAGGAATGAGGAAGCAATTAACACATTCAGCCTATCACAGGAGTAGCCCTGAGTGTTCCAAATTATAAATTCTCCATGTCACTGAATGTTATTGACCCCGAGTAGCTCGCCGTGATCGTATAGTGGTTAGTACTCTGCGTTGTGGCTGCAGCAACCTTGGTTCGAATCCGAGTCACGGCATCGTGGTTGGCAATGTCACCGCAGTTGGGTTTTTCTTTTACAGAATTACCAAATGTACCAGTTGTTTTTGTAAAATGTCTATTAAAAACAGATCCTTTTAAATATTTAAACAACCTAACGACAAATTATTTAAACACACATGATTATAAGATGTAGCTATATTGTACATACTGACATAAATTATCGTTCTTGAACCTATTTGCGGTGGGGGGAACAGAGCTCTCCCCCATGCCAATCAGAATGCAGATGAATGCAGTTGCAGTTGAGTGACCTGTGTTGTGGATGTCTAGAGGGAATGCACAAATGTAGCTGTCTCGCAGCCCAATCCAGACGTCAATTGGAGACAGGTTTTCAGGCAAATAGAGCAGTAAGTGCAGAGAAATGCTCACTCTCTAAAAATGGCATTTATAAAATAGTAAAGTTAAATCCAACCTCACCAGTAAATAGGATTTATCAATAAATAAATAAAGCTTCTCCTCTCTGATAGGGAATTACCCCCCAAAAAGTATAAGGGAATACCCAATGCTAACCTATGAGAGGGGCAGACCTCAAAGTAGTGAAAAATGTAATAGACTGTTTGGTACTACCAGGACATGCAAACTACCACAGTACATGTCTTACCTTTTTCTTACATAGCATGATGCCCCTAGGACTACCTAGGGCCTACCTTAGGGGCTAATTATATGTAATAAAATTGAAGTTTAAGGCTTGGCAAGTAGTTTTAAATGGCAAGTTGAAGTGGCAGTACACTGCAGCACAGGCACTGCAGTAGCAGGCTTGAGACAGGTTTGAAATGCTACTTCTTTGGTCGGCGCAATCAGTCCCTGAGTATATGTTCTACCACTTTACAAGGGGCTTTCAAGTAAATTAAATCTGTCAGTCAGGTATACTCCAATTACACACATGATTAGGGAAGAAGCACGTGCACTTCAGCACTGATTAGTAGCGATAAAGTGATCAGAGTCCTAAGGCCAACAAAAAGATACAGCAAAATGCGTAGGTGAAAAGCAATAAGGTAGGGTTGAGGCCACCTTAAGAATGCAAGGTCTAACAAAAACAAACTAAGGATAACATGAGTAAAACATCAGGTTTCTCTACGGCATTTGGTGAGATAAGGGTGCCTTCTTTTATCTTCCATAAATGCAATCTTTCCCTGACCCCTTTATTATATAGCTCTTCAAGGAAAAAAGATAAAGCACTTACAAAGGAGCCTCAAATACTCAAAGATGGTAGACTTCTGTAATATGGGCCATAGACTAAAAGCAGCACGAAAACAGAGTGCAATAGGGTCCCAAAAACTTGAGTGCCACATGAGAGTATGCATGAAAGCCTATCCTTTTCCAAACTAGAGATATACTCATTCAATTTTTGTTTTTAGGAGAGAATGTGCCTGCTGAAAAAACCATTATTTTTAAAAAGTGCATTGCAGAATATCAGGAATTTGCTGTGGAACACCTTGAAAACTTGCATACAGATTACTTGCACAAAACTTACAGTCAGTTGTTGTGGCCGAGTGGTTAAGGTGATGGACTAGAAATCCATTGGGGTCTCCCTGCGCAGGTTTGAATCCTGCCAACAACGAGAATCTTTTTAACATCGGCTACAATTTCAGAAGTTAACCTTTAGTATTTCTTCCATGTCAGTTTTATAAATAGGTGGCTTATTTTGGTGTCACTATTGCCCTTTCACATATTTATTATCGCTACCCCTTTCATATCTTTGCTATAACTCTCGTCCTACATTAGCGCTGGTCTAAACGCTTCAAATTATTATACCCTGGCTCTCTCAGTCATACCATTCATGCACTTGAAACTTACTTTACCAATAAAAGAAGCAAGTAGAAAAATAAAATAAAAGTGCTTGCTGGATTAGGCAAACACACTTCATAAAACTGCATTTTCTTTTCTATTCTCCCCATGTTACAAGCTTAACTGCTCCCTGTGTAATTTCTCTTAGCCTGCTGTCCCAGGAAGAGAATTTTATCTACACGCTCTTTCTGTGTTTTTTCCTAGTCTTTCTTTCCCTTTTCTTAGATTTGTAACTGTTCCTTTACGTGCTCTATTTAGGCGCCATTAATATCATTTGAGCTCCTTGTACCTGCTGCTGTTTTCTCCACACCTCCTACTGCCTTTTCCCTCTTTCTCTCTTTCTCTGAGGTTGGTGGCTACTTTCCAAAGCTTCTGATGCCCCAATGTTCCTTCATCTTGTTGTCAGACATGAATTGGAAAAGCAACCAAATTAACAAATCATTACCACTCACACATGGCAGAATTTTATACTTTAATTCAATGAGCTAAGAAAAGCGTGTTGTGGGGGCCCCACGAGCCATGGTGCTTGCTTCATCATAATTAGGCACGCAGTCATTAGCCACAGCTCTGATCATGGGTCACTGAGGTCAGTTTCAATAATTCCTCAAAAACCTAACCATGCAGTCCCCCTAACTGTGTAGTTATCTTGCTTTACTGCTGTTTGTGTGATTAGCTGGGAGGAGCTCACGGCAGCATCCTCCCTATAAAAGTGTAGATGGACCTCTCCTTAACTCTTTCTTGCTTCACATACAGATGGCTTGAGGAGGTACAGGGGAGATTCAGGTCTAATAGACAGAAAAGAAGATCTGCGCCAGGTGTGTTTCTCTGCATTGGTGTCCCATCACAGGCCCACAAGTGTATGTGTGATCTTTGACTCCTGGCAGTTCACAAGCAGGCGGCCAGGAAACGGTTTCAGCCTATCAACCACTGAGGAGACAAAGCCTTTGTATAAGGAATGAGGAAGCAATGAACACATTCAGCCTATCACAGGAGTAGCCCTGAGTGTTCCGAATTATAAATACTCCATGTCACTGTATGTTATTGAGCCCAAGTAGCTCTCCGTGATCGTATAGTGGTTAGTACTCTGCGTTGTGGCTGCAGCAACCTCAGTTCGAATCCGAGTCACGGCATTGTGGTTGGCAATGTCACAGCAGTTGGGTTTTTCTTTTACAGAATTACCAAATGTACCAGTTGTTTTTGAAAAATGTCTATTAAAACAGATCCTTTTCAATATTTAAAAGATCTAACGACAAATTATTTAAACACACATGATTATAAGATGTAGCTATATTGTACCTACTGACATAAATTATCGTTCTTGAACCTATTTGCGGTGGGGGGAACGGAGCTCTCCCCCATGCCAATCAGAATGCAGATGAATTCAGTTGCAGTTGAGTGACCTGTGTTGTGGCTGTCTAGATGGAATGCACAAATGTAGCTGTCTCGCAGCCCAATCCAGACGTCAATTGGAGACAGGTCACCCAGGCCCTCGTCACCAGCCGACTGGACTACGGCAACGCCCTCTACGCCGGAACCATCGCCAAGCTCCAGAAGAGAGTCCAGCGGATCCAGAACGCCTCAGCCAGACTCATCCTTGACATCCCACGAAACAGCCACATCTCCGGACACCTAAGAGACCTTCATTGGCTTCCCGTCAACAAGAGAATCACCTTCCGCCTCCTCACCCACGCACACAAAGCCCTACACGATCAAGGCCCGAGCTACCTCAACACCCGAATCAACTTCCACGCTCCCAAACGTCACCTCCGCTCAGCCATCCGCGCTCTCGCCACCGTCCCACGCATCCGCAGAGCGACAACAGGAGGAAGGTCCTTCTCCTACCTGGCCGCCAAGACCTGGAACTCCCTCCCAGCCGACCTGCGCCTGACCCAAGACCACCTCTCCTTCAGGAAGAAGCTCAAGACCTGGCTGTTCGAGCAGTAACGGCACCCCCCCCCCCCCCCCCCCCAAGCGCCTTGAGACCCTACGGGTAAGTAGTGCGCTCTATAAATGTCACTGATTGATTGATTGATTGAGGTTTTCAGTCAAATAGAGCAGTAAGTGCAGAGAAATGCTCACTCTCTAAAAATGGCATTTATAAAATAGTAAAGTTAAATCCAACCTCACCAGTAAATAGGATTTATCAATGAATAAATACAGCTTCTCCTCTCTGATATGGAATTACCCCCCAAAAAGTATAAGGGAATACCCAATCTTAACCTATGAGAGGGGCAGACCTCACAGTAGTGAAAAATGTAATAGACTGTTTGTTACTACCAGGACATGCAAACTACCACAGTACATGTCTTACCTTTTACTTACATAGCATGTTGCCCCTAGGACTACCTAGGGCCTACCTTAGGGGTTAATTATATGTAATAAAATTGGAGTTTAAGGCTTGGCAAGTAGTTTTCAATGGCAAGTCGAAGTGGCAGTACACTGCAGCACAGGCACTGCAGTAGCAGGCTTGAGACAGGTGTGAAATGCTACTTCTTTGGGCGGCACAATCAGTCCCTGGGTATATGGTATACCACTTTACAAGGGGCTTTCAAGTAAATTAATTCTGTCAGTCAGGTATACTCCAATTACACACATGATTCGGGAAGAAGCACGTGCACTTCAGCACTGATTAGTAGCGATAAAGTGATCAGAGTCCTAAGGCCAACAAAAAGATACAGCAAAATGCGGAGGTGAAAAGCAATAAGGTGGGGTTGAGACCACCTTAAGAATGCAAGGTCTAACAAAAACGAACTAAGGATAACATGAGTAAAACATCAGGTTTCTCTACGGCATTTGGTGAGACAAGTTTGCCTTCTTTTATCTTCCATAAATGCAATCTTTCCCTGACCCCTTTATTATATAGCTCTTCACGGAAAAAAGATAAAGCACTTACAAAGGAGCCTCAAATACTCAAAGATGGTAGACTTCTGTAATATGGGCCATAGACTAAAAGCAGCACGAAAACAGAGTGCAATAGGGTCCGAAAAACTTGAGTGCCACATGAGAGTATGCATGAAAGCCTATCCTTTTCCAAACTAGAGATATACTCATGCAATTTTTGTTTTTAGGAGAGAATGTGCCTGCTGAAAAAAACATTATTTTTAAAAAGTGCATTGCAGAATATCAGGAATTTGCTGTGGGACACCTTGAAAACTTTCATACAGATTATTTGCACAAAACTTACAGTCAGTTGTTGTGGCCGAGTGGTTAAGGCGATGGACTAGAAATCCATTGGGGTCTCCACGCGCAGGTTCGAATCCTGCCAACAACGAGAATTTTTTTTAACATCGGTTACAATTTCAGAAGTTAACCTTTAGTATTTCTTGCATGTCAGTTTTATAAATAGGTGGCTTATTTTGGTGTCACTATTGCCCTTTCACATATTTATTATCGCTACCGCTTTAATATCTTTGCTATAACTCTCGTCCTACATTAGCGCTGGTGCAAACGCTTCAAATTATTATACCCTGGCTCTCTCAGTCATACCTGTGCATGCACTTGAAACTTACTTTACCAATAAAAGAAGCAAACAGAAAAATAAAATAAAAGTGCTTGCTGGATTAGGCAAACACACTTCATAAAACTGCATTTTCTTTTCTATTCTCCCCGTGTTACAAGCTTAACTGCTCCCTGTGTAATTTCTCTTAGCCTGCTGTCCCAGGAAGTGAATTTTATCTACAGGCTCTTTCTGTGTTTTTTTCCCAGTCTTTCTTTCCCTTTTCTGAGATTTGTAACTGTTCCTTTACGTGCTCTATTTAGACGCCATTAATCTCACTTGAGCTCCTTGTACCTGCTGCTGTTTTCTCCACACCTCATACTGCCTTTTCCCTCTTTCTCTCTTTCTCTGAGGTTGGTGGCTACTTTCCAAAGATTCTGATGCCCCAATGTTCCTTCATCTTGTTGTCAGGCGTGAAATGGAAAAGCAACCAAATTAACAAGCATTTACCACTCACACATGGCAGAAGTTTATACTTTAATTCAATGAGCTAAGAAAAGCGTGTTGTGGGGCCCCTACGAGCCATGGTGCTTGCTTCATCATAATTAGGCACGCACTCATTAGCCACAGCTCTGATCATGGGTCACTGAGGTCAGTTTCAATAATTCCTCAAAAACCTAACCATGCAGTCCCCCTAACTGTGTAGTTATCTTGCTTTACTGCTGTTTGTGTAATTAGCTGTGAGGAGCTCACGGCAGCATCCTCCCTATAAAAGTGTAGATGGACCTCTCCTTAACTCTTTCTTGCTTCACATACAGATGGCTTGAGGAGGTACAGGGGAGATGCAGGTCTAATAGACAGAATAGAAGATCTGCGCCAGGTGTGTTTCTCTGCATTGGTGTCCCATCACAGGCCCACAAGTGTATGTGTGATCTTTGACTTCTGGCAGTTCACAAGCAGGCGGCCAGGAAACGGTTTCAGCCTATCAACCACTGAGGAGACAAAGCCTTTGTATAAGGAATGAGGAAGCAATGAACACATTCAGCCTATCACAGGAGTAGCCCTGAGTGTTCCGAATTATAAATTCTCCATGTCACTATATGTTATTGAGCCCAAGTAGCTCGCCGTGATCGTATAGTGGTTAGTACTCTGCGTTGTGGCCGCAGCAACCTCGGTTCGAATCCGAGTCACGGCATTGTGGTTGGCAATGTCATGGCAGTTGGGTTTTTCTTTTACAGAATTACCAAATGTACCAGTTGTTTTTGTAAAATGTCTATTAAAACAGATCCTTTTAAATATTTAAACAATCTAACGACAAATTATTTAAACACACATTATTATAAGATGTAGCTATATTGTACCTACTGACATAAATTAATCAATCAATCAATCAATCAATCATGCCATTTGTATAGCGCACTACTCACCCGGGAGGGTCTCAAGGCGCTTGGGGGGAGGGGTATGCTACTGCTCGAACAGCCAGGTCTTGAGTTGTTTCCTGAAGGCGAGATGGTCCTGGGTCAGCCGAAGGTGGATGGGGAGGGAGTTCCAAGTCTTGGCAGCCAGGTAAGAGAAGGATCTTCCTCCGGCGGTGGCTCTTCGGATGCGTGGTACGGCTGCGAGGGCGAGGCTGGTGGACCGTAGCTGGCGGGTGGGCGTGTAGAAGGTCAGGTGGTCGTTGAGGTACTTGGGGCCCAGGTCGTGGAGAGACTTGTGTGTGTTGGTGAGGAGCCGGAACGTGATCCTCTTGTCGACGGGGAGCCAGTGCAGGTTCCTCAGGTGGCTGGAGATGTGGCTGCGTCGGGGAACATCCAGGATGAGTCAGGCGGAGGCGTTCTAGATGCGCTGGAGTCTTTTCTGTAGCTTGGCTGTGGTTCCGGCGTAGAGGGCGTTTCCTTAGTCCAGTCGGCTAAATTATCGTTCTTGAACCTATTTGCGGTGGGGGGGAACGGAGCTCTCACCCATGCCAATCAGAATGCAGATGAATTCAGTTGCAGTTGAGTGACCTGTGTTGTGGCTGTCTAGATGGAATGCACAAATGTAGCTGTCTCGCAACCCAATCCAGACGTCAATTGGAGACAGGTTTTCAGGCAAATAGAGCAGTAAGTGCAGAGAAATGCTCACTCTCTAAAAATGACATTTATAAAATAGTAAAGTTAAATCCAACCTTACCAGTAAATAGGATTTATCAATAAATAAATAAAGCTTCTCCTCTCTGATATGGAATTACCCCCCAAAAAGTATAAGGGAATACCCAATGTTAACCTATGAGAGGGGCAGACCTCACAGTAGTGAAAAATATAATAGACTCTTTGGTACTACCAGGACATGCAAACTACCACAGTACATGTCTTACCTTTTACTTACATAGCATGATGCCCCTAGGACTACCTAGGGCCTACCTTAGGGGTTAATTATATGTAATAAAATTGGATTTTAAGGCTTGGCAAGTAGTTTTAAATGGCAAGTCGAAGTGGCAGTACACTGCAGCACAGGCACTGCAGTAGCAGGCTTGACACAGTTTGAAATGCTACTTCTTTGGGCGGCACAATCAGTCCCTGGGTATATGGTATACCACTTTACAAGGGGCTTTCAAGTAAATTAAATCTGTCAGTCAGGTATACTCCAATTACACACATGATTCGGGAAGAAGCACGTGCACTTCAACACTGATTAGTAGGGATAAAGTGATCAGAGTCCTAAGGCCAACAAAAAGATACAGCAAAATGCGGAGGTGAAAAGCAATAAGGTGGGGTTGAGACCACCTTAAGAATGCAAGGTCTAACAAAAACGAACTAAGGATAACATGAGTAAAACATCAGGTTTCTCTACGCAATTGGGTGAGACAAGTTTGCCTTCTTTTATCTTCCATAAATGCAATCTTTCCCGGATCCCTTCAATATATAGCTCTTCAAGGAAAAAAGATAAAGCACTTACAAAGGAGCCTCAAATACTCAAAGATGGTAGACTTCTGTAATATGGGCCATAAACTAAAAGCAGCGCGAAAACAGAGTGCAATAGGGTCCCAAAAACTTGAGTGCCACATGAGAGTATGCATGAAAGCCTATCCTTTTCCAAACTAGAGATATACTCATGCAATTTTTGTTTTTAGGAGAGAATGTGCCTGCTGAAAAAAACATTATTTTTAAAAAGTGAATTGCAGAATATCAGGAATTTGCTGTGGGACACCTTGAAAACTTTCATACAGATTATTTTCACAAAAAGTCAGTTGTTGTGGCCGAGTGGTTAAGGCGATGGACTAGAAATCCATTGGGGTCTCCCCGCGCAGGTTCGAATCCTGCCAACAACAAGAATTTTTTTTTAACATCGGCTACAATTTCAGAAGTTAACCTTTAGTATTTCTTCCATGTCAGTTTTATAAATAGGTGGCTTATTTTGGTGTCACTATTGCCCTTTCACATATTTATTATCGCTACCGCTTTCATATCTTTGCTATAACTCTCGTCCTACATTAGCGCTGGTGCAAACGCTTCAAATTATTATACCCTGGTTCTCTCAGTCATACCTGTTCATGCACTTGAAACTTACTTTACCAATAAAAGAAGCAAACAGAAAAATAAAATAAAAGTGCTTGCTGGATTAGGCAAACACACTTCATAAAACTGCATTTTCTTTTCTATTCTCCCCGTGTTACAAGCTTAACTGCTCCCTGTGTAATTTCTCTTAGCCTGCTGTCCCAGGAAGAGAATTTTATCTACAGGCTCATTCTGTGTTTCTTTCCTAGTCTTTCTTTCCCTTTTCTGAGATTTGTAACTGTTCCTTTACGTGCTCTATTTAGGCGCCATTAATCTCATTTGAGCTCCTTGTACCTGCTGCTGTTTTCTCCACACCTCATACTTCCTTTTCCCTCTTTCTCTCTTTCTCTGAGGTTGGTGGCTACTTTCCAAAGATTCTGATGCCCCAATGTTCCTTCATCTTGTTGTCAGACGTGAATTGGAAAAGCAACCAAATTAACAAGCATTTACCACTCACACATGGCAGAAGTTTATAATTTAATTCAATGAGCTAAGAAAAGCGTGTTGTGGGGCCCCTACAAGCCATGGTGCTTGCTTCATCATAATTAGGCATGCAGTCATTAGCCACAGCTCTGATCATGGGTCACTGAGGTCAGTTTCAATAATTCCTCAAAAACCTAACCATGCAGTCCCCCCTAACTGTGTAGTTATCTTGCTTTACTGCTGTTTGTGTGATTAGCTGGGAGGAGCTCACGGCAGCATCCTCCCTATAAAAGTGTAGATGGACCTCTCCTTAACTCTTTCTTGCTTCACATACAGATGGCTTGAGGAGGTACAGGGGAGATTTAGGTCTACTAGACAGAATAGAAGATCTGCGCCAGGTGTGTTTCTCTGCATTGGTGTCCCATCACAGGCCCACAATTGTATGTGTGATCTTTGACTCCTGGCAGTTCACAAGCAGGCGGCCAGGAAACAGTTTCAGCCTATCAACCACTGAGGAGACAAAGCCTTTGTATAAGGAATGAGGAAACAATGAACACATTCAGCCTATCACAGGAGTTCCCTGAGTGTTCCGAATTATAAATTCTCCATGTCACTGTATGTCATTGTACCCAAGTAGCTCGTCGTGATCGTATAGTGGTTAGTACTCTGCATTGTGGCTGCAGCAACCTCGGTTTGAATCTGAGTCACGGCATTGTGGTTGGCAATGTCACGGCAGTTGGGTTTTTCTTTTACAGAATTACCAATTGTACCAGTTGTTTTTGTAAAATGTCTATTAAAAACAGATCCTTTAAAATATTTAAACGATCTAACGACAAATTATTTAAACACACATGATTATAAGATGTAGCTATATTGTACCTACTGACATAAATTATCGTTCTTGAACCTATTTACGGTGGGGGAATGGAGCTCTCCCCCATGCCAATCAGAATGCAGATGAATGCAGTTGCATTTGAGTGACCTGTGTTGTGGCTGTCTAGAGGGAATGCACAAGTGTAGCTGTCTCGCAGCCCAATCCAGACGTCAATTGGAGACAGGTTTTCAGGCAAATAGAGCAGTAAGTGCAGAGAAATGCTCACTCTCTAAAAATGGCATTTATAAAATAGTAAAGTTAAATCCAACCTCACCAGTAAATAGGATTTATCAATAAATAAATAAATCTTCTGCTCTCTGATATGGAATTACCCCCCAAAAAGTATAAGGGAATACCCAATGCTAACCTATGAGAGTGGCAGACCTCACAGTAGTGAAAAATGTAATAGACTGTTTGGTACTACCAGGACGTGCAGACCACCACAGTACATGTCTTACCTTTTACTTACATAGCATGATGCCCCTAGGACTACCTAGGGCCTACCTTTTGGTTAATTATATGTAATAAAATTGGAGTTTAAGGCTTGGCAAGTAGTTTTAAATGGCAAGTCGAAGTGGCAGTACACTGCAGCACAGGCACTGCAGTAGCAGGCTTGAGACAGGTTTGAAATGCTACTTTTTTGGGTGGCACAATCAGTTCCTGGGTATATGGTATACCACTTTACAAGGGGCTTTCAAGTCAATTAAATCTGTCAGTCAGGTATACTCCAATTACACACATGATTAGGGAAGAAGCACGTGCACTTCAGCACTGATTAGTAGCGATAAAGTGATCAGAGTCCTAAGGCCAACAAAAAGATACAGCAAAATGCGTAGGTGAAAAGCAATAAGGTAGGGTTGAGGCCACCTTAAGAATGCAAGGTCTAACAAAAACAAACTAAGGATAACATGAGTAAAACATCAGGTTTCTCTACGGCATTTGGTGAGATAAGGGTGCCTTCTTTTATCTTCCATAAATGCAATCTTTCCCTGACCCCTTTATTATATAGCTCTTCAAGTAAAAAAGATAAAGCACTTACAAAGGAGCCTCAAATACTCAAAGATGGTAGACTTCTGTAATATGGGCCATAGACTAAAAGCAGAACGAAAACAGAGTGCAATAGTGTCCCAAAAACTTGAGAGCCACATGAGAGTATGCATGAAAGCCGATCCTTTTCCAAACTAGAGATATACTCATGCAATTTTTGTTTTTAGGAGAGAATGTGCCTGCTGAAAAAAACATTATTTTAAAAAAGTGAATTGCAGAATACAAGGAATTTGCTGTGGGACACCTTGAAAACTTTCATACAGATTATTTGCACAAAACTTACAGTCAGTTGCTGTGGCCGAGTGGTTAAGGCGATGGACTAGAAATCCATTGGGGTCTCCCTGCGCAGGTTCGAATCCTGCCAATAACGAGAAACTTTTAACATCGGCTACAATTTCAAAAGTTAACCTTTAGTATTTCTTCCATGTCAGTTTTATAAATACGTGGCTTATTTTGGTGTCACTATTGCCCTTTCACATATTTATTATCGCTACCGCTTTCATATCTTTGCTATAACTCTCGTCCTACATTAGCGCTGGTGCAAACGCTTCAAATTATTATACCCTGGCTCTCTCAGTCATACCTGGGCATGCACTTGAAACTTACTTTACCAATAAAAGAAGCAAACAAAAATAAAACAAAAGTGCTTGCTTGATTAGGCAAACACACTTCATAAAACTGCATTTTCTTTTCTATTCTCCCCGTGTTACAAGCTTAACTGCTCCCTGTGTAATTTCTCTTAGCCTGCTGTCCCAGGAAGAGAATTTTATCTACAGGCTCATTCTGTGTTTTTTTCCTAGTCTTTCTTTCCCTTTTCTGAGATTTGTAACTGTTCCTTTACGTGCTCTATTTAGGCGCCATTAATCTCATTTGAGCTCCTTGTACCTGCTGCTGTTTTCTCCACACCTCATACTGCCTTTTCCCTCTTTCTCTCTTTCTCTAAGGTTGGTGGCTACTTTCCAAAGCTTCTGATGCCCCAATGTTCCTTCATCTTGTTGTCAGACGTGAATTGGAAAAGCAACCAAATTACCAAGCATTTACCACTCACACATGGCAGAAGTTTATAATTTAATTCAGTGAGCTAAGAAAAGCGTGTTGTGGGGCCCCTACGAGCCATGGTGCTTGCTTCATCATAATTAGGCACGCAGTCGTTAGCCACAGCTCTGATCATGGGTCACTGAGGTCAGTTTCAATAATTCCTCAAAAACCTAACCATGCAGTCCCCCCTAACTGTGTAGTTATCTTGCTTTACTGCTGTTTGTCTGATTAGCTGGGAGGAGCTCACGGCAGCATCCTCCCTATAAAAGTGTAGATGGACCGCTCCTTAACTCTTTCTTGCTTCACATACAGATGGCTTGAGGAGGTACAGGGGAGATGCAGGTCTAATAGACGGAATAGAAGATCTGTGTCAGGTGTGTTTCTCTGCATTGGTGTCCCATCACAGGCCCACAAGTGTATGTGTGATCTTTGACTCCTGGCAGTTCACAAGCAGGCCGCCAGGAAACGGTTTCAGCCTATCAACCACTGAGGAGACAAAGCCTTTGTATAAGGAATGAGGAAGCAATTAACACATTCAGCCTATCACAGGAGTAGCCCTGAGTGTTCCAAATTATAAATTCTCCATGTCACTGAATGTTATTGACCCCGAGTAGCTCGCCGTGATCGTATAGTGGTTAGTACTCTGCGTTGTGGCTGCAGCAACCTTGGTTCGAATCCGAGTCACGGCATCGTGGTTGGCAATGTCACCGCAGTTGGGTTTTTCTTTTACAGAATTACCAAATGTACCAGTTGTTTTTGTAAAATGTCTATTAAAAACAGATCCTTTTAAATATTTAAACAACCTAACGACAAATTATTTAAACACACATGATTATAAGATGTAGCTATATTGTACATACTGACATAAATTATCGTTCTTGAACCTATTTGCGGTGGGGGGAACAGAGCTCTCCCCCATGCCAATCAGAATGCAGATGAATGCAGTTGCAGTTGAGTGACCTGTGTTGTGGATGTCTAGAGGGAATGCACAAATGTAGCTGTCTCGCAGCCCAATCCAGACGTCAATTGGAGACAGGTTTTCAGGCAAATAGAGCAGTAAGTGCAGAGAAATGCTCACTCTCTAAAAATGGCATTTATAAAATAGTAAAGTTAAATCCAACCTCACCAGTAAATAGGATTTATCAATAAATAAATAAAGCTTCTCCTCTCTGATAGGGAATTACCCCCCAAAAAGTATAAGGGAATACCCAATGCTAACCTATGAGAGGGGCAGACCTCAAAGTAGTGAAAAATGTAATAGACTGTTTGGTACTACCAGGACATGCAAACTACCACAGTACATGTCTTACCTTTTTCTTACATAGCATGATGCCCCTAGGACTACCTAGGGCCTACCTTAGGGGCTAATTATATGTAATAAAATTGAAGTTTAAGGCTTGGCAAGTAGTTTTAAATGGCAAGTTGAAGTGGCAGTACACTGCAGCACAGGCACTGCAGTAGCAGGCTTGAGACAGGTTTGAAATGCTACTTCTTTGGTCGGCGCAATCAGTCCCTGAGTATATGTTCTACCACTTTACAAGGGGCTTTCAAGTAAATTAAATCTGTCAGTCAGGTATACTCCAATTACACACATGATTAGGGAAGAAGCACGTGCACTTCAGCACTGATTAGTAGCGATAAAGTGATCAGAGTCCTAAGGCCAACAAAAAGATACAGCAAAATGCGTAGGTGAAAAGCAATAAGGTAGGGTTGAGGCCACCTTAAGAATGCAAGGTCTAACAAAAACAAACTAAGGATAACATGAGTAAAACATCAGGTTTCTCTACGGCATTTGGTGAGATAAGGGTGCCTTCTTTTATCTTCCATAAATGCAATCTTTCCCTGACCCCTTTATTATATAGCTCTTCAAGGAAAAAAGATAAAGCACTTACAAAGGAGCCTCAAATACTCAAAGATGGTAGACTTCTGTAATATGGGCCATAGACTAAAAGCAGCACGAAAACAGAGTGCAATAGGGTCCCAAAAACTTGAGTGCCACATGAGAGTATGCATGAAAGCCTATCCTTTTCCAAACTAGAGATATACTCATTCAATTTTTGTTTTTAGGAGAGAATGTGCCTGCTGAAAAAACCATTATTTTTAAAAAGTGCATTGCAGAATATCAGGAATTTGCTGTGGAACACCTTGAAAACTTGCATACAGATTACTTGCACAAAACTTACAGTCAGTTGTTGTGGCCGAGTGGTTAAGGTGATGGACTAGAAATCCATTGGGGTCTCCCTGCGCAGGTTTGAATCCTGCCAACAACGAGAATCTTTTTAACATCGGCTACAATTTCAGAAGTTAACCTTTAGTATTTCTTCCATGTCAGTTTTATAAATAGGTGGCTTATTTTGGTGTCACTATTGCCCTTTCACATATTTATTATCGCTACCCCTTTCATATCTTTGCTATAACTCTCGTCCTACATTAGCGCTGGTCTAAACGCTTCAAATTATTATACCCTGGCTCTCTCAGTCATACCATTCATGCACTTGAAACTTACTTTACCAATAAAAGAAGCAAGTAGAAAAATAAAATAAAAGTGCTTGCTGGATTAGGCAAACACACTTCATAAAACTGCATTTTCTTTTCTATTCTCCCCATGTTACAAGCTTAACTGCTCCCTGTGTAATTTCTCTTAGCCTGCTGTCCCAGGAAGAGAATTTTATCTACACGCTCTTTCTGTGTTTTTTCCTAGTCTTTCTTTCCCTTTTCTTAGATTTGTAACTGTTCCTTTACGTGCTCTATTTAGGCGCCATTAATATCATTTGAGCTCCTTGTACCTGCTGCTGTTTTCTCCACACCTCCTACTGCCTTTTCCCTCTTTCTCTCTTTCTCTGAGGTTGGTGGCTACTTTCCAAAGCTTCTGATGCCCCAATGTTCCTTCATCTTGTTGTCAGACATGAATTGGAAAAGCAACCAAATTAACAAATCATTACCACTCACACATGGCAGAAGTTTATACTTTAATTCAATGAGCTAAGAAAAGCGTGTTGTGGGGCCCCTACGAGCCATGGTGCTTGCTTCATCATAATTAGGCACGCAGTCATTAGCCACAGCTCTGATCATGGGTCACTGAGGTCAGTTTCAATAATTCCTCAAAAACCTAACCATGCAGTCCCCCTAACTGTGTAGTTATCTTGCTTTACTGCTGTTTGTGTGATTAGCTGGGAGGAGCTCACGGCAGCATCCTCCCTATAAAAGTGTAGATGGACCTCTCCTTAACTCTTTCTTGCTTCACATACAGATGGCTTGAGGAGGTACAGGGGAGATTCAGGTCTAATAGACAGAAAAGAAGATCTGCGCCAGGTGTGTTTCTCTGCATTGGTGTCCCATCACAGGCCCACAAGTGTATGTGTGATCTTTGACTCCTGGCAGTTCACAAGCAGGCGGCCAGGAAACGGTTTCAGCCTATCAACCACTGAGGAGACAAAGCCTTTGTATAAGGAATGAGGAAGCAATGAACACATTCAGCCTATCACAGGAGTAGCCCTGAGTGTTCCGAATTATAAATACTCCATGTCACTGTATGTTATTGAGCCCAAGTAGCTCTCCGTGATCGTATAGTGGTTAGTACTCTGCGTTGTGGCTGCAGCAACCTCAGTTCGAATCCGAGTCACGGCATTGTGGTTGGCAATGTCACAGCAGTTGGGTTTTTCTTTTACAGAATTACCAAATGTACCAGTTGTTTTTGAAAAATGTCTATTAAAACAGATCCTTTTCAATATTTAAAAGATCTAACGACAAATTATTTAAACACACATGATTATAAGATGTAGCTATATTGTACCTACTGACATAAATTATCGTTCTTGAACCTATTTGCGGTGGGGGGAACGGAGCTCTCCCCCATGCCAATCAGAATGCAGATGAATTCAGTTGCAGTTGAGTGACCTGTGTTGTGGCTGTCTAGATGGAATGCACAAATGTAGCTGTCTCGCAGCCCAATCCAGACGTCAATTGGAGACAGGTCACCCAGGCCCTCGTCACCAGCCGACTGGACTACGGCAACGCCCTCTACGCCGGAACCATCGCCAAGCTCCAGAAGAGAGTCCAGCGGATCCAGAACGCCTCAGCCAGACTCATCCTTGACATCCCACGAAACAGCCACATCTCCGGACACCTAAGAGACCTTCATTGGCTTCCCGTCAACAAGAGAATCACCTTCCGCCTCCTCACCCACGCACACAAAGCCCTACACGATCAAGGCCCGAGCTACCTCAACACCCGAATCAACTTCCACGCTCCCAAACGTCACCTCCGCTCAGCCATCCGCGCTCTCGCCACCGTCCCACGCATCCGCAGAGCGACAACAGGAGGAAGGTCCTTCTCCTACCTGGCCGCCAAGACCTGGAACTCCCTCCCAGCCGACCTGCGCCTGACCCAAGACCACCTCTCCTTCAGGAAGAAGCTCAAGACCTGGCTGTTCGAGCAGTAACGGCACCCCCCCCCCCCCCCCCCCCCCCAAGCGCCTTGAGACCCTACGGGTAAGTAGTGCGCTCTATAAATGTCACTGATTGATTGATTGATTGAGGTTTTCAGTCAAATAGAGCAGTAAGTGCAGAGAAATGCTCACTCTCTAAAAATGGCATTTATAAAATAGTAAAGTTAAATCCAACCTCACCAGTAAATAGGATTTATCAATGAATAAATACAGCTTCTCCTCTCTGATATGGAATTACCCCCCAAAAAGTATAAGGGAATACCCAATCTTAACCTATGAGAGGGGCAGACCTCACAGTAGTGAAAAATGTAATAGACTGTTTGTTACTACCAGGACATGCAAACTACCACAGTACATGTCTTACCTTTTACTTACATAGCATGTTGCCCCTAGGACTACCTAGGGCCTACCTTAGGGGTTAATTATATGTAATAAAATTGGAGTTTAAGGCTTGGCAAGTAGTTTTCAATGGCAAGTCGAAGTGGCAGTACACTGCAGCACAGGCACTGCAGTAGCAGGCTTGAGACAGGTGTGAAATGCTACTTCTTTGGGCGGCACAATCAGTCCCTGGGTATATGGTATACCACTTTACAAGGGGCTTTCAAGTAAATTAATTCTGTCAGTCAGGTATACTCCAATTACACACATGATTCGGGAAGAAGCACGTGCACTTCAGCACTGATTAGTAGCGATAAAGTGATCAGAGTCCTAAGGCCAACAAAAAGATACAGCAAAATGCGGAGGTGAAAAGCAATAAGGTGGGGTTGAGACCACCTTAAGAATGCAAGGTCTAACAAAAACGAACTAAGGATAACATGAGTAAAACATCAGGTTTCTCTACGGCATTTGGTGAGACAAGTTTGCCTTCTTTTATCTTCCATAAATGCAATCTTTCCCTGACCCCTTTATTATATAGCTCTTCACGGAAAAAAGATAAAGCACTTACAAAGGAGCCTCAAATACTCAAAGATGGTAGACTTCTGTAATATGGGCCATAGACTAAAAGCAGCACGAAAACAGAGTGCAATAGGGTCCGAAAAACTTGAGTGCCACATGAGAGTATGCATGAAAGCCTATCCTTTTCCAAACTAGAGATATACTCATGCAATTTTTGTTTTTAGGAGAGAATGTGCCTGCTGAAAAAAACATTATTTTTAAAAAGTGCATTGCAGAATATCAGGAATTTGCTGTGGGACACCTTGAAAACTTTCATACAGATTATTTGCACAAAACTTACAGTCAGTTGTTGTGGCCGAGTGGTTAAGGCGATGGACTAGAAATCCATTGGGGTCTCCACGCGCAGGTTCGAATCCTGCCAACAACGAGAATTTTTTTTAACATCGGTTACAATTTCAGAAGTTAACCTTTAGTATTTCTTGCATGTCAGTTTTATAAATAGGTGGCTTATTTTGGTGTCACTATTGCCCTTTCACATATTTATTATCGCTACCGCTTTAATATCTTTGCTATAACTCTCGTCCTACATTAGCGCTGGTGCAAACGCTTCAAATTATTATACCCTGGCTCTCTCAGTCATACCTGTGCATGCACTTGAAACTTACTTTACCAATAAAAGAAGCAAACAGAAAAATAAAATAAAAGTGCTTGCTGGATTAGGCAAACACACTTCATAAAACTGCATTTTCTTTTCTATTCTCCCCGTGTTACAAGCTTAACTGCTCCCTGTGTAATTTCTCTTAGCCTGCTGTCCCAGGAAGTGAATTTTATCTACAGGCTCTTTCTGTGTTTTTTTCCCAGTCTTTCTTTCCCTTTTCTGAGATTTGTAACTGTTCCTTTACGTGCTCTATTTAGACGCCATTAATCTCACTTGAGCTCCTTGTACCTGCTGCTGTTTTCTCCACACCTCATACTGCCTTTTCCCTCTTTCTCTCTTTCTCTGAGGTTGGTGGCTACTTTCCAAAGATTCTGATGCCCCAATGTTCCTTCATCTTGTTGTCAGGCGTGAAATGGAAAAGCAACCAAATTAACAAGCATTTACCACTCACACATGGCAGAAGTTTATACTTTAATTCAATGAGCTAAGAAAAGCGTGTTGTGGGGCCCCTACGAGCCATGGTGCTTGCTTCATCATAATTAGGCACGCACTCATTAGCCACAGCTCTGATCATGGGTCACTGAGGTCAGTTTCAATAATTCCTCAAAAACCTAACCATGCAGTCCCCCTAACTGTGTAGTTATCTTGCTTTACTGCTGTTTGTGTAATTAGCTGTGAGGAGCTCACGGCAGCATCCTCCCTATAAAAGTGTAGATGGACCTCTCCTTAACTCTTTCTTGCTTCACATACAGATGGCTTGAGGAGGTACAGGGGAGATGCAGGTCTAATAGACAGAATAGAAGATCTGCGCCAGGTGTGTTTCTCTGCATTGGTGTCCCATCACAGGCCCACAAGTGTATGTGTGATCTTTGACTTCTGGCAGTTCACAAGCAGGCGGCCAGGAAACGGTTTCAGCCTATCAACCACTGAGGAGACAAAGCCTTTGTATAAGGAATGAGGAAGCAATGAACACATTCAGCCTATCACAGGAGTAGCCCTGAGTGTTCCGAATTATAAATTCTCCATGTCACTATATGTTATTGAGCCCAAGTAGCTCGCCGTGATCGTATAGTGGTTAGTACTCTGCGTTGTGGCCGCAGCAACCTCGGTTCGAATCCGAGTCACGGCATTGTGGTTGGCAATGTCATGGCAGTTGGGTTTTTCTTTTACAGAATTACCAAATGTACCAGTTGTTTTTGTAAAATGTCTATTAAAACAGATCCTTTTAAATATTTAAACAATCTAACGACAAATTATTTAAACACACATTATTATAAGATGTAGCTATATTGTACCTACTGACATAAATTAATCAATCAATCAATCAATCAATCATGCCATTTGTATAGCGCACTACTCACCCGGGAGGGTCTCAAGGCGCTTGGGGGGAGGGGTATGCTACTGCTCGAACAGCCAGGTCTTGAGTTGTTTCCTGAAGGCGAGATGGTCCTGGGTCAGCCGAAGGTGGATGGGGAGGGAGTTCCAAGTCTTGGCAGCCAGGTAAGAGAAGGATCTTCCTCCGGCGGTGGCTCTTCGGATGCGTGGTACGGCTGCGAGGGCGAGGCTGGTGGACCGTAGCTGGCGGGTGGGCGTGTAGAAGGTCAGGTGGTCGTTGAGGTACTTGGGGCCCAGGTCGTGGAGAGACTTGTGTGTGTTGGTGAGGAGCCGGAACGTGATCCTCTTGTCGACGGGGAGCCAGTGCAGGTTCCTCAGGTGGCTGGAGATGTGGCTGCGTCGGGGAACATCCAGGATGAGTCAGGCGGAGGCGTTCTAGATGCGCTGGAGTCTTTTCTGTAGCTTGGCTGTGGTTCCGGCGTAGAGGGCGTTTCCTTAGTCCAGTCGGCTAAATTATCGTTCTTGAACCTATTTGCGGTGGGGGGGAACGGAGCTCTCACCCATGCCAATCAGAATGCAGATGAATTCAGTTGCAGTTGAGTGACCTGTGTTGTGGCTGTCTAGATGGAATGCACAAATGTAGCTGTCTCGCAACCCAATCCAGACGTCAATTGGAGACAGGTTTTCAGGCAAATAGAGCAGTAAGTGCAGAGAAATGCTCACTCTCTAAAAATGACATTTATAAAATAGTAAAGTTAAATCCAACCTTACCAGTAAATAGGATTTATCAATAAATAAATAAAGCTTCTCCTCTCTGATATGGAATTACCCCCCAAAAAGTATAAGGGAATACCCAATGTTAACCTATGAGAGGGGCAGACCTCACAGTAGTGAAAAATATAATAGACTCTTTGGTACTACCAGGACATGCAAACTACCACAGTACATGTCTTACCTTTTACTTACATAGCATGATGCCCCTAGGACTACCTAGGGCCTACCTTAGGGGTTAATTATATGTAATAAAATTGGATTTTAAGGCTTGGCAAGTAGTTTTAAATGGCAAGTCGAAGTGGCAGTACACTGCAGCACAGGCACTGCAGTAGCAGGCTTGACACAGTTTGAAATGCTACTTCTTTGGGCGGCACAATCAGTCCCTGGGTATATGGTATACCACTTTACAAGGGGCTTTCAAGTAAATTAAATCTGTCAGTCAGGTATACTCCAATTACACACATGATTCGGGAAGAAGCACGTGCACTTCAACACTGATTAGTAGGGATAAAGTGATCAGAGTCCTAAGGCCAACAAAAAGATACAGCAAAATGCGGAGGTGAAAAGCAATAAGGTGGGGTTGAGACCACCTTAAGAATGCAAGGTCTAACAAAAACGAACTAAGGATAACATGAGTAAAACATCAGGTTTCTCTACGCAATTGGGTGAGACAAGTTTGCCTTCTTTTATCTTCCATAAATGCAATCTTTCCCGGATCCCTTCAATATATAGCTCTTCAAGGAAAAAAGATAAAGCACTTACAAAGGAGCCTCAAATACTCAAAGATGGTAGACTTCTGTAATATGGGCCATAAACTAAAAGCAGCGCGAAAACAGAGTGCAATAGGGTCCCAAAAACTTGAGTGCCACATGAGAGTATGCATGAAAGCCTATCCTTTTCCAAACTAGAGATATACTCATGCAATTTTTGTTTTTAGGAGAGAATGTGCCTGCTGAAAAAAACATTATTTTTAAAAAGTGAATTGCAGAATATCAGGAATTTGCTGTGGGACACCTTGAAAACTTTCATACAGATTATTTTCACAAAAAGTCAGTTGTTGTGGCCGAGTGGTTAAGGCGATGGACTAGAAATCCATTGGGGTCTCCCCGCGCAGGTTCGAATCCTGCCAACAACAAGAATTTTTTTTTAACATCGGCTACAATTTCAGAAGTTAACCTTTAGTATTTCTTCCATGTCAGTTTTATAAATAGGTGGCTTATTTTGGTGTCACTATTGCCCTTTCACATATTTATTATCGCTACCGCTTTCATATCTTTGCTATAACTCTCGTCCTACATTAGCGCTGGTGCAAACGCTTCAAATTATTATACCCTGGTTCTCTCAGTCATACCTGTTCATGCACTTGAAACTTACTTTACCAATAAAAGAAGCAAACAGAAAAATAAAATAAAAGTGCTTGCTGGATTAGGCAAACACACTTCATAAAACTGCATTTTCTTTTCTATTCTCCCCGTGTTACAAGCTTAACTGCTCCCTGTGTAATTTCTCTTAGCCTGCTGTCCCAGGAAGAGAATTTTATCTACAGGCTCATTCTGTGTTTTTTTCCTAGTCTTTCTTTCCCTTTTCTGAGATTTGTAACTGTTCCTTTACGTGCTCTATTTAGGCGCCATTAATCTCATTTGAGCTCCTTGTACCTGCTGCTGTTTTCTCCACACCTCATACTTCCTTTTCCCTCTTTCTCTCTTTCTCTGAGGTTGGTGGCTACTTTCCAAAGATTCTGATGCCCCAATGTTCCTTCATCTTGTTGTCAGACGTGAATTGGAAAAGCAACCAAATTAACAAGCATTTACCACTCACACATGGCAGAAGTTTATAATTTAATTCAATGAGCTAAGAAAAGCGTGTTGTGGGGCCCCTACAAGCCATGGTGCTTGCTTCATCATAATTAGGCATGCAGTCATTAGCCACAGCTCTGATCATGGGTCACTGAGGTCAGTTTCAATAATTCCTCAAAAACCTAACCATGCAGTCCCCCCTAACTGTGTAGTTATCTTGCTTTACTGCTGTTTGTGTGATTAGCTGGGAGGAGCTCACGGCAGCATCCTCCCTATAAAAGTGTAGATGGACCTCTCCTTAACTCTTTCTTGCTTCACATACAGATGGCTTGAGGAGGTACAGGGGAGATGCAGGTCTAATAGACAGAATAGAAGATCTGCGCCAGGTGTGTTTCTCTGCATTGGTGTCCCATCACAGGCCCACAAGTGTATGTGTGATCTTTGACTTCTGGAAGTTCACAAGCAGGCGGCCAGGAAACGGTTTCAGCCTATCAACCACTGAGGAGACAAAGCCTTTGTATAAGGAATGAGGAAGCAATGAACACATTCAGCCTATCACAGGAGTAGCCCTGAGTGTTCCGAATTATAAATTCTCCATGTCACTATATGTTATTGAGCCCAAGTAGCTCGCCGTGATCGTATAGTGGTTAGCACTCTGCGTTGTGGCCGCAGCAAACTCGGTTCGAATCCGAGTCACGGCATTGTGGTTGGCAATGTCATGGCAGTTGGGTTTTTCTTTTACAGAATTACCAAATGTACCAGTTGTTTTTGTAAAATGTCTATTAAAACAGATCCTTATAAATATTTAAACGATCTAACGACAAATTATTTAAACACACATGATTATAAGATGTAGCTATATTGTACCTACTGACATAAATTAATCAATCAATCAATCAATCAATCATGCCATTTGTATAGCGCACTACTCACCCGGGAGGGTCTCAAGGTGCTTGGGGGGAGGGGTCTGCTACTGCTCGAACAGCCAGGTCTTGAGTTGTTTCCTGAAGGCGAGATGGTCCTGGGTCAGCCGAAGGTGGATGGGGAGGGAGTTCCAAGTCTTGGCAGCCAGGTAAGAGAAGGATCTTCCTCCGGCGGTGGCTCTTCGGATGCGTGGTACGGCTGCGAGGGCGAGGCTGGTGGACCGTAGCTGGCGGGTGGGCGTGTAGAAGGTCAGGCGGTCGTTGAGGTACTTGGGGCACAGGTCGTGGAGAGACTTGTGTGTGTTGGTGAGGAGCCGGAACGTGATCCTCTTGTCGACGGGGAGCCAGTGCAGGTTCCTCAGGTGGCTGGAGATGTGGCTGCGTCAGGGGACATCCAGGATGAGTCGGGCGGAGGCGTTCTGGATGCGCTGGAGTCTTTTCTGTAGCTTGGCTGTGGTTCCGGCGTAGAGGGCGTTTCCTTAGTCCAGTCGGCTAAATTATCGTTCTTGAACCTATTTGCGGTGGGGGGAACGGAGCTCTCCCCCATGCCAATCAGAATGCAGATGAATTCAGTTGCAGTTGAGTGACCTGTGTTGTGGCTGTCTAGATGGAATGCACAAATGTAGCTGTCTCGCAACTCAATCCAGACGTCAATTGGAGACAGGTTTTCAGGCAAATAGAGCAGTAAGTGCAGAGAAATGCTCACTCTCTAGAAAATGACATTCATAAAATAGTAAAGTTAAATCCAACCTTACCAGTAAATAGGATTTATCAATAAATAAATAAAGCTTCTCCTCTCTGATATGGAATTACCCCCCAAAAAGTATAAGGGAATACCCAATGTTAACCTATGAGAGGGGCAGACCTCACAGTAGTGAAAAATGTAATAGACTGTTTGGTACTACCAGGACATGCAAACTACCACAGTACATGTCTTACCTTTTACTTACATAGCATGATGCCCCTAGGACTACCTAGGGCCTACCTTAGGGGTTAATTATATGTAATAAAATTGGAGTTTAAGGCTTGGCAAGTAGTTTTAAATGGCAAGTCGAAGTGGCAGTACACTGCAGCACAGGCACTGCAGTAGCAGGCTTGAGACAGTTTGAAATGCTACTTCTTTGGGCGGCATAATCAGTCCCTGGGTATATGGTATACCACTTTACAAGGGGATTTCAAGTAAATTAAATCTGTCAGTCAGGTATACTCCAATTACACACATGATTAGGGAAGATGCACGTGCACTTCAGCACTGATTAGTAGCGATAAAGTGATCAGTGTCCTAAGGCCAACAAAAAGATACAGAAAAATGCGGAGGTGAAAAGCAATAAGGTGGGGTTGAGACCACCTTAAGAATGCAAGGTCTAACAAAAACGAACTAAGGATAACATGAGTAAAACATCAGGTTTCTCTACGCAATTTGGTGAGACAAGTTTGCCTTCTTTTATCTTCCATAAATGCAATCTTTCCCGGATCCCTTCAATATATAGCTCTTCAAGGAAAAAAGATAAAGCACTTACAAAGGAGCCTCAAATACTCAAAGATGGTAGACTTCTGTAATATGGGCCATAAACTAAAAGCAGCGTGAAAACAGAGTGCAATAGGGTCCCAAAAACTTGTGTGCCACATGAGAGTATGCATGAAAGCCTATCGTTTTCCAAACTAGAGATATACTCATGCAATTTTTGTTTTTAGGAGAGAATGTGCCTGCTGAAAAAAACATTATTTTTAAAAAGTGAATTGCAGAATATCAGGAATTTGCTGTGGGACACCTTGAAAACTTTCATACAGATTATTTGCACAAAACTTACAGTCAGTTGTTGTGGCCGAGTGGTTAAGGCGATGGACTAGAAATCCATTGGTGTCTCCCCGCGCAGGTTCGAATCCTGCCAACAATGAGAATTTTTTTTAACATCGGCTACAATTTCAGAAGTTAACCTTTAGTATTTCTTCCATGTCAGTTTTATAAATACGTGGCTTATTTTGGTGTCACTATTGCCCTTTCACATATTTATTATCGCTACCGCTTTCATATCTTTGCTATAACTCTCGTCCTACATTAGCGCTGGTGCAAACGCTTCAAATTATTATACCCTGGCTCTCTCAGTCATACCTGTTCATGCACTTGAAACTTACTTTACCAATAAAAGAAGCAAACAGAAAAATAAAATAAAAGTGCTTGCTGGATTAGGCAAACACACTTCATAAAATTGCATTTTCTTTTCTATTCTCCCCGTGTTACAAGCTTAACTGCTCCCTGTGTAATTTCTCTTAGCCTGCTGTCCCAGGAAGAGAATTTTATCTACAGGCTCTTTCCGTGTTTTTTTCCTAGTCTTTCTTTCCCTTTTCTGAGATTTGTAACTGTTCCTTTACGTGCTCTATTTAGGCGCCATTAATCTCATTTGAGCTCCTTGTACCTGCTGCTGTTTTCTCCACACCTCATACTTCCTTTTCCCTCTTTCTCTCTTTCTCTGAGGTTGGTGGCTACTTTCCAAAGATTCTGATGCCCCAATGCTCCTTCATCTTGTTGTCAGACGTGAATTGGAAAAGCAACCAAATTAACAAGCATTTACCACTCACACATGGCAGAAGTTTATAATTTAATTCAATGAGCTAAGAAAAGCGTGTTGTGGGGCCCCTACGAGCCATGGTGCTTGCTTCATCATAATTAGGCACGCAGTCATTAGCCACAGCTCTGATCATGGGTCACTGAAGTCAGTTTCAATAATTCCTCAAAAACCTAACCATGCAGTCCCCCCTAACTGTGTAGTTATCTTGCTTTACTGCTGTTTGTGTGATTAGCTGGGAGGAGCTCACGGCAGCATCCTCCCTATAAAAGAGTAGATGGACCTCTCCTTAACTCTTTCTTGCTTCACGTAGAGATGGCTTGAGGAGGTACAGGGGAGATGCAGGTCTAATAGACAGAATAGAAGATCTGCGGCAGGTGTGTTTCTCTGCATTGGTGTCCCATCACAGGCCCACATGTGTATGTGTGATCTTTGACTACTGGCAGTACACAAGCAGGCGGCCAGGAAACGGTTTCAGCCTATCAACCACTGAGGAGACAAAGCATTTGTATAAGGAATGAGGAAGCAATGAACACATTCAGCCTATCACAGGAGTAGCCCTGAGTGTTCCGAATTATAAATTCTCCATGTCACTGTATGTTATTGAGCCCAAGTAGCTCGCCGTGATTGTATAGTGGTTAGTACTCTGCGTTGTGGCCGCAGCAACCTCGGTTCAAATCAGAGTCACGGCATTGTGGTTGGCAATGTCACGGCAGTTGGGTTTTTCTTTTACAGAACTACTAAATGTACAAGTTGTTTTTGTAAAATGTCTATTAAAACAGATCCTTTTAAATATTTAAACGATCTAACGACAAATTATTTAAACGCACATGATTATAAGATGTAGCTATATTGTACCTACTGACATAAATTATCGTTCTTGAACATATTAGTGGTGGGGGGAACGGAGCTCTCCCCCATGCCAATCAGAAAGCAGATGAATTCAGTTGCAGCTGAGTGACCTGTGTTGTGGCTGTCTAGATGGAATGCACAAATGTAGCTGTCTCGCAGCCCAATCCAGACGTCAATTGGAGACAGGTTTTCAGGCAAATAGAGCAGTAAGTGCAGAGAAATGCTCACTCTCTAAAAATATCATTTATAAAATAGTAAAGTTAAATCCAACCTCACCAGTAAATAGGATTCATCAATAAATAAATAAAGCTTCTCCTCTCTGATATGGAATTACCCCCAAAAAGTATAAGGGAATACCCAATGTTAACCTATGAGAGGGGCAGACCTCACAGTAGTGAAAAATGTAATAGACTGTTTGGTACTACCAGGACATGCAAACTACCACAGTACATGTCTTACCTTTTACTTACATAGCATGATGCCCCTAGGACTACCTAGGGCCTACCTTAGGGGTTAATTATATGTAATAAAATTGGAGTTTAAGGCTTGGCAAGTAGTTTTAAATGGCAAGTCGAAGTGGCAGTACACTGCAGCACAGGCACTGCAGTAGCAGGCTTGAGACAGGTTTGAAATGCTACTTCTTTGGGCTGCACAATCAGTCCCTGGGTATATGGTATACCACTTTATAAGGGGCTTTCAAGTAAATTAAATCTGTCAGTCAGGTATACTCCAATTACACACATGATTAGGGAAGAAGCACGTGCACTTCAGCACTGATTAGTAGCGATAAATTGATCAGAGTCCTAAGGCCAACAAAAAGATACAGCAAAATGCGGAGGTGAAAAGCAAAAAGGTAGGGTTGAGACCACCTTAAGAATGCAAGGTCTAACAATATCGAACTAAGGATAACATGAGTAAAACATCAGGTTTCTCTACGGCATTTGGTGAGACAAGTTTGCCTTCTTTTATCTTCCATAAATGCAATCTTTCCCGAATCCCTTTATTATATAGCTCTTCAAGGAAAAAAGATAAAGCACTTACAAAGGAGCCTCAAATACTCAAAGATGGTAGACTTCTGTAATATGGGCCATAAACTAAAAGCAGCACGAAAACAGAGTGCAATAGGGTCCCAAAAACTTGAGTGCCAGATGAGAGTATGCATGAAAGCCTATCCTTTTCCAAACTAGAGATATACTCATGCAATTTTTGTTTTTAGGAGAGAATGTGCCTGCTGAAAAAAACATTATTTTTAAAAAGTGCATTGCAGAATATCAGGAATTTGCTGTGGAACACCTTGAAAACTTGCATACAGATTATTTGCACAAAGCTTACAGTCAGTTGTTGTGGCCGAGTGGTTAAGGCGATGGACTAGAAATCCATTGGTGTCTCCCCGCGCAGGTTCGAATCCTGCCAGCAACGAGAATCTTTTTAACATCGGCTACAATTTCAGAAATTAACCTTTAGTATTTCTTCCATGTCAGTTTTATAAATAGGTGGCTTATTTTGGTGTCACTATTGCCCTTTCACATATTTATTATCGCTACCCCTTTCATATCTTTGCTATAACTCTCGTCCTACATTAGCGCTGGTACAAACGCTTCAAATTATTATACCCTGGCTCTCTCAGTCATACCTGTGCATGCACTTGAAACTTACTTTACCAATAAAAGAAGCAAATAGAAAAATAAAACAAAAGTGCTTGCTGGATTAGGCAAACACACTTCATAAAACTGCATTTTCTTTTCTATTCTCCCCGTGTTACAAGCTTAACTGCTCCCTGTGTAATTTCTCTTAGCCTGCTGTCCCAGGAAGAGAATTTTATCTACAGGCTCTTTCTGTGTTTTTTTCCTAGTCTTTCTTTCCCTTTTCTTAGATTTGTAACTGTTCCTTTACGTGCTCTATTTAGGCGCCATTAATCTCATTTGAGCGCCTTGTACCTGCTGCTGTTTTCTCCACACCTCATACTGCCTTTTCCCTCTTTCTCTCTTTCTCTGAGGTTGGTGGCTACTTTCCAAAGCTTCTGATGCCCCAATGTTCCTTCATCTTGTTGTCAGACATGAACTGGAAAAAGCAACCAAATTAACAAGTCTTTACCACTCACACATGGCAGACGTTTATACTTTAATTCAATGAGCTAAGAAAAGCGTGTTGTGGGGCCCCTACGAGCCATGGTGCTTGCTTCATCATAATTAGGCACGCAGTCATTAGCCACAGCTCTGATCATGGGTCACTGAGGTCAGTTTCAATAATTCCTCAAAAACCTAACCATGCAGTCCCCCCTAACTGTGTAGTTATCTTGCTTTACTGCTGTTTGTGTGATTAGCTGGGAGGAGCTCACGGCAGCATCCTCCCTATAAAAGTGTAGATGGACCGCTCCTTAACTCTTTCTTGCTTCACATACAGATGGCTTGAGGAGGTAAAGGGGAGATGCAGGTCTAATAGACAGAAAAGAAGATCTGCGCCAGGTGTGTTTCTCTGCATTGGTGTCCCATCACAGGCCCACAAGTGTATGTGTGATCTTTGACTACTGGCAGTTCACAAGCAGGCGGTGTCAGGACTCAATCTGTGGGCCCTGTCATTACCTATCCAACTGCGCTGTTGAGTGAATCAAGAGGTACTACAAACACTTGGGTTGACAAGGTGCGATCTTGGAGACGTAAGATGGCCGCCGTTGTTGCCAGCGTGGAAGACAGCAGACGTTCTAGTCTCTCAGACCCCAGCTGCTGAGACTTCTATGTGGAGCGCGAGCGTCATGAAAAACGCGCACTTCACTGAAGACCCTAGCTGAGGAGGTTCGTTTTCCTGAAGCGACGAAGATTCTAGTAATAAGCATTTCCCAGTTTGAGAAGTCGAGTACCTGAGCGAATCATTTTGTGGAAGACGTCGGACTCAGACTCGGTGCAGAAAGTCAAGCGCGAGTCTCTGAGGGCATTGTGAGCGTCAGAATAAAAAGACTGAGAAATACCGTTGACAGCCGCCAAGACGCTGAGAAGCGGCCGCCAGTCAAATCCTGTCGGAGATTCAAGTCCTAAGGGAACAAGACCGGGCGAGAAGCGCCTACAGCGCCAGTCACTGAAAACACAAGCTAAGTGAACATCTACCTATCGCCTGTGAAAATTAAAATATATATATATATATATATATTACCTACTGGCGGTCGCCAGTAGGTATATATAGTTAGGATTTTTTCTCTATGGGATTTTTGAGAATTCTATGTCTAATAACTTTGGCGTTTGTGGACGGAATTGGCTGAAATTTTCAGGAAAATGGAACATTTTGTTTCTGAGCAGCCCCTGACAATTTGGGGGGGTTTCATCAAGGGGGGGCCGAGAAAAAAGGGGGGTCCCAAAACGTGTTTTTCCCATGTTAATTTCCATAGAGCGGTTGGCCTCACTTTTAGCTCGAACGGCTGAATGGATTTGCACGAAACTTGGCAAAATTGTAGGGACTCTTAGCCCGATGTGCCTTTGCTAGGTCTCAATATATGTGCTCCAGTGGATTTTGAGTAATTTAGGTTCAAAAAAAGATATATATCTGGGCGGAGCCTAACCACACATCTGATCTGATTGGCTGTCAGCACTTCATCCAAGAAGTGTTGGCAGCCATCTTGGGACCAATATACATGATAGCACCTCATTAAAAAGCATTGTAGTTAATAGAGGGTTTTAGGACTTTGGTTACATTATAAATCATTTGTTGATGGTACCATACTCGTTTTAGGAATTGTGGTGGGTTCTAAGGTGATTTTACCATGTGAAAAAACCTTCTGCTGTGATATCATGAATATTGTTTGAAAGAAAACTAATATCTCATGATTTTCCCACAGTGGTTTGGAAGGGGATCTATAAGCTAAACTGAAAGCATATTTTCTGTAAATTCACATTATCTTTCTCAGTCATGTGAAAATGAAGTCTGACATTCTCAGTAAAACATGTACATCCAACAAGGACAGAGACTGTCAGTTGATTCCTTTGTGTTCTACTGCAGCCTCCTAGAGTGTTCTAAAGAACAACTAGAGCGCTAACAGTCCTACTTATTACAAAGGTATGGCACACCTGAAGCCATCTTGATTGGAATAAAGTGGTAACTCTTAAAACATTTAATTTAAAAAGAAACAACATGAGGGGGTATATTTTGCCATAGAAAGTATGATTAGTGCTGCAGAATGAAAAATTAGGGCACATTTTGAGTGACTTCTCAAATCCTTTTCTATTTCATTAAAACATTCTGACATGCAGTCTCCCAAAATGGCCACCAGAGACAAAAGAGCCCAAATGTAGCCCAAATATCACCCAGATGTAGCCCAAGTATAGCCCAATGACAGAATGTCCCAGAGTGTTCTAAAGAACAACTAGAGCGCTAACAGTCCTACTTATTACAAAGGTATGGCACACCTGAAGCCATCTTGATTGGAATAAAGTGGTAACTCTTAAAACATTTAATTTAAAAAGAAACAACATGAGGGGGTATATTTTGCCATAGAAAGTATGATTAGTGCTGCAGAATGAAAAATTAGGGCACATTTTGAGTGACTTCTCAAATCCTTTTCTATTTCATTAAAACATTCTGACATGCAGTCTCCCAAAATGGCCACCAGAGACAAAAGAGCCCAAATGTAGCCCAAATATCACCCAGATGTAGCCCAAGTATAGCCCAATGACAGAATGTCCCAGAGTGTTCTAAAGAACAACTAGAGCGCTAACAGTCCTACTTATTACAAAGGTATGGCACACCTGAAGCCATCTTGATTGGAATAAAGTGGTAACTCTTAAAACATTTAATTTAAAAAGAAACAACATGAGGGGGTATATTTTGCCATAGAAAGTATGATTAGTGCTGCAGAATGAAAAATTAGGGCACATTTTGAGTGACTTCTCAAATCCTTTTCTATTTCATTAAAACATTCTGACATGCAGTCTCCCAAAATGGCCACCAGAGACAAAAGAGCCCAAATGTAGCCCAAATATCACCCAGATGTAGCCCAAGTATAGCCCAATGACAGAATGTCCCAGAGTGTTCTAAAGAACAACTAGAGCGCTAACAGTCCTACTTATTACAAAGGTATAGCACACCTGGAGCCATCGTGATGGGAATAAAGTGGTAACTCTTAAAACATTTAATTTAAAAAGGAACAAAATGAGGGGGTATATTTTGACATATGAATTATGATTAGTGCTGCAGAAAGAAAAATTAGGGCACATTTTGAGTGACTTCTCAAACCCTCTTCAATTTCATTAAAAAAATTCTGACATGCAGACTGAAACATGCACTTTGAATACCAGCAGCAGACGTCCCTGGTGAGCAGTAGCTTTACTACAGTGATCTAATGTGCAACTAGAGTGCTAACATTCAGAATTTATGGCAAATGTGTGACACATCTGAATGCCTTCTTGATGGAACCAAAGTAAACAAGCATTGAAAATGCAATAGATCTCGCCCTCGTTTAAGTTAAAGCCATTCTGTTTGTAATGAGGTGGCTTTTTAGCTTTGCTTTTATTAGTGTTTTTTCAACTTTCATGTAAATAACATGCATCTGTATGCATATAAGTATATGTATGCATGCATTTATGTTTGTATTTATATAGATATACAGATGATATATGTTTATATATGTATGTATATATATATATTCACTGAAAAAACCATAGGTTATAGACCATATATAGTTAGGAATTAGCATTTACAAAACCTTGAAAATTCACTGAAAAAACCATAGGTTATAGACCATATATAGTTAGGAATTAGCATTTACAAAACCTTGAAAATTCACTGAAAAAACCATAGGTTATAGACCATATATAGTTAGGAATTCTCATTTACAAAACCTTATTTTACTCACACAAAACCATTGAAATTCCATATTTAGTTAGTTGCACTAACTATATATCGCGCACCCGCAATCCACTGCTGATGATGTCACATATTACATCATTCATGACATGGTCAGTGACATCACTGATGACATCACTGATGACATCTCAAATGACATCACTGATGACATCACTGATGACAACATCCAGTGACTGTATGTTTCTGTAAAGTTAAAATATGTCTTACATATTGAAGAATGAGTGGATGTATAAGCGTCTGGATGAAGGATTTAGTAGGTGCATGACTGACTGTATGAGTGAGTGATTAAATGTGTCTCACTGAGTGCATGGGTTAGTGACTAAACTGTCTTAATTTGTGCATCATTATGTCTGTTGTTCTGTAAACTGTTGCATGTGTTGATAAGTAGCTATATGAGTAACTATATGGGTTATTGATTGGTTGCCCAAGTATTTGTATGGGAGACTGAGTGTGTGTGTGGGTGGCTGGGAGGTGTATGACTCTGTGCATAGATGTGCGAGCAGTTGATTCACTAGATGTATGGTTTCAAAAGTGCATGTGGAAACAGCTGTATGGGCGGTTGACTGTGTGCATGAGTGTATTGGTGAGTGAATGGATATCTCAGTGCTACATGTCAAAGTAAGTACATATGTAAAACACAGTACATGTGAGAGTTGACATATATAAATAACTGTGCATAAGAGCCAGTGAATGTGTGAGTGGCTGTATGGATCATTGTGAACTTGTATCAGGGATTGTATAAGAGAGTAAATATGTGTTAGTATATGTTTGAATAAGTAAAGTTTGTATAACTGTATAGTTGAGGAAATGGAGGTGTGATTGATTCTTTGCATGACTGACTAGGTGTGTGAGTAACTCCATGGATGAGTGACAGTCTGTGAGTGTCTGTTTACACTGATTGTATCTAAGGTTATATTAGAGTCTGAAGAGGTTCATCGTATTATCACATGAATGATATCATCAGTGATGTGATCAGTAATGTCAAATAAGATGTCATCAGTGATGTCATCAGTGATGTCATTTGAGATGTCATCAGTGATGTCATTTGAGATGTCATCAGTGATGTCATCAGTGATGTCACTGACCATGTCATGAATGATTTAATATGTGACATCATCAGCAGTGGATTGCGGGTGCGCGATATATAGTTAGTGCAACTAACTATATATGGAATTTCAATGGTTTTGTGTGAGTAAAATAAGGTTTTGTAAATGCGAATTCCTAACTATATATGGTCTATAACCTATGGTTTTTTCAGTGAATTTTCAAGGTTTTGTAAATGCTAATTCCTAACTATATATGGTCTATAACCTATGGTTTTTTCAGTGAATATATATATAGACAATACGAGAATTGCAATTCAATTAAGCAACTGTTGTTCTTTTAAAAAATAGAACTTATAAGTAAACGTTTTAAAAGAAAAAGAAAGACAAGATGTAAAATATGTAAATACTTACCTCAACTGCTGAAACAACTCGAGGAGCTCAGTGAGCCTGCAAGGAAAGAAAAGAGAGCAAGAATTAGTCATCAGTCAGAGGCCCTATAAGTAAATAAGGAAAGACCATTCAGACAGAAACCCATATTAACAGAAAGCTCTAATATTAGTGAAGTAAGTGCACCTTTCCCTACCAAAATATAAATAGGTAATATTAAGTAAGAGTCATCAGGAACAAAATTAATCTATGTTTGCTGTTTATTTGTTATAATAGTGACAACTGATAGATGAGCTGAGTTAAATCATTTCATTAAGAAGAGAGGCAAGGTCCAGCAGCACAAGGGTGGGTGAGCAGAAAAAAACACGTACTCAAGAGTAGACAAATGATTAACCGGATGGCAGGAATGTAATGTTGTGCTATTGCTTTTAGGTTCCTCAAAGCTACAAAGCCACCAGAAGGCAGAGACCAGAGGGAACCAGCGCAGGACCATTCTCTTCTCTGTTTGTTATTTTATCCAACACCCCCTTCCCTTAGGGTAATGAAGGGAGGGTTCAGTGACTTGACCCACCGACATTGCTCAGAGGGATTTGGGTTCTAGCATCTCTGCTCCTGTGCAAGACCTTGGTGAGCAACATAAGTTACATAGTCCTGACAGAGTGAAGTGCCCAAGTAGCCTTTGCACCTGAACAGAGATGGCAGAAGGAATTGATGTCCAGTCCTTAGGTACAATCCTAGATGCTATACAGAAGGAATTGGGAGCGGTGAGGGAGGAGAATCGAAGCTTGAGGCAAGAAGTGATTAGTGCTAGGAAAGAAACTGCTGAATTGGCGTTAAGACTACGCCAACCAAGTAGTTTGGAGAGAGAAGCCATGAACCCAGTCTTAGAGACAACTAATAGGTCCACTACTCAGGTAATACATTCTCTCTCTCCGGTCATTCCATTAGCAGCTCCGGAGAGATTTAATGGGGATCCTCAGAAAGCGCAGATATTTTTATCACAGTGCTCATTACATTTTATGTGCCGCCCTTCGATCTTCCTCGACGCGCAGTCTAGAGTGGCTTTCATACTTTCATATCTTAGTGGAGATGCAGCTTCGTGGTCCATGCCCCTAGTCACAAGAGATGACCCCTTGCTACGGAATTTTGAGGATTTTAAACAAGAATTTTTAAGAATATTCGACCGAAGGAGAATTTCTCAGGTGGTGGATAATGAACTCTTAGATCTTCGACAGGGGAATCGAGACTTGATCGCATACCTGGCTCAATTCAATAAGTTGGTAGTAGAGACCAATTGGCCAGAGAGCAAGAGAGCCGCAGTATTTTATCGTGGGCTGAGAGATGAATTAAAAGACACCTTGGCTCAAATTCCTAATCGGCCTACCGAAATTTCAGCACTGATAGATTTAGTGTTAGAGATAGATTTCCGTCAAGGAGAACGGCGTGGGGAGAAGAAGAAAGATTTTAAGGCAATACCTCCGAGATTTGACCGGGCTCGGTCAGATGGCACAAAAACCTCTGAAAATCATACAGGAATCGAACCGATGCAAATTGGGACAATAAGAGGCCCTTTGACTAAAGAAGAGAAGGAAAGAAGAAGAGCGAACAACCAATGTATGTATTGTGGATCCGGAAGCCATTTCGTCCGAGAGTGTCCGAAGAAACCAAAGGGTCCATTCAAGCCGAAGGAAAACTAATGGCACCACCTGTGGGGGGAGTTGAACAGGTGAGTGCGACTCAAGAAATAACTCCACATGAACACCAAGTCGCGAACACGCTACAGTCAGCGGCGCCGCATCTAGTTTTGACAATGGAAGTGAAATTCAGACAGACAACCTTGACTGAAGTGTCGGTGATGATTGACTCAGGTGCCACAGGGAACTTCTGTGATTTAAAGTTTGCCACAAGGGTTGGAATTCAGGCAATTCGGAAGGCCAAGAGTGAACCAGTACGTGCTGTAGATGGGACAAATCTTTCTTCAGGGCCCATCGTGAGCCATACCGAGGCTATCCAGTTGACAACCAGAGAAGGACATCAGGAGGAAGTTCAGTTTAATTTGATAGATGCCCCTCAATTCCAATTAATTCTTGGCCTCCCCTGGCTTACGGAGCATAATCCTACAATTAATTGGAGTTCCAGAACTATAGTGATGGATTCAAGTTACTGTTGTGAAAATTGTTTCGATTCAGAGAACCAACTTGAAAAGAACACCCCAGCGCAGGCCTTGTGTACCATCGAGCATTCCCTGTGTGTGATCAATGTTCAAGAAATTCCAGAAGAATATAAGGAATTCGCAGAAGTATTCAATGAAGTGGAAGCAGAACGCTTACCGCCACATCGAGTTTATGACTGCAAGATAGAATTAGAGCCCGGGTCAAATTTGCCATGCAGTCGTGTCTATGCCTTGACCGAGAAGGAACATCAACATTTGAAGGAGTACTTGGATAAGTATCTTGCCAATGGTTTCATTCGACCGTCCCAATCGCCTGTTTCGTCGCCCCTGTTTTTTGTGCCTAAGAAGGAAGGAGAATTGCGGCTGTGCATCGACTACAGAGCCATAAATAAAATAACCAAGAAAAACCGATATCCTCTACCACTAATCTCAGTGCTTCTAGACCAAGTAAAAGGGGCTCGAATCTATAAGAAGCTCGATCTAAGAGGGGCCTATCATCTAGTCCGGATGCGAGAAGGAGACGAGTGGAAGACGGCATTTCGGACAAGATTTGGGCTTTTTGAATATCAAGTGATGCCCTATGGATTGTGCAATGCCCCGGCCGCCTTCCAGCACTTCATCAACGACGTCTTGAAAGAGTTTATAGATCGGTGTGCAATTGTGTACATAGACGATATCCTAATTTATTCTTCCGATGTGGCAAGACATCACGAGCAAGTGAGAGGAGTGTTGCAGAAGCTACAGGAGAATAAATTGTTTGTGAAGTTAGAAAAATGCGCCTTTGATGTGACCAAGGTGGAATTCTTGGGCTTCGTACTGTCACCTTCCGGAATCGTGATGGACCAACGCAAGGTGGAAGCAGTGACAAACTGGAAATCCTCGAGAAGTGTGAAAGAAGTTCAAGGCTTCATAGGATTCGCTAACTTTTATCGGAGGTTTATTAGCGAGTTCTCCAAGAAGATCCTCCCTCTCACCAAGTTACTGAGAAAAGGAACCAAGTTTGAGTGGTCTGAAGAAGCGGAAGAGGCCTTTCAATCGTTAAAAAAGAATTTCACCACAGCGCCAGTTTTGTTGCATGCTGACCCCTCAGAGCCTTTTTACGTAGAAACTGATGCGTCAGATCAAGCGGTGGGAGGAGTGCTGTCACAACGACACAAAACCACGGGCCAATTGCATCCGGTTGCCTACAGATCCAGAAAACTATCTCCTGCTGAAGTGAATTATACCATCACGGAGAAGGAGCTGTTGGCTATCAAGGACGCCTTTAAGGAGTGGCAACACTATTTGATGGGTGCCCGACATCAAGAATTTGAATTTAATTTGAATTTAAAAACATTTGTACAGCGCGCGTTTACCGGGCGGTTTCATGGCGCTAGTGGGGGACAGTGGGTGGCAGCAAGGAGAGGCTAGGTCAGGTAGGCTTGCGTGAAGAGGAAGGTTTTGAGGTTCTTCCGAAACAAAAGATAGGAAGGAGAAGTGCGCAGGGTAGCAGGGAGGGAGTTCCAGAAGGTGGGAGCCAAGACAGCAAAACTTGAGCCGCCCGCTTTCTGTTTTTTAAAGCGAGGAATGACAAGGAGGGCCGAGTGAGCGGAGCGAAGTTCTCTGCCGGGATGATAGGACTTGATGGCAGAACAGATACATTCGGGAGCAGTGCCTGATCTGGCCTGATAGGTGAGGCAGCCAAGTTTAAAGAGGGCGCGCTCTTTTATTGGGAGCCAGTGGAGTGTTTTGAGCAATGGGGTGGCTCGATGGTATTTGGGCAGGCCGTGGATCAGGCGAGCACCCTGGTTCTGCACCAGTTGCAAGCGACGAATCGCGTAGGCAGGGGCCCCGTTATGGACTATGTTACCGTAGTCTATACGAGACAATACCATGGCCAGAATGATTACTTTTAAGGCAGAGGAAGAAAAAAAACTGGAAACTTTCCTAATAGTTCTAAGGGAGAAAAAACAGGAGGAAACCACGGAACTAACTTGTGAATGGACGGTGAGTTGGGAATTGAGGAAAATCCCCAAGGTTTTTACTTTGGGTACAGGAAGTGGGGGGGCACCAAGAGAAGGGGGCCAGAAGGAAGGGGACCATGGACTGCAACCACCTCCGGTCAGAACCAGCTCGGTCTTGTCCGGGTTGAGTTTGAGGTGGTTGCAGTTCATCCAATCATGAATGAACGTCATTACTGTCTGGACGTTCATGGCAGATGAAGATGAGTGGGATAGATTGAAAATTAGCGGTGTTTACGGATCATCGTAATTTAAAATTCTTGAAAACGGCCAGAACACTTACTCCACGACAGCTGAGGTGGTCTCTGTATTTTGCAGATTACGATTTCATAATCACTTTTCGTCCTGGAGCCCAAAATGGGAAAGCAGACGCGTTATCCAGAATTGGTACTGAGTTTTAGAAAACCTCCAAAGACATTCAGCCAATCATTCCCAGTGATAAGATTATCGGAGCCATAACCACCATTCAACTACAAGAGTCAATTGCAGATGTCATGAGCGAAGAGGCCATGCAGAGATGGGTGGAAGAAGACACCAACAGAAGAATAATTCAAAAATTGCCCTATCATCAGAATGCCTTGTATCTACCAACAATCGAGGTACGTCAGCAAGTAATGCAAGAGTGTCATGACGACAAACTGGCTGGCCACAAGGGAGAAGCTAAGACAGAGGAATTAGTCAAGAGACATTATTGGTGGCCTAAAATGGCGTCAGATATTGAGACGTATGTGAAGTCTTGTGAGATTTGCGCGCAGGGGAAGTCAGAACGGCAGGCTCCAAAGGGGTTATTGCAACCCCTACCCACACCCCCCCATCCATGGCACACAGTTACATTAGACCTTATAACAGACCTACCAGTAAGTCGGGGATTCGACACAATTCTAGTGGTAGTGGATGCCTTCTCAAAAATGGCCCATTTCACAGCTCTAAAGGGGGTACCTACAGCCAGACAGTTAGCAGCTCACTTTAGCGCCCAGATTGTTAAAATACATGGAATTCCTAAAATAGTCATTTCAGACAGGGGTTCTCAATTTGTGTCCTGTTTTTGGAAGGCCTTTATGGAAGGGTTGGGAACGGAAGTTAGGTTCTCCACTAGTTACCACCCCGAGACAGATGGGCAGACGGAGAGAGTAAACCAAGAATTGGAACAATATTTACGACTCTTCCTTTTAAAAGAAGAAGGGAATTGGTCGGAATATCTGTGGACAGCAGAATTTGCTCATAATAATGCAAAGAATACCTCGACAGGGTTCTCTCCTTTCTTTGTGAATTATGGCAGACATCCAAACGCAACCATTCGACAAATGGAATCAGCAGTTCCAGCAGTAAAAGAAGTCATGTCACATTTGTTTCGAATCCAACAAGAAGCCATGAACAATCTTCGATAGGCTAAAGCAAAATACAAGGAATATGCTGATCGTAAGAGAAAAGCAGGACCTCTTCTGGTTAAAGGTGACCAGGTTTGGTTAAGTACCAAAAATTTGAGACTCAAAGGAAACAGGAAGTTTCAACCTCGATTTATCGGTCCTTACTCTATAAAAGATCAAATTAATCAGGTCACTTATCGGTTGGAACTGCCATCCAAGTTGAAGATACATCCAGTCTTCCATGTTTCACTGTTAAAAAAGGCTTCTACAAGTCTAAGGAGCCAATTACCTCCAAAGCCAATTCAGTTGGAAACTGGAACGGAGTATGAAGTAAAAGAAATTTTGGATTCCAAGTGCTCCAGAGGCAAACTGTATTATTTGATAGACTGGAAAGGCTATGGCCCAGAGGAACGGTCTTGGGAGCAGGAAGAGGATGTTCATGCACCAAGATTAGTAAAATCCTTTCATCAAAGATTCCCTACTAAGCCAAGAAGGGAAGGATCTACCTTGTTGTGGGGTACTGTCAGGACTCAATCTGTGGGCCCTGTCATTACCTATCCAACTGCGCTGTTGAGTGAATCAAGAGGTACTACAAACACTTGGGTTGACAAGGTGCGATCTTGGAGACGTAAGATGGCCGCCGTTGTTGCCAGCGTGGAAGACAGCAGACGTTCTAGTCTCTCAGACCCCAGCTGCTGAGACTTCTATGTGGAGCGCGAGCGTCATGAAAAACGCGCACTTCACTGAAGACCCTAGCTGAGGAGGTTTGTTTTCCTTAAGCGACGAAGATTCTAGTAATAAGCATTTCCCAGTTTGAGAAGTCGAGTACCTGAGCGAATCATTTTGTGGAAGACGTCGGACTCAGACTCGGCGCAGGAAGTCAAGCGCGAGTCTCTGAGGGCATTGTGAGCGTCAGAATAAAAAGACTGAGAAATACCGTTGACAGCCGCCAAGACGCTGAGAAGCGGCCGCCAGTCAAATCCTGTCGGAGATTCAAGTCCTAAGGGAACAAGACCGGGCGAGAAGCGCCTACAGCGCCAGTCACTGAAAACACAAGCTAAGTGAACATCTGCCTATCGCCTGTGAAAATTAAAATATATATATATATATATATATATATATATATATTACCTACTGGCGGTCGCCAGTAGGTATATATAGTTAGGATTTTTTCTCTATGGGTTTTTTGAAAATTCTATGTCTAATAACTTTGGCGTTTGTGGACGGAATTGGCTGAAATTTTCAGGAAAATGGCACATTTTGTTTCTGAGCAGCCCCTGAAAATTGGGGGGGGTTTCGTCCAGGGGGGGTCGAGAAAAAAGGGGGGTCCCAAAACGTGTTTTTAACATTGAGTTTTCCATAGGGCGGTTGGCCTCACTTTTAGCCCGAACGGCTGAATGGATTTGCACGAAACTTGGCAAAATTGTAGGGACTGGTAGCCCGATGTGCCTTTTGTAGGTCTCAATATATGTGCTCCAGTGGATTTTGAGAAATTAACGTTTAAAAAAAGATATATATCTGTAACAGCGGACTGGGCAGCGGCCCAGGACGCGTACTTTTCGCGCAACGGAGCTTTGTGAAGCGAAGCTGATTGGTTCTCCGGCGTCTGTCAACATTCCAAACAGTCCGTAGCGGCCGCCATCTTGTCTCTCGGTAGGATCGAGAGACAAGAGGAGGTCAAAACAAAGGGGGAAATAACTATAAGGGGGCATAGTAGATCCTCGCTGACCCCCTAGGTTTGATGTGGAGGTTTTAAAAGGGCCCCGCGGGGCAAAAAAAAATAATAATAATAATAATCGAACGGCTGAATGGATTTGCACGAAACTTGGCAAAATTGTAGGGACTGGTAGCCCGATGTGCCTTTGCTAGGTCTCAATATATGTGCTTCAGTGGATTTTGAGAAATTAACGTTCAAAAAAAGATATATATCTGTAACAGCGCACCGCTTCGCGTACTTTTCGCGTTACGGAGCTTTGCGAAGCGAAGCTGATTGGCTCTCCGGTGTCTGTAAACATTCCAAACAGTACGTAGCGGCCGCCATCTTGTCTCTCGGTAGGATCGAGAGACAAGAGGAGGCCAAAGCGAAGGGGCAAATGACCATAAGGGGGCATAGTAGATCCTCGCTGACCCCCTAGGTTTGATGTGGAGGTTTTAAAAGGGCCCCGCGGGGCAAAAAAAAAAATAATAATAATAATCGAACGGCTGATGACCATAAGGGGGCATAGTAGATCCTCGCTGACCCCCTAGGTTTGATGTGGAGGTTTTAAAAGGGCCCCGCGGGGCAAAAAAAAATAATAATAATAATAATCGAACGGCTGAATGGATTTGCACGAAACTTGGTAAAATATTAGGGACTGGTAGCCCGATGTGCCTTTGCTATGTCTCAATATATGTGCTTCAGTGCATTTTGAGAAATTAACGTTCAAAAACAAGATATATATCTGTAACAGCGCTCCGCTTCGCGGAGATAAAATTATATCTGTATTACCTAGCTGTTGCTAACACCAGTTAGCGACGGCTAGTAGGAGATAGCGACCATCTTGGGTCCCACTTTGCATGTGAGTGATATTTATCACTAATGACATGCAAAGTGGGCATGCCAAGATGTTAGCGACTGGAAACAGTCGCTAACATCGCTATCTCCTATTATCAACTTTTGGAAATATTCGAGATAAGCGCGAATATCTCCAAAAAGTAACAGCTGCCCTGAGCAGTTCTTAGCCATGTTATCCAATGGGAGGTGGATAACATGGCTAAGAGCATTAGCTCGGTAATGCATGAATATCGCGGAGTTTTCAGCGACATTAATGCATTGCGCTCGTTTTTTATCGTATTTGCGATAAACCTTGATAATAGCAAGGTTTATCTGCGATAATTTCTGACGGTAAAAAAATCTTTGCAATGCATCGTTAGGGATAAATATCGCTTAACTTTGGTAATATGTCCCAACGTCTGTTAACGTTCGATTCGAAGGAAATCAGGAATTGTTGAAAAACATTGTGTGCGCCATCTTGTCTTTTTTCAAATGCCACACTTTTGTCGTGCACGGCAGCCATTTTAGATGCCTTGACCAGATCCACTCTGTGAACGCTGTCGATCCTTACCATGGCTCCCCACCCTCGCAAGCATCTCCCCCAGGCAGTGGTCACCCCCGCTCTCTGTTTTATGCATGGGTAATAAACCTCCCCCCATCTGCGCTGTTCTTCCCTGAGAATCACACCCTGTGCCCGCCCGACACCTCCCTTTCGCCCTATTCACTACCGCACCCTCTGACACTCCTTTTCCTCTGTGTCCGATTGTCCAGGCCGGTCCTAGGCTATCAGCTAGCCCTGCAGATGTAGTTTATGGCCACAGCTGTAAAGAATCACCCGTCTTCAAAGGAGTTATAGTAGATCAAGGCCCACACTCGATGAGATCCGTCACAGCAGAAGCGTTGCTATTATCTGAAAACCATCCTGTATTGTGATTGGGGAGGGGACCGAGCGTGAAGCGGAAGATTCCAGGGATGACTCTTTGTACATCAAAGTTTTTACAATTATGTGTCACATTAAAAATATATAGCACTCCGACAAAGTAGTAAGATTATAAAACTTTAATAATTTATAAATATATACAAGAAAACAAAAATAGTAATAACATATAAACATTTTTAGAGAAAAACAACGAAGTAGCGGTCGGCTGTGCGAATAGTCCCAACGCAGCACAACGTCCAGATTTCCGGCGTGGGGCGTCGCGGGGGGTGGGTGATCAGTAGCAAACTGTTGTGCGAATAGTTCCAAGGCAGCAGAACGCGCCGAAATCTAGATGACACAAAAGTGATGTCTAGTAAGTTGCCACCCAGCAAATAACGGCGTGGGGCGTCGCGGGGGGTGGGTCATCAGTAGCAAACTGTTGTGCGAATAGTTCCAAGGCAGCAGAACGATGGCACCAAGGTGATGTCCAGTAAGTTGCCGCACTGGTTTTGGTATCCTACAATGCTGCTCCGAATAACGGCGTGGGGCGCCCCGGGGGAGGCGGCGTGAACGGGCCTCTCCAGGTGGAGTGTCATCTGTTGTAGTGGGGCGCCCCTTTACCGTTTCAGTTGCCATTCCGTCCGCTTTTGGTCCACTGTGTCAAAATCCGCCATTCAGCTGAGTTGCGCCCACTCTTGCGGTGCAGCGATAGGCGGCTGCCACAGGACTCTCAAAATGGCGGCAGGCTGTTTCCTTTTTGGGCCTGGTCCACTGAAATGGCCCTGGGACACCTTGGAAATCGGACGCTTGTCTGCTAGGTCTTGGACCCCATTCTCGAAAGCGTCCCCTCCGCCTTGAGAATTCATCAAAAGTTTTGGGGGCCCCGACTCCTGCAGGCTTCTGGTGGGGAGCGGCTGCCATGATTGCTCGCGGAATGACCACGACGGAGCTACGAGATGGTGGTGCTCTCATGGTGACGCCAGCTTCAGTCTGAAACATCCAGAAACAAGGTGGGGCTTTCATCGTTTGGGGGGAAAAAAAAGTTTTCATCCAATGAAAAGTGTTGTTTTTAGGTCATATGATCAAGCCTTCCATCATTAGGAAACCAAAAGTAAAATGAACCAATGAAAAGTTTTATAAAGAAGTCACATGACCTGTTATGCGGCATAGGGTATAAAATGTGGAGAAAATACGTTGGCACGTGAGGCGGTGTCAGTAGCGGACCGATGTGCGAATAGGCCGAAGGCAACACAACGCGCCAAGATCCGGATGGCATCGAGGTGGTGTCATAGTTGAGAGTTCTGAGCAGCGGTTGTAACACTGTCTGAAGCTTATTTGCAGCTGCTGCAGCTTCACTACGCGCGAAGATCCGGATGGCACCGAGGTGGTGTGTAGGAAGTTGCCGCACTGGTGTGGCCATCCTACAATGCTGAAAGTCGGCGTGGGGCGCCCCGTTGGCCTGTGAGTTTGCGTCAGTAGCGGACCGATGTGCGAATAGGCCGAAGGCAGCACAACGCGCCAAGATCCGGATGGCACCGAGGTGGTGTCTAGTAAGTTGTCGCACTTCTGTGGCCATCCTACAATGTTGAAAGTCGGCGTGGGGCGCCCCGTTGGCCTGTGAGATGGTGTCAGTAGCGGACTGATGTGTGAATGGGGCTAAAGGCAGCGCAACAATATTTTCTACTATATTTCCGGTGTAGAAGAGACCACAAGGCGCTGAGATGCCAAGATCCGGATGGCACCGAGGTGGTGTCTTGCAAGTTGTGGTACTGGTGTGGCCATCCTACAATGCTGAAAGTCGGCGTGGGGCGCCCCGTTGGCCTGTGAGATGGCGTCAGTAGCGGACCGATGTGCGAATAGGCCGAAGGCAGCACAACAATATTTTCTGACTGACACCACAAGGCGCTGAGATGCCAAGATCCGGATGGCACCGAGGTGATGTCTAAGTTGCGGACTGGTGTGCGAATGGGGCCAAAGGCAGCGTAACAATATTTTTTGTATGGAAGATACCACTAGGCGTTGAGATGCCAAGATTCGGATGGCACTGAGGTGATGTCTAGCAAGTTGGTGTGGTCATCCTACAATGCTGAAACTCGGCGTGGGTCACCCCATTAGCCTGTGAGATGGCGTCAGTAGCGGACCGATGTGCGAATAGGCCGAAGGCAGCACAACGCGCCAAGATCCGGATGTCACCGTGGTGGTTTCATAGTTGAGAGGCACTTCATCTGCAGTGGGGCGCCGAGATCCGGATGGCACCGAGGTGATGTCTAGCAAGTTGCTGTACTTGTGTGGTCATCCTACAATGCTGAAACTCGGCGTGGGTCGCCCCATTAGCCTGTGAGATAGCAGTTCTTTGGATTTGCGAATAGGCCGAAGGCAGCACAACAATATTTTCTGACTGACACCACAAGGCGCTGAGATGCCAAGATCCGGATGGCACCGAGGTGATGTCTAAGTTGCGGACTGGTGTGCGAATGGGGCCAAAGGCAGCGTAACAATATTTTTTGTATGGAAGATACCACTAGGCGTTGAGATGCCAAGATTCGGATGGCACTGAGGTGATGTCTAGCAAGTTGCTGTGGTCATCCTACAATGCTGAAACTCGGCGTGGGTCACCCCATTAGCCTGTGAGATGGCGTCAGTAGCGGACCGATGTGCGAATAGGCCGAAGGCAGCACAACGCGCCAAGATCCGGATGTCACCGTGGTGGTTTCATAGTTGAGAGGCACTTCATCTGCAGTGGGGCGCCGAGATCCGGATGGCACCGAGGTGATGTCTAGCAAGTTGCTGTACTTGTGTGGTCATCCTACAATGCTGAAACTCGGCGTGGGTCGCCCCATTAGCCTGTGAGATAGCAGTTCTTTGGATTTGGGCCTGGCTCGTCTGCTGTAGTGGGGCGCCCCTTTACCGTTTCAGTTGCCATTCAGCTGAGTTTCGGCTGCTCTTGATGCTACAGCGACAGGCGGCTGCAACAGGACTCTCAAAATGGCGGCCTGTTCTTTGGATTTGGGCCTGGTCCACTAAAATGGCCCTGGGACACCTTAGAACTCGGACGCTCGATTTTTTTTTCCTTTCCTGTACATGCAAAAAAAGGTAAATGCCCGGTACGTTACACGCTTCATCTGCCACGATGAACTCTCTAGAGGAACCGAAAAAAAATATAGTTGTGGTAACTATACCATGCATCGTCATATGGAGAGGTGGCAACAATTAATTATAGTGCTGCATAAAAGAGAGATTTGGAGGAGAACCCCTGACCTGCTAGTACATTCATCAAAGAAGTGGCACTGAGAGCTTCAGAGGCAAGGGAAACGGTCCCAAATATTTAGAAGAACTTTGGAAAGATTAAAATGACATGTTTAGATTGTGGCAAATTTATTTCATGTGGACATCTGAGTGTTACTCTAATAAATACAGCATATGAACATCATCATAGTCGATGGTTGGTAGAGACATTTTGACTATATCCTGGACCTGCCCGTCCTCGCCCAAAATGGCGCCAGAATAAATGGGACTCGTAACTCCTTGTTGTGTACTGGTTGCAGAACCTTGAAATCACGAGATACGTATGCAGTTTTGAAGCACATGGCGGGCGGGGACGAGAATTGATTGAATATTTCGACATCCCTATTGATATTAAGTTCTGATGTGTTATTGATTACTGTACTGTTGAAAGTTCGAATTAACGTCACCCATGGTACTTGCCCGCAAATGTATATCTAGATAATTTTATTGTAACTGGCCCTGTCGTATTTTAATTATAAAATGTACGTCCACCGATTCCGTAACTGTTAGACACCTTAGTTCTTGCAACCTAATGGCCCGCCCGTTACGTTCCTCTACAGTGTAAATGTCTATTCATCATATACGATTACAGTTTGCTCCGTGGCCGGCCCACGTGGTTATAGGCTCGTATTTGTATAATGAAATTTTCACAATAAAGGTTTTTAAAAGAAAACATGGTAGTAGTATATACATTGGTAAAGTTTTTAATAATAGTCACTGTTTTAGAATCATTAAAAGGCAAGTGAAATAAAGCAGACCAATTACATGAAGGGTAAAAGGTATAATACGAAGGAACGCAGTAAAGATAAATGGTCAAGGGCTGTTGTGTTTTCTATTCCTGCAACATAAAGTGATCGATAAGAATCTCATATTCAGGCGTATCGGCGACTAAGACAGCAGGTCGACCCTCTTTTGCTCAACGGCTCCGTCATGGGACGAAGAAACGCTCTTTTTCTCGAAAAAAGAATATATTTTACTTGCAGGACAGTTGTAAAATTTCCGGGAAAGTACATTAGCCTGGAACATTATAACATATATTTAAGAAAAAATAATGTTCGGAAGTAATGAAAAGCGTAATTTTTAGGTCATATGATCAAGCCTTTCATCATTACAATAAGAAAAGTAAAATGAACCAATGAAAAGTTTTATTAACAAGTCACATGACTTGTTATGCTTACGTTACGCGCTGCGCGCCCCGGATGACTTCCGGATGCGCTAACGCGGCGCGTCATATGACGCATTACGCGACAACGCAGGTACAGAATATAGTCAAAATGTCTCCACCAACCAGCGGTCGGAACACAACCCCTTTCAGCAGGCTAAATAGTTCTGTTAAATGACAACAGAAGGGACAGGCAACAAGAACCATCAGTCAAAGAGGGGAGGGCTAGTTCTTCTCTACCGGGTTACATTGGGGCGCTACCGGAACTGATCGAATTGGTAGTCTACAGTGTTTCTGGATGTTTCAGACTGAAGCTGGGGTTAGCATGAGAGCAGCACCATTTCGTAGCTCCGTCGTGGTCATTCCGCAACCAATCATGGCAGCCGTTCTTTATCGTTATTTTGGGCGGGGTGGGTGGCGGAGCCGAGCTGTTTTGCAGCCATCATTGTGTGGAGTTCAGTTCATCTCACTAGTTTTGTATTTGTCATGAGGGGTTGTTCCTAATGTTTCTATTTTTGCGAGGTCAAAAAGAGATCCCATTAGTGGCCTACTGATTTTGCTCGATTCTTTTTCTTTTTTTTTACACGATTTTTCGTTATCTGCAAAGACTAAACAGAGTATTGCGACTCTGTGTTTGTTTGTAAATAGAGAATGAACCAAAGAGAACTAATTCTAAAACAGTAAATACTTGGATAACAATGAATCAAATGGAGAGAGAAGCAGGCACGACGGATTACAATGGGGGCAAAGACCTGCGTTAACTACCTTTCACTATCTGCAAAGAGAGAGTACTCCTAATAGAAATGAGGGGGGGGGGCACCATTCAAAGCAGATCAGTGTGCATAAACACGAAAATGTTTTCACTTACCACGTACTTGACATTCGACAGCTTATGATATTTGCTATTAAAAAACCATTGAAATTCACTGAAAAAACCATAGGTTATAGACCATATATAGTTAGGAATTAGCATTTACAAAACCTTGAAAATTCACTGAAAAAACCATAGGTTATAGACCATATATAGTTAGGAATTAGCATTTAAAAAACCTTATTTTACTCACACAAAACCATTGAAATTCCATATATAGTTAGTTGCACTAACTATATATCGCGCACCTGCAATCCACTGCTGATGATGTCACATATTACATCATTCATGACATGGTCAGTGACATCACTGATGACATCACTGATGACATCTCAAATGACATCACTGATGACATCACTGATGACAACATCCAGTGACTGTATGTTTCTGTAAAGTTAAAATGTGTCTTACATATTGAAGAATGAGTGGAAGTATAAGTGTCTGGACAAAGGATTTAGTAGGTGCATGACTGAATGCATGAGTGAGTGATTAAATGTGTCTCACTGAGTGCATGGGTTAGTGACTAAAGTGTCTTAATTTGTGCATCATTATGTCTGTTGTTCTGTAAACTGCTGCATGTTTTGATCAGTAGCTATATGATTAACTATATGGGTTACTGATTGATTGTCCAAGTATTTGTATGGGAGACTGAGTGTGTGTGTGGCTGGCTGGGAGGTGTGTGACTCTGTGCAGATCAATGTGTACTTGTATCAATGATTGTATAACAAGGTAAGTATGTGTTAGTATATGTTTGAAAATGTAAGGTGCTCTATGTTTAACTGTATAGACAAGAAAATGGAAGTGTCATTGATTCTTTACAGGACTGACTAGGTGTGTGAGTAACTCCATGGATGAGTGGCAGACTGTGAGTGTCTGTATAGGTGTATGAGTGCATATGATAGTGTTGTAAAGATGAGTGATTGTATGTATGAATGATAGTATGGGTGAATGAGTGAAGGTGTGTGTAGACGTAGGAATCAGTGAGTGCGTATGTAGTAACTAGTATTGGTGTGTCAATGGTTTCAAAAATTATATTCTGTATTTAACACTGGGTGAAACAGAGGTTATATTAAAATGTGAGGAGATGCATTGTATTGTCACATGAATGATATCATCAGTGATGTGGTCATTGATGTCAAATGAGATGTCATCAGTGATGTCATCAGTGATGTCATTTGAGATGTCATCAGTGATGTCATCAGTGATGTCACTGACCATGTCATGAATGATGTAATATGTGACATCATCAGCAGTGGATTGCAGGTGCGCGATATATAGTTAGTGCAACTAACTATATATGGAATTTCAATGGTTTTGTGTGAGTAAAATAAGGTTTTTTAAATGCTAATTCCTAACTATATATGGTCTATAACCTATGGTTTTTTCAGTGATATATATATATATAGACAATACGAGAATTGCAATTCAATTAAGCAACTGTTGTTCTTTTAAAAAATAGAACTTATAAGTAAACGTTTTAAAAGAAAAAGAAAGACAAGATGTAAAATATGTAAATACTTACCTCAACTGCTGAAACAACTCGAGGAGCTCAGTGAGCCTGCAAGGAAAGAAAAGAGAGCAAGAATTAGTCATCAGTCAAAGGCCCTATAAGTAAATAAGGAAAAACAATTCAGACAGAAACCCATATTAACAGAAAGCTCTAATATTAGTGAAGTAAGTGCACCTTTCCCTACCAAAATATAAATAGGTAATATTAAGTAAGAGTCATCAGGAACAAAATTAATCTATGTTTGCTGTTTATTTGTTATAATAATGACAACTGATAGATGAGCTGAGTTAAATCATTTCATTAAGAAGAGAGGCAAGGTCCAGCAGCACAAGGGTGGGTGAGCAGAAAAAAACACGTACTCAAGAGTAGACAAATGATTAACCGGATGGCAGGAATGTAATGTTGTGCTATTGCTTTTAGGTTCCTCAAAGCTACAGAGCCACCAGAAGGCAGAGACCAGAGGGAACCAGCGCAGGACCATTCTCTTCTCTGTTTGTTATTTTATCCAACACCCCCTTCCCTTAGGGTAATGAAGGGAGGGTTCAGTGACTTGACCCACCGACATTGCTCAGTGGGATTTGGGTTCTAGCATCTCTGTTCCCGTGCAAGACCTTGGTGAGCAAGATAAGTTACATAGTCCTGACAGGCGGCCAGGAAACCGTTTCAGCCTATCAACCACTGAGGAGACAAAGCCTTTGTATAAGGAATGAGGAAGCAATGAACACATTCAGCCTATCACAGGAGTAGCCCTGAGTGTTCCAAATTATAAATTCTCCATGTCACTGTATGTTATTGAGCCCAAGTAGCTCGCCGTGATCGTATAGTGGTTAGTACTCTGCGTTGTGGCTGCAGCAAACTTGGTTCGAATCCGAGTCACGGCATTGGGGTTGGCAATGTCACGGCAGTTGGGTTTTTCTTTTACAGAATTAACAAATGTACCTGTTGTTTTTGTAAAATGTCTATTAAAAACAGATCCTTTTAAATATTTAAACAATCTAACGACAAATTATTTAAACACACATGATTATAAGATGTAGCTATATTGTACCTACTGACATAAATTATCGTTCTTGAACCTATTTGCGGTGGGGGGAACAGAGCTCTCCCCCATGTCAATCAGAATGCAGATGAATGCAGTTGCAGTTGAGTGACCTGTGTTGTGGCTGTCTAGAGGGAATGCACAAATGTAGCTGTCTCGCAGCCCAATCCAGACGTCAATTGGAGACAGGTTTTCAAGGCAAATAGAGCAGTAAGTGCAGAGAAATGCTCACTCTCTAAAATTGGCATTTATAAAATAGTAAAGTTAAATCCAACCTAACCAGTAAATAGGATTTATCAATAAATAAATAAAGCTTCTCCTCTCTGATATGGAATTACCCCCCAAAAAGTATAAGGGAATACCCAATGCTAACCTATGAGAGGGGCAGACCTCACAGTAGTGAAAAATGTAATAGACTGTTTGGTACTACCAGGACATGCAAACTACCACAGTACATGTCTTACCTTTTACTTACATAGCATGATGCCCCAAGGACTACCTAGGGCCTACCTTAGGGGTTAATTATATTTAATAAAATTGGAGTTTAAGGCTTGGCAAGTAGTTTTAAATGGCAAGTCGAAGTGGCAGTACACTGCAGCACAGGCACTGCAGTAGCAGGCTTGAGACAGGTTTGAAATGCTACTTCTTTGGGCGACACAATCCGTACCTGGGTATATGGTATACCACTTTACAAGGGGCTTTCAAGTAAATTAAATCTGTCAGTCAGGTATACTCCAATTACACACATGATTAGGGAAGAAGCACGTGCACTTCAGCACTGATTAGTAGCGATAAAGTGATCAGAGTCCTAAGGCCAACAAAAAGATACAGCAAAATGCGGAGGTGAAAAGCAATAAGGTAGGGTTGAGACCACCTTAAGAATGAAAGGTCTAACAAAAACGAACTAAGGATAACGTGAGTAAAACATCAGGTTTCTCTACGGCATTTGGTGAGACAAGTTTGCCTTCTTTTATCTTCCATAAATGCAATCTTTCCCGGATCCCTTTATTATATAGCTCTTCAAGGAAAAAAGATAAAGCACTTACAAAGGAGCCTCAAATACTCAAAGATGGTAGACTTCTGTAATATGGGCCATAGACTAAAAGCAGCACGAAAACAGAGTGCAATAGGGTCCCAAAAGCTTGAGTGCCACATGAGAGTATGCATGAAAGCCTATCCTTTTCCAAACTAGAGATATACTCATGCAATTTTTGTTTTTAAGAGAGAATGTGCCTGCTGAAAAAAACATTATTTTTAAAAAGTGCATTGCAGAATATCAGGAATTTGCTGTGGGACACCTTGAAAACTTTCATACAGATTATTTGCACAAAACTTACAGTCAGTTGTTGTGGCCGAGTGGTTAAGGAGATGAACTAGAAGTCCATTGGGGGTCTCCCCGCGCAGGTTCGAATCCTGCCAACAACGAGAAACTTTTTTACATCGGCTACAATTTCAGAAGTTAACCTTTAGTATTTCTTCCATGTCAGTTTTATAAATAGGTGGCTTATTTTGGTGTCACTATTGCCCTTTCATATATTTATTATCGCTACCCCTTTCATATCTTTGCTATAACTCTCTCCCTACATTAGCGCTGGTGCAAACGCTTCAAATTATTATACCCTGGCTCTCTCAGTCATACCTGTGCATGCACTTGAAACTTACTTTACCAATAAAAGAAGCAAATAGAAAAATAAAATAAAAGTGCTTGCTGGATTAGGCAAACACACTTCATAAAACCGCATTTTCTTTTCTATTCTCCCCTTGTTACAAGCTTAACTGCTCCTTGTGTAATTTCTCTTAGCCTGCTGTCCCAGGAAGAGAATTTTATCTACAGGCTCGTTCTGTGTTTTTTTCCTAGTCTTTCTTTCCCTTTTCTGAGATTTGTAACTGTTCCTTTACGTGCTCTATTTAGGCGCCATTAATCTCATTTGAGCTCCTTGTACCTGCTGCTGTTTTCTCCACACCTCATACTGCCTTTTCCCTCTTTCTCTCTTTCTCTGAGGTTGGTGGCTACTTTCCAAAGCTTCTGATGCCCCAATGTTCCTTCATCTTGTTGTCAGACGTGAATTGGAAAAGCAACCAAATTAACAAGCCTTTACCACTCACACATGGCAGAAGTTTATACTTTAATTCAATGAGCTAAGAAAAGCGCGTTGTGGGGCCCCTACGAGCCATGGTGCTTGCTTCATCATAATTAGGCACGCAGTCATTAGCCACAGCTCTGATCATGGGACACTGAGGTCAGTTTCAATAATTCCTCAAAAACCTAACCATGCAGTCCCCCCTAACTGTGTAGTTATCTTGCTTTACTGCTGTTTGTGTGATTAGCTGGGAGGAGCTCACGGCAGCATCCTCCCTATAAAAATGTAGATGGACCGCTCCTTAACTCTTTCTTGCTTCACATACAGATGGCTTGAGGAGGTACAGGGGAGATGCAGGTCTAATAGACGGAATAGAAGATCTGCGCCAGATGTGTTTCTCTGCATTGGTGTCCCATCACAGGCCCACAAGTGTATGTGTGATCTTTGACTCCTGGCAGTTCACAAGCAGGCGGCCAGGAAATGGTTTCAGCCTATAAACCACTGAGGAGACAAAGCCTTTGTATAAGGAATGAGGAAGCAATGAACACATTCAGCCTATCACAGGAGTAGCCCTGAGTGTTCCAAATGATAAATTATCCATGTCACTGTATGTTATTGAGCCCAAGTAGCTCGCCGTGATCGTATAGTGGTTAGTACTCTGCGTTGTGGCCGCAGCAACCCCGGTTCGAATCCGAGTCACAGCATTGTGGTTGGCAATGTCACGGCAGTTGGGTTTTTCTTTTACAGAATTACCAAATGTACCAGTTGTTTTTGTAAAATGTCTATTAAAAACAGATCCTTTTAAATATTTAAACGATCTAACAACAAATTATTTAAACACACATGATTATAAGATGTAGCTATATTGTACCTACTGACATAAATTATCGTTCTTGAACCTATTTGCGGTGGGGGGAACAGAGCTCTCCCCCATGCCAATCAGAATGCAGATGAAAGCAGTTGCAGTTGAGTGACCTGTGTTGTGGCTGTCTAGAGGGAATGCACAAATGTAGCTGTCTCGCAGCCCAATCCAGACGTCAATTGGAGACAGGTTTTCAGGCAAATAGAGCAGTAAGTGCAGAGAAATGCTCACTCTCTAAAAATGGCATTTATAAAATTGTAAAGTTAAATCCAACCTCACCAGTAAATAGGATTCATCAATAAATAAATAAAGCTTCTCCTCTCTGATATGGAATTACCCCCCAAAAAGTATAAGGGAATACCCAATGCTAACCTATGAGAGGGGCAGACCTCACAGTAGTGAAAAATGTAATAGACTGTTTTGTACTACCAGGACATGCAGACTACCACAGTACATGTCTTACCTTTTACTTACATAGAACGATCCCCCTAGGACTACCTAGGGCCTACCTTAGGGGCTAATTATATGTAATAAAATTGGAGTTTAAGGCTTGGCAAGTAGTTTTAAATGGCAAGTCGAAGTGGCAGTACACTGCAGCACAGGCACTGCAGTAGCAGGCTTGAGACAGGTTTGAAATGCTACTTCTTTGGGCGGCGCAATCAGTCCCTGGGTATATGGTATACCACTTTACAAGGGGCTTTCAAGTAAATTAAATCTGTCAGTCAGGTATACTCCAATTACACACATGATTAGGGAAGAAGCACGTGCACTTTAGCACTGATTAGTAGCGATAAAGTGATCAGAGTCCTAAGGCCAACAAAAAGAAACAGCAAAATGCGGAGGTGAAAAGCAATAAGGTGGGGTTGAGACCACCATAAGAATGCAAGGTCTAACAAAAACGAACTAAGGATAACATGAGTAAAACATCAGGTTTCTCTACGGCATTTGGTGAGACAAGTTTGCCTTCTTTTATCTGCCATAAATGCAATCTTTCCCGGATCCCTTTATTATATAGCTCTTCAAGGAAAAAAGATAAAGCACTTACAAATGAGCCTCAAATACTCAAAGATAGTAGACTTCTGTAATATGGGCCATAGACTAAAAGCAGCACGAAAGTGCAATAGGGTCCCAAAAACTTGAGTGCCACATGAGAGTATGCATGAAAGCCTATCCTTTTCCAAACTAGAGATATACTCATGCAATATTTGTTTTTAGGAGAGAATGTGCCTGCTGAAAAAAACATTATATTTAAAAAGAGCATTGCAGAATATCAGGAATTTGCAGTGGGACACCTTAAGGACTTTCATACAGATTATTTGCACAAAACTTACAGTCAGTGTTTGTAGCCGAGTGGTTAAGGCGATGGACTAGAAAGCCATTGGGGTCTCCCCGCGCAGGTTCGAATCCTGCCAACAACGAAAATCTTTTTAACATCGGCTACAATTTCAGAAGTTAACCTTTAGTTTTTCTTCCATGTCAGTTTTATAAATAGGTGCCTTATTTTGGTGTCACTATTGCCCTTTCACATATTTATTATCGCTACCCCTTTCATATCTTTGCTATAACTCTCTCCCTACATTAACGCTGGTGCAAATGCTTCAAATTATTATACCCTGGCTCTCTCAGTCATACCTGTGCATGCACTTGAAACTTACTTTACCAATAAAAGAAGCAAATAGAAAAATAAAACAAAAGCGCTTGAGGATTAGGCAAACACACTTCATAAAAATGCATTTACTTTTCTATTCTCCCCGTGTTACAAGCTTAACTGCTCCCTGTGTATATTCTCTTAGCCTGCTGTCCCAGGAAGAGAATGTTATCAACATGCTCATTCTGTGTTTTTTTCCTAGTCTTTCTTTCCCTTTTCTGAGATTTGTAACTGTTCCTTTACGTGCTCTATTTAGGCGCCATTAATCTCATTTGAGCTCCTTGTACCTGCTGCTGTTTTCTCCACACCTCATACTGCCTTTTCCCTCTTTCTCTCTTTCTCTGAGGTTGGTGGCTACTTTTCAAAGCTTCTGATGCCCCAATGTTCCTTCATTTTGTTGTCAGACGTGCATTGGAAAAGCAACCAAATTAACAAGCCTTTACCACTCACACATGGCAGAAGTTTATACTTTAATTCAATGAGCTAAGAAAAGCGTGTTGTGGGGCCCCTTCGAGCCATGGTGCTTGCTTCATCATAATTAGGCACGCAGTCATTAGCCACAGCTCTGATCATGGGTCACTGAGGTCAGTTTCAATAATTCCTCTAAAACCTAACCATGCAGTCCCCCCTAACTGTGTAGTTATCTTGCTTTACTGCTGTTTGTGTGATTAGCTGGGAGGAGCTCACGGCAGCATCCTCCCTATAAAAGTGTAGATGGACCTCTCCTTAACTCTTTCTTGCTTCACATACAGATGACTTGAGGAGGTACAGGGGAGATGCAGGTCTAATAGACAGAATAGAAGATCTGCGCCAGGTGTGTTTCTCTGCATTGGTGTCCCATCACAGGCCCACAAGTGTATGTGTGATCTTTGACTCCTGGCAGTTCACAAGCAGGCGGACAGGAAACGGTTTCAGCCTATTAACCACTGAGGAGACAAAGCCTTTGTATAAGCAATGAGGAAGCAATGAACACATTCAGCCTATCACAGGAGTTCCCTGAGTGTTCCGAATTATAAATTCTCCATGTCACTGTATGTTATTGAGCCCAAGTAGCTCGCCGTGATCGTATAGTGGATAGTACTCTGCGTTGTGGCCGCAGCAACCTCGGTTCGAATCCGAGTCACGGCATTGTGGTTGGCAATGTCGCGGCAGTTGGGTTTTTCTTTTACAGAATTACCAAATGTACCAGTTGTTTTTGTAAAATGTCTATTAAAAACAGATCCTTTAAAATATTTAAACGATCTAACGACAAATTATTTAAACACACATGATTATAAGATGTAGCTATATTGTACCTACTGACATAAATTATCGTTCTTGAAACTATTTGCGGTGGGGGGAATGGAGCTCTCCCCCATGCCAATCAGAATGCAGATGAATGCAGTTGCAGTTGAGTGACCCGTGTTGTGGCTGTCTAGAGGGAATGCACAAATGTATCTGTCTCGCAGCCCAATCCAGACGTCAATTGGAGACAGGTTTTCAGGCAAATAGAGCAGTAAGTGCAGAGAAATGCTCACTCTCTAAAAATGGCATTTATAAAATAGTAAAGTTAAATCCAACCTCACCAGTAAATAGGATTTATCAATAAATAAATAAAGCTTCTCCTCTCTGATATGGAATTACCCCCAAAAAAGTATAAGGGAATACCCAATGCTAACCTATGAGAGGGGCAGACCTCACAGTAGTGAAAAATGTAATAGACTGTTTGGTACTACCAGGACATGCAAACTACCACAGTACATGTCTTATGTTTTACTTACATAGCATGATGCCCCAAGGACTACCTAGGGCCTACGTTAGGGGTTAATTATATGTAATAAAATTGGAGTTTAAGGCTTGGCAAGTAGTTTTAAATGGCACGTCGAAGTGGCAGTACACTGCAGCACAGGCACTGCAGTAGCAGGCTTGAGACAGGTTTGAAATGCTACTTCTTTGGGCGGCACAATCAGTCCCTGGGTATATGGTATACCACTTTACAAGGGGCTTTCAAGTAAATTAAATCTATCAGTCAGGTATACTCTAATTACACACATGATTAGGGAAGAAGCACGTGCACTTCAGCACTGATTAGTAGCGATAAAGTGATCAGAGTCCTAAGGCCAACAAAAAGATACAGCAAAATGCGGAGGTGAAAAGCAATAAGGTAGGGTTGAGACCACCTTAAGAATGCAAGGTCTAAAAAAAACGAACTAAGGATAACATGAGTAAAACATCAGGTTTCTCTACGGAATTTGGTGAGACAAGTGTGCCTTCTTTTATCTTCCATAAATGCAATCTTTCCCGGATCCCTTTATTATATAGCTCTTCAAGGAAAAAAGATAAAGCACTTACAAAGGAGCTTTAAATACTCAAAGATGGTAGACTTCTGTAATATGGGCCATAGACTAAAAGCAGCACGAAAACAGAGTGCAATAGGGTCCCAAAAACTTGAGTGCCACATGAGAGTATGCATGAAAGCCTATCCTTTTCCAAACTAGAGATATACTCATGCAATTTTTGTTTTTAGGAGAGAATGTGCCTGCTGAAAAAAACATTATTTTTAAAAAGTTCATTGCAGAATATCAGGAATTTGCTGTGGGACACCTTGAAAACTTTCATACAGATTATTTGCTCAATGCTTACAGTCAGTTGTTGTGGCCAAGTTGTTAAGGCGATGGACTAGAAATCTATTGGGGTCTCCCCGCGCAGGTTCGAATCCTGCCAACAACGAGAATTTTTTTAACATCGGCTACAATTTCAGAAGTTAACCTTTAGTATTTCTTCCATGTCAGTTTTATAAATAGGTGGCTTATTTTGGTGTCACTATTGCCCTTTCACATATTTATTATCGCTACCCCTTTCATATCTTTGCTATAACTCTCTCCCTATATTAGCGTTGGTGCAAACGCTTCAAATTATTATACCCTGGCTCTCTCAGTCATACCTGTGCATGCACTTGAAACTTACTTTACCAATAAAAGAAGCAAATAGAAAAATAAAATAAAAGTGCTTGCTGGATTAGGCAAACACACTTCATAAAACTGCATTTTCTTTTCTATTCTCCCCGTGTTACAAGCTTAACTGCTCCCTGTGTAATTTCTCTTAGCCTGCTGTCCCAGGAAGAGAATTTTATCTACAGGCTCTTTCCGTGTTTTTTTCCTAGTCTTTCTTTCCCTTTTCTTAGATTTGTAACTGTTCCTTTACGTGCTCTATTTAGGCGCCATTAATCTCATTTGAGCTCCTTGTACCTGCTGCTGTTTTCTCCACACCTCATACTGCCTTTTCCCTCTTTCTCTCTTTCTCTGAGGTTGGTGGCTACTTTCCAAAGCTTCAGATGCCCCAATGTTCCTTCATCTTGTTGTCAGACGTGAATTGGAAAAGCAACCAAATTAACAAGCCTTTACCACTCATACATGGCAGAGGTTTATACTTTAATTCAATGAGCTAAGAAAAGCGTGTTGTGGGGCCCCTACGAGCCATGGTGCTTGCTTCATCATAATTAGGCACGCAGTCATTAGCCACAGCTCTGATCATGGGTCACTGAGGTCAGTTTCAATAATTCCTCAAAAACCTAACCATGCAGTCCCCCCTAACTGTGTAGTTATCTTGCTTTACTGCTGTTTGTGTGATTAGCTGGGAGGAGCTCACGGCAGCATCCTCCCTATAAAAGTGTAGATGGACCGCTCCTTAACTTTTTCTTGCTTCCCATACAGATGGCTTGAGGAGGTACAGGGGAGATGCAGGTTTAATAGACAGAATAGAAGATCTGCGCCAGGTGTGTTTCTCTGCATTGGTGTCCCATCACAGGCCCACAAGTGTATGTGTGATCTTTGTCTTCAGGCAGTTCACAAGCAGGCGGCCAGGAAACGGTTTCAGCCTATCAACCACTGAGGAGACAAAGCCTTTGTATAAGGAATGAGGAAGCAATGAACACATTCAGCCTATCACAGGAGTTCCCTGAGTGTTCCGAATTATAAATTCTCCATGTCACTGTATGTTATTGAGCCCAGGTAGATATTGACTAGCAGAGTGCAGCATTTGTCTAGGGGACTATAAGGTGAGAGTTCGAGCGCTAGGGGTTTAGTGACATGTGCTCACTTATGTTCTAGGATGAAGATTTGTAGAGTGTGATGTGTTTTTTGGTGTGCCTCCTGACTTGGCTGTAGTAAGAAAAGGTGGGTGTCGCTAAGAGGTTTGACGAGCTTAATGGTGGCAAGGCTGATAGCTTTAGGTAGAAGGAGAAGATGTGCGTTGAAGGCTACTAAATGAAGAAGCAGAACTCTATCTTAGGTGGTGAAGCAGAGTTTGCCCGCATAAATGGAGAGGAGTTTGCAAAGTCTCTAAATATGAAGTAGTTGGAGCAACACAGCACTAGGACTGGAGGAAAGCATTCACCTCATACCAATACTACTAAAGTCAAGTCGGGGAGAGGGGTTGGCCTAACGGCTAAGGCACTCGACCTCGGACCTGGGGCTCTGGGTTCAGGTCTCAGTGACGACGCCAATAACCCCCTGTGATTCTGGGCAAATCATTTAATCTCCCCGTGCCTAAAAAAAAAAAATGAAAGTGTGTCCTCATGTTACATAACTGGTTCTATGTAAAGCGCTGTGATAACTAGTTCGTGCTATATAAAACTAAAAAAAAAAAAAAAAGTAGCTCGCTGTGATCGTATAGTGGTTAGTACTCTGTGTTGTGGCCGCAGCAACCTCGGTTCGAATCCGAGTCACGGCATTGTGGTTGGCAATGTCACGGCAGTTGGGTTTTTCTTTTACAGAATTACCAAATGCACCAGTTGTTTTTGTAAAATGTCTATTAAAAACAGATCCTTTAAAATATTTAAACGATCTAACGACAAATTATTTAAACACACATGATTATAAGATGTAGCCTTATTTTTGTTTTTAGGAGAGAATGTGCCTGCTGAAAAAAACATTATTTTTAAAAAGTGCATTGCAGAATATCAGGAATTTGCTGTGGGACACCTTGAAAACTTTCTTACAGATTATTTGCACAAAACTTACAGTCAGTTGTTGTGGCCGAGTGGTTAAGGCAATGGACTAGAAATCCAATGCGGTACCCCCGCGCAGGTTCGAATCCTGCCAACAACGAGAAACTTTTTAACATCGGCTACAATTTCAGAAGTTAACCTTTAGAATTTCTTCCATGTCAGTTTTATAAATAGGTGGCTTATTTTGGTGTCACTATTGCCCTTTCACATATTTATTATCGCTACCCCTTTTATATCTTTGCTATAACTCTCGTCCTACATTAGCGCTGGTGCAAACACTTCAAATTATTATACCCTGGCTCTCTCAGTCATATCATTCATGCACTTGAAACTTACTTTACCAATAAAAGAAGCAAATAGAAAAATAAAGCAAAAGTGCTTGCTGGATTAGGGAAACACACTTCATAAAACTGCATTTTCTTTTCTATTCTCCCCGTGTTACAAGCTTAACTGCTCCCTGTGTAATTTCTCTTAGCCTGCTGTCCCAGGAAGAGAATTTTATCTACAGGCTCTTTCCGTGTTTTTTTCCTAGTCTTTCTTTCCCTTTTCTTAGATTTGTAACTGTTCCTTTATGTGCTCTATTTAGGCGCCATTAATCTCATTTGAGCTCCTTGTACCTGCTGCTGTTTTCTCCACACCTCATACTGCCTTTTCCCTCTTTCTCTCTTTCTCTGAGGTTGGTGGCTACTTTCCAAAGCTTCTGATTCCCCAATGTTCCTTCATCTTGTTGTCAGACGTGAATTGGAAAAGCAACCAAATTAACAAGCCTTTACCACTCATACATGGCAGAGGTTTATACTTTAATTCAATGAGCTAAGAAAAGCGTGTTGTGGGGCCCCTACGAGTCATGGTGCTTGCTTCATCATAATTAGGCACGCAGTCATTAGCCACAGCTCTGATCATGGGTCACTGAGGTCAGTCTCAATAATTCCTCAAAAACCAAACCATGCAGTCCCCCCTAACTGTGTAGTTATCTTGCTTTACTGCTGTTTGTGTGATTAGCTGGGAGGAGCTCACGGCAGCATCCTCCCTATAAAAGTGTAGATGGACCGCTCCTTAACTTTTTCTTGCTTAACATACAGATGGCTTGAGGAGGTACAGGGGAGATGCAGGTCTAATAGACAGAATAGAAGATCTGCGCCAGGTGTGTTTCTCTGCATTGGTGTCCCATCACAGGCCCACAAGTGTATGTGTGCTCTTTGACTTCTGGCAGTTCACAAGCAGGCGGCCAGGAAACGGTTTGAGCCTATCAACCACTGAGGAGACAAAGCCTTTGTATAAGGAATGAGGAAGCAATGAACACATTCACCCTATCACAAGAGTTCCCTGAGTGTTCCGAATTATAAATTCTCCATGTCACTGTATGTTATTGAGCCCAGGTAGATATTGACTAGCAGAGTGCAGCATTTGTCTATGGGACTATAAGGTGAGAGTTCGAGCGCTAGGGGTTTAGTGACATGTGCTCACTTATGTTCTAGGATGAAGATTTGTAGAGTGTGATGTGTTTTTTGGTGTGCCTCCTGACTTGGCTGTAGTAAGAAAAGGTGGGTGTCGCTAAGAGGTTTGACGAGCTTAATGGTGGCAAGGCGGATAGCTTTAGGTAGAAGGAGAAGATGTGCGTTGAAGGCTACTAAATGAAGAAGCAGAACTCTATCTTAGGTGGTGAAGCAGAGTTTGCCCGCATAAATGGAGAGGAGTTTGCAAAGTCTCTAAATATGAAGTAGTTGGAGCAACACAGCACTAGGACTGGAGGAAAGCATTCACCTCATACCAATACTACTAAAGTCAAGTCGGGGAGAGGGGTGGCATAACGGCTACGACCTCGGACCTGGGGATCTGGGTTTGAGTCTCAGTAACGACACCAATAACCCCCTGTGATTCTGGGCAAATCACTTAATCTCCCCGTGCCTAAAATATAACTGATTTGGTTCGGTTCTAGTTCGCGCTATATTAAACAAAAAAAAAACAAAAAAAAGTAGTTCCCCGTGATCGTATAGTGGTTAGTACTCTGCGTTGTGGCCGCAGCAACCTCAGTTCGAATCCGAGTCACGGCTTTGTGGTTGGCAATGTCACGGCAGTTGGGTTTTTCTTTTACAGAATTACCAAATGTACCAGTTGTTTTTGTAAAATGTCTATTAAAAACAGATCCTTTAAAATATTTAAACGATCTAATGACAAATTATTTAAACACACATGATTATAAGATGTAGCTATATTGTACCTACTGACATAAATTATCGTTCTTGAACCTATTTGTGGTGGGGGAATGGAGCTCTCCCCCTTGCCAATCAGAATGCAGATGAATGCAGTTGCAGTTGAGTGACCTGTGTTGTGGCTGTCTAGAGGGAATGCACAAATGTAGCTGTCTCACAGCCCAATCCAGACGTCAATTGGAGACAGGTTTTCTGGCAAATAGAGCAGTAAGTGCAGAGAAATGCTCACTCTCTAAAAATGGCATTTATAAAATAGTAAAGATAAATCCAACCTCACCAGTAAATAGGATTTATCAATAAATAAATAAAGCTTCTCTTCTCTGATATGGAATTACCCCCCAAAAAGTATAAGGGAATACCCAATGCTAACCTATGAGAGGGCAGACCTCACAGTAGTGAAAAATGTAATAGACTGTTTGGTACTACCAGGACATGCAAACTACCACAGTACATGTCTTACCTTTTACTTACATATCATGATGCCCCTAGGACTACCTAGGGCCTACCTTAGGGGTTAATTACATGTAATAAAATTGGAGTTTAAGGCTTGGCAAGTAGTTTTAAATGGCAAGTCGAAGTGGCAGTACACTGCAGCGCAGGCACTGCAGTAGCAGGCTTGAGACAGGTTTGAAATGCTACTTCTTTGAGCGGCACAATCAGTCCCTGGGTATATGGTATACCACTTTACAAGGGGCTTTCAAGTAAATTAAATCTGTCAGTCAGGTATACTCCAATTACACACATGATTAGGGAAGAAGCACGTGCACTTCAGCACTGATTAGTAGCGATAAAGTAATCAGAGTCCTAAGGCCAACAAAAAGATACAGCAAAATGCGTAGGTGAAAAGCAATAAGCTAGGGTTGAGGCCACCTTAAGAATGCAAGGTCTAACAAAAACAAACTAAGGATAACATGATTAAAACATCAGGTTTCTCTACGGCATTTGGTGAGACAAGTGTGCCTTCTTTTATCTTCCATAAATGCAATCTTTCCCTGACCCCTTTATTATATAGCTCTTCAAGTAAAAAAGATAAAGCACTTACAAAGGAGCCTCAAATACTCAAAGATGGTAGACTTCTGTAATATGGGCCATAGACTAAAAGCAGCACGAAAACAGAGTGCAATAGGGTCCCAAAAACTTGAGTGCCACATGAGAGTATGCATGAAAGCCTATCCTTTTCCAAACTAGAGATATACTCATGCATATTTTGTTTTTAGGAGAAAATATGCCTGCTGAAAAAAACATTATTTTTAAAAAGTGCATTGCAGAATACCAGGAATTTGCTGTTGGACACCTTGAAAACTTTCATACAGATTATTTGCACAAAACTTACGGTCAGTTGTTGTGACCGAGTGGTTAAGGCGATGGACTAGAAATCCATTGGGGTCTCCCCGCGCAGGTTTGAATCCTGCCAACAACGAGAAACTTTTTGGAAAGGGGCGACCACTCGGTCCCCCCGAACGTATGGATGGGTGCCCCGAACCTCCCGGGAAACCATTTTGGGCGGGGTGGGCGTAGCCCGGCTGGTATGCCCGAAGCGGCGTAGCCGGGGCGCGCCTTCCCCCGCTCAAGAGGGGTTGTCCTAGACACCTCAACGGAAGACGACCACGCCCCGTGGGCGTACCGGGGACGGGTACACGCCCTCCCGCAGAAGAATAAAGGAGCGGGAATCCAGAGGAGCGTCCTCTTGTTCCTCGGATCGGAAGGCTGCACCACTCGTTGCCCGTGAGCCCTCGACGGAACAAGCAGCAATTTTGAACTTGTTAATCTTGTTTTTCTCTTTCAGTTTCGAAGGCTCACAGAGTTCAGGACCTCGTGGATCGACCAAGGGCGGAAGACTCGAAACCATGCCTAACAAGAAAGCAGGAAAGGGTTCCGAGACGGAGAGGGTGTTACGCCTGTTGTCGAACCGGATGGCTTGTATGGACCGAAAGCTCGGACAAGTCCAATCGCTCGGGAGAGGTCTAGTGGAGGTGAAGAAGCAATTGGCCGCATTGAACGACCCAGGTCAGCCGAAAAAGGTAATAGGCCCGGCCTTGCCGGGAGTCGTCCCCGGGTTAAGAGGGAAGCGGGTCAAAGAAAGGGCGGTCTCGGGGGGGTCCCGGTCCCAGAGGTACCCTCCATCGTCCCCCTCGTACCGGCTGGTAACCCGGTTCAGGAACCAGTTTTAGGCCAGCCTATCCCGGTGGTGATCACCTCGACCGAGGATGATGAAATGCCCCCAGAATTGGCCGCACAGTTGACGGCATGGCTCAAAACAAAAGTCGGGGGCACAGTGACCCTGGGAGATCCGGCCGAGGAAGCCAGAGTATTAATAAAGCAGTTGCGGCAATCGAGAGATGTCGCAAAGGCGAGTGTTCCTCTTGTTCCCCCACAGGTGGCACCTGGAGTACCAGCAGCTGGTCAGGAAAAGACGGCGGCAGCAACGGCCGATCCGGGTAAGCTCGCATTGCCGATGGTGGGGGAGGGCTCAATACCCTCAAGGCGGGAAAAGGTTGCACAGCACATTCCCATGGCCACGAAAGAGTTAATATGGGGAGACAAGTATGTCAACATGTTTTCATTGTTAACTGACCATCGCGAGATGGAGTATGCTAAAACACAGAAAGATTTGTGGCACCCGAGTGTCTGGCGCGCCAAGATGGCCGAGTTCAGGGTGGACGAGACAGTGACGAACTGGGTTAAGGCCTTCTCTATATTTACCGCAGTGATGGGGGAACGTAAACCCGAGGTTATGACTGATTTGATTTGCTATCAGAATCGCATTATGGATTTCTATTCAATGTATGAGGGGGAAGAATGGAAAGGCTATGACATAAAATTGCGTAAAGCAAAAGAATTTGATGCTTCTTTGTCTTGGGATTGTTTGGACTCGGTGTCATGGCACGAACAGCTCCTGCCAGGGGCGACAGGTACATCCTCGCCAGGCGGGAGCGGGTCCGGAGTGGTCCGCCAAAAGCCCGGGGTGCCCTTTCGAGCAGGCACAGGGGGGGCTACCAGCCCAGAGTTGCCGGGAATGGCGGAAAAGGGGGGGTCTGTTGGGGCTTCAATAGAGGCAACTGTAACAGACCACAGGGGACATGCAAGTTTAAGCATGTGTGTGCCGGCTGTGGGAATTCCTCACACCCGGAAAGTGCATGTAGATCAAAAATTGGCGGGACGGGGGGTAAAGGCGGGTCTAAACAGGAGTGAGGTAGAGTTTTGTGACCGATTGCCTACACCCGTTGATCTCATGGTTATGATTCCTTGGTTAAACAAATACCCTGATCATGTATCCGCTGGGGTGTTGAGGAAGGGATTCTTACATGGCTTCCACATCCCGGCGGGGGATTTTCGGGGGAACTCCTTTTGTAGAAACCAGTTATCGGTACAGCACAACCCAGGCGTGGCAGAAAAGAATATAGCAAAAGAAGTCAGTTTAGGGCGAGTGGCTGGGCCCTTTCGTTGCCCGCCGGTGGCTGAGTTCATCTGTTCCCCGTTGGGGGTTGTCCCGAAGAAGGACCCAGGGGAGTTTAGACTCATACATAATCTTTCTGCTCCTAAGGGTTCCTCGGTGAATGATGCCATTGACCCAGAAGTTTGTGCAGTACGATATGCATCGTTCGACGATGCCTTGGCCATGTTGAACCACCTAGGCCCTGGGGCGCTGATGGCAAAATGTGATATCGAATCAGCGTTCCGGTTGCTTCCGGTGCACCCGCAGGATCAGCGCCTGCTAGGTTTTGCATTTCAGGGGAGTTATTACATGGATAAATGCATGCCCATGAGTTGCTCAATTTCTTGTGCGTATTTTGAAATGTTTCGCTGTTTTTTAGAATGGGCATTCACCGAGGCTACAGGGCATAGACATGTTATGCATTATCTGGATGACTTTCTGTTTTTGGGGGCAGCCGGTGATACGAACTGCGCGCAGGCGCTGTATGATTTCTGCATCCTCATAAGTGAATTTGGAGTCCCATTGGCACCAGGTAAGATGGTTGGACCATCTACTTCACTGGAGTTTCTGGGAATTGAACTCGATTCTGTGGAGGGGTGTTTCCGATTGCCAATGGACAAAGTGGTCAAGTTTCGGGCTTCCCTGATGCAATGCCTGAGTGGGGAGAAAGTGTCCCTGCACCAGTTACAACAAACAGTGGGTCAGCTTAATTTTGCATTGAGGGTGATGCCTATGGTCCGCCCCTTTTCGCGCTCTATCGCGCAAGCTATGGTAGGTCTCAAAGAGGGTCACCACCGTACGAGACTGTCAGGGGAGGTTCGCCAGGATATGCGTATTTGGATGGCATTTCTGGCGGACTTCAACGGTCGAGTCGTGTGGAACTCCCCGCCGGAATCTTCAGATGAACTAGGTCTATGGACCGACTCAGCAGGGAGCGTGGGTTTTGGCGCCATCTTAGGTAATCGATGGTCGGCACAAACATGGCCAACATGGTGGCACTCCAACGGTCTCACAAGTAACATTGGTTTCCTGGAGTTATTCCCCATCTGGGTTGCTCTGATGACATGGTCTGACGACTTCAGGGACCGCTCAGTGGTGTTTTGGTCTGATAATATGACTGTTGTCGAGTGCATTAACCAACAGGCAGCACGCTGCAAATTGATCTTGAGATTGTTGAAAGAAATTGTGCTGCTTTGCATGAGATTGAATGTACAGTTCAGGGCGAAACATGTGCCAGGTGTACTGAATCATGCGGCTGATGCACTCTCTCGTTCACATATGCAGGCATTCAGGGGTTATCTACCCACAGCGGACCTAGAGGCAGCACCATTCCCCGAAACAATATGGCTAATCGGTGCCCCGGATTACAAGACCTCGTGGCAGCGAGTTTAGCTCCCAGGACAAGGAAAGCATACGAAGGAGCGTTTCGTTCCTCTTGCACATATTTGGGTCCCACAGAGAGTCAGAAATGGGGTGAGGAGGAATCCTTCCTGGGGTACTTGGTAGCGCTGCACAGAGAGGGCCGATCAGCGGCAACGGCCAGTAGGCATAGGGCGGCCATTTCATTCATGGCCCAGGTACACGGCATAAAAGACCCTACAGGTTCCTTTTTGGTGAAAAAAGCCCTTCACGGCTGGCAGCGCCTTGAGGGTTGCAAGCAAGATACGAGGCACCCGATTGGCTTAGACAGACTGTCTCTGCTTTTAGCAAAGCTGGATGAGACGTGTTCCTCCCATTTTGAAGAAGTTCTGTTCCGGGCAGCGTTCACATTGGCATTCCATGGGGCTATGAGGGTGAGCGAACTTGTCGCAAGGAACAAGAGAGATATGGAGGGAGGCTTGTGCAGGGATCACATCCAAATAAGGGGTGATTCGATGGTGATCGTGATAGCCAGGTCCAAGACTGACCAGTGGGCTATGGGAAACAGTGTGGTCGTACAGCGCAAGCGTGGGTCCCCCATCTGCCCGTTGAAATGTGTGGAAGACTATTTGGCGCTAAGGGCGGCCGCATGGGGGGGAGCTTGCTCCGACACAAGGATGGCACTCCTCTGACGAGATTTCAGTTTCAGAGGGTGCTAGCACTGTCAATCGCTGACGCGGGCATGGACCCGTGCGATTTTGGGACCCACTCCTTTCGGATAGGGGCTGCTACTGAGGCTACAGCCAGGGGTCAGAGTGCTGAGAAGTGAAACAATTGGGCCGTTGGTCCTCGAATTGCTTCAAGAGGTATGTGCGATTGCACATGTTGTGAGTGATCAATTGACATGCACTCACGTTTTCTGTCTTTGTTTACTTTACAGTTTCGCGAGCCTGCCACGCGGGGCGGAATTTGAGGTCGACCCAGCACCAGGAGACCAGCGGTCAGAGGCCACCGACTGGAGAGAGGATGGTATGGGTCGTGGGCCACTCATACGTGAGGCGCGCCGGCGACGTATTCAAGGAAGGTGACGCGATTCACGCACCTGGGGAATACGGGTTCAGAGTGTCCTTCCATGGGAAGGGTGGGCTCGTTTTTGACCACTTTGAATCATTTTTCGAGGGGCTTCTAGGGCGGTATAGGTCACCGCCGTCTGTAGTCATAGTACACCTGGGAGGCAACGACTTGGTGACACTGGGTAGACGAGTGTTACTTGAACGAATTTTGTCAGCGGTTAGCTGGTTGGCTATAAGAGTCTCGGGGTGTACGATTGCCTGGTCCCACATGATTCCTAGGAAGATGTGGCAGGGGGGCCTTTCGGTGTCAGCACTGAACCATTCAGTTAAACGGGTCAATAATAAAATAGGTAGATTGTTCCGTTCTGCGCAGTTGCATAACATTCCTCATGGGTGTATTCGGGGTGATCAAATGTATCTGAACGATGGGGTTCACCTGTCCAGGGAGGGGAATGACTTACTCATAGGAGACTTCGTAGCATGGCTAAAAGGGTTTGAGGAAGCATGACCTTTAGGAGGATTTGGGGGGACCGGATAGTCGGTCAACTATCCGGTCTGTGGCGGTAAGGTCATGATCGGTGAGCAGTAATTTCAAGGTCCCTAGAGTGGGGCGCCACCCACAATGGATGGGAGCGCCCGGGGGAAGACGGCCATTGGCCCCTTCCACGGGGAGGCGGCACCCACTAAGGATGGGGAGCCTAGTGGGAGATGGCCATGGGCCCCTCCCAGGGGGGGAGGCGGTTAAATGCCCCTCCTACTAATTTCCCGGGGCCGGATATCCGCGACGGCGGATAGAGAGTGTGGGGATGGGGGAAGAGTCCACGCTGTCCTTCCTACAGAGACCTCATACGGGAACTCGGACGACCCTTAAGATGGCGTCGAGTAGAAAGGGGGCCCCCACCACGACAAGGGAAGTTACAGTTGGCAATGAGGGTACAGTCCTCTGCGCATGCGCCGCTCACACCGTGAGGGCGGGAGTCTTGTAGTAGGGATCTGACACCGGTTAAGACCTTGCCGTTGGCCCTTAATGCTAGGATGTACAATTTGAGTTAGAGTGTATGCATTTTCAGGATGTTAGCCAAAAGTACATGACTGCATCGAAATGTAATAAATGACAAATTGTACATTATGCATAATGATGAAACTTTTATTTAATGTTTTAAATTTTGTTTCATATTTTAATAAATACGGCCGGGAGGGTGACTCCCTCCCGCCTTCCAAAAGTTCAACTATTGTCCGACTTCCCATTCTTGGGGAAACGTGTTGGGAGGGGGTGGCGGGCATCCCGGCCATATGGAAAGGGGCGACCACTCGGTCCCCCCGAACGTATGGATGGGTGCCCCGAACCTCCCGGGAAACCATTTTGGGCGGGGTGGGCGTAGCCCGGCTGGTATGCCCGAAGCGGCGTAGCCGGGGTGCGCCTTCCCCCGCCCAAGAGGGGTTGTCCTAGACACCTCAACGGAAGACGACCACGCCCCGTAGGCGTACCGGGGACGGGTACACGCCCTCCCGCAGAAGAATAAAGGAGCGGGAATCCAGAGGAGCGTCCTCTTGTTCCTCGGATCGGAAGGCTGCACCACTCGTTGACCGTGAGCCCTCGACGGAACAAGCAGCAATTTTGACCCACCCACCAGCCCCTTATGGCAAATGTTTGGAGAAATAAAGTCTTGCAGAGAGATGGAAGTATAGGCCTTTTTTCCTTGATAGAAAGAATGAAGGAATGTTGAGAATAAAGATTGACCTTTTGCAGAGATGTCTACTTGCAGGAAAGAGCAATTGATGGCACAGTAGGATGATGTCGAGTTTTTCTTTCCTTAGTAGGTAAACAACTGTCGTATTTATTTGTCGGGCGGTAAGGTCATGATCGGTGAGCAGTAATTTCAAGGTCCCTAGAGTGGGGCGCCACCCACAATGGATGGGAGCGCCCGGGGGAAGACGGCCATTGGTCCCTTCCACCGGGAGGCGGCACCCACTAAGGATGGGGCGCCTAGGGGGAGATGGCCATGGGCCCCTCCCAGGGGGGGAGGCGGTTAAATGCCCCTCCTACTAATTTCCCGGGGCCGGATATCCGCGACGGCGGATAGAGAGTGTGGGGATGGGGGGAGAGTCCACGCTGTCCTTCCTACAGAGACCTCATACGGGAACTCGGACGACCCTTAAGATGGCGTCGAGTAGAAAGGGGGCCCCCACCACGACAAGGGAAGTTACAGTTGGCAATGAGGGTACAGTCCTCTGCGCATGCGCCGCTCACACCGTCTGGTAGTAGGGATCTGACACCGGTTAAGACCTTGCCGTTGGCCCTTAATGCTACGATGTACAATTTGAGTTAGAGTGTATGCATTTTCAGGATGTTAGCCAAAAGTACATGACTGCATCGAAATGTAATAAATGACAAATTGTACATTATGCATAATGATGAAACTTTTATTTAATGTTTTAAATTTTGTTTCATATTTTAATAAATACGGCCGGGAGGGTGACTCCCTCCCGCCTTCCAAAAGTTCAACTATTGTCCGACTTCCCATTCTTGGGGAAACGTGTTGGGAGGGGGTGGCGGGCATCCCGGCCATATAAGATCGGCTACAATTTCAGAACTTAACCTTTAGAATTTCTTCCATGTCAGTTTTATAAATAGGTGGCGTATTTTGGTGTCACTATTGCCCTTTCACATATTTATTATCGCTACCCCTTTGATATCTTTGCTATAACTCTCGTCCTACATTAGCGCTGGTGCAAACACTTCAAATTATTATACCCTGGCTCTCTCAGTCATACCATTCATGCACTTGAAACTCACTTTACCAATAAAAGAAGCAAATAGAAAAATAAAACAAAAGTGCTTGCTGGATTAGGCAAACACACTTCATAAAACTGCATTTTCTTTTCTATTCTCCACGTGTTACAAGCTTAACTGCTCCCTGTGTAATTTCTCTTAGCCTGCTGTCCCAGGAAGAGAATTTTATCTACAGGCTCTTTCTGTGTTTTTTTCCTAGTCTTTCTTTCCCTTTTCTTAGATTTGTAACTGTTCCTTTACGTGCTCTATTTAGGCGCCATTAATCTCATTTGAGCTCCTTGTACCTGCTGCTGTTTTCTCCATACCTCATACTGCCTTTTCCCTCTTTCTCTCTTTCTCTGAGGTTGGTGGCTACTTTCCAAAGCTTCTGATGCCCCAATGTTCCTTCATCTTGTTGTCAGACGTGAATTGGAAAAGCAACCAAATTAACAAGCCTTTACCACTCATACCTGGCAGAGGTTTATACTTTAATTCAATGAGCTAAGAAAAGCGTGTTGTGGGGCCCCTACGAGCCATGGTGCTTGCTTCATCATAATTAGGCACGCAGTCATTAGCCACAGCTCTGATCACGGGTCACTGAGGTCAGTTTCAATAATTCCTCAAAAACCTAACCATGCAGTCCCCCCTAACTGTGTAGTTATCTTGCTTTACTGCTGTTAGTGTGATTAGCTGGGAGGAGCTCACGGCAGCATCCTCCCTATAAAAGTGTAGATGGACAGCTCCTTAACTCTTTCTTGCCTCACATATAGATGGCTTGAGGAGGTACAAGGGTGATGCAGGTCTACTAGACAGAATAGAAGATCTGCGCCAGGTGTGTTTCTCTGCATTGGTGTCCCATCACAGGCCCACAAGTGTATGTATGATCTTTGACTCCTGGCAGTTCACAAGCAGGCGGCCAGGAAACGGTTTCAGCCTATCAACCACTGAGGAGACAAAGCCTTTGTATAAGGAATGAGGAAGCAATGAACACATTCAGCCGATCACAGGAGTTCCCTGAGTGTTCCGAACTATAAATTCTCCATGTCACTGTATGTTATTGAGCCCAAGTAGCTGGCCGTGATCGTATAGTGGTTAGTACTCTGCGTTGTGGCCGCAGCAACCTCGGTTCGAATCCGAGTCACGGCATTGTGGTTGGCAATGTCAAGGCAGTTGGGTTTTTCTTTTACAGAATTACCAAATGTACCAGTTGTTTTTGTAAAATGTCTATTAAAAACAGATCCTTTAAAATATTTAAACGATCGAACGACAAATTATTTAAACACACATGATTATAAGATGTAGCCTTATTTTTGTTTTTAGGAGAGAATGTGCCTGCTGAAAAAAACATTATTTTTAAAAAGTGCATTGCAGAATATCAGGAATTTGCTGTGGAACACCTTGAAAACTTTCATGCAGAATATTTGCACAAAACTTGCAGTCAGTTGTTGTGGCCGAGTGGTTAAGGTGATGGACTAGAAATCCATTGGGGTCCCCCGCGCAGGTTCGAATCCTGCCAACAACGAGAAACTTTTTAACATCGGCTACAATTTCAGAAGTTAACCTTTAGAATTTCTTCCATGTCAGTTTTATAAATAGGTGGCTTATTTTGGTGTCACTATTGCCCTTTCACATATTTATTATCGCTACCCCTTTCATATCTTTGCTATAACTCTCGTCCTACATTAGCGCTGGTGCAAATACTTCAAATTATTATACCCTGGCTCTCGCAGTCATGCCATTCATGCACTTGAAACTTACTTTACAAATAAAAGAAGCAAATAGAAAAATAAAACAAAAGTGCTTGCTGGATTAGGCAAACACACTTCATAAAACTGCATTTTCTTTTCTATTCTCCCCGTGTTACAAGCTTAACTGCTCCCTGTGTAATTTCTCTTAGCCTGCTGTCCCAGGAAGAGAATTTTATCTACAGGCTCTTTCCGTGTTTTTTTCCTAGTCTTTCTTTCCCTTTTCTTAGATTTGTAACTGTTCCTTTACGTGCTCTATTTAGGCGCCATTAATCTCATTTGAGCTCCTTGTACCTGCTGCTGTTTTCTCCACACCTCATACTGCCTTTTGCCTCTTTCTCTCTTTCTCTGAGGTTGGTGGCTACTTTCCAAAGCTTCTGATGCCCCAATGTTCCTTCATCTTGTTGGCAGACGTGAATTGGAAAAGCAACCAAATTAACAAGCCTTTACCACTCATACATGGCAGAGGTTTATACTTTAATTCAATGAGCTAAGAAAAGCGTGTTGTGGGGCCCCTACGAGCCATGGTGCTTGCTTCATCATAATTAGGCAAGCAGTTATTAGCCACAGCTCTGATCGTGGGTCACTGAGGTCAGTCTCAATAATTCCTCAAAAACCTAACCATGCAGTCCCCCCCCTAACTGTGTAGTTAACTTGCTTTACTGCTGTTTGTGTGATTAGCTGGGAGGAGCTCACGGCAGCATCCTCCCTATAAAAGTGTAGATGGACCGCTCCTTAACTCTTTCTTGCTTCACATACAGATGGCTTGAGGAGGTACAAGGGTGATGCAGGTCTACTAGACAGAATAGAAGATTTGCGCCAGGTGTGTTTCTCTGCATTTGTGACCCATCACAGGCCCACAAGTGTATGTGTGATCTTTGACTCCTGGCAGTTCACAAGCAGGCGGCCAGAAAACGGTTTCAGCCTATCAACCACTGAGGAGACAAAGCCTTTGTATAAGGAATGAGGAAGCAATGAACACATTCAGCCTATCACAGGAGTTCCCTTAGTGTTCCGAATTATAAATTCTCCATCGTATCGTGGTTAGTACTCTGCGTTGTGGCCGCAGCAACCTCGGTTCGAATCCGAGTCACGGCATTGTGGTTGGCAATGTCACGGCAGTTGGGTTTTTCTTTTACAGAATTACCAAATGTACCAGTTGTTTTTGTAAAATGTCTATTAAAAACAGATCCTTTAAAATATTTAAACGATCTAACGACAAATTATTTAAACACACATGATTATGGGCCAGATGTATCAAAAGATAGTTTTGCGATTTTTTACTGAATCGCTATTTGAGATGCACAAAATTATTCTCCACAGGTGCAGGGGAAGCCTCCCCGGGCCCTCCGGACCCCGTCACGGGCACCCTGCCACGCGGCAGGACCCAGGACGGAGCCGGGGTGGGGAGGCCGCCCTCCCCGGGGCCCTCAGGGGCCCCGGACGGAGCTCCTGAAGCCAGCCAAGCCACGGGAGTCTCCCCGGGCACAACGGAACCTCGTCCCAGGCCTTCGGCAGTGGGACAGGAGGGCACTCGGCCATGCCATCGGACTGGAGCCCCGGACGCCCGGGGGAGGACTACTGTTAAAACCATGGAGCCCGCCCGGGGCAATCGGCCATGCCATCGGGCTCCAGCAATGGACACCCAGGAGAAGAATACCGGCAAAATCATGGAGCCCGTCCCGGGTACTCGGCCATGCAGTGGAGAAGTGTGGCTCAATGGTTTGAGCGGCAGACCCTGATGCAGAGGTTTAGCACGGGACCAGGGTTCAATTCCTCGCCTCGGCGGGTCTTGGGCTCAAAATTCCACGGACCCGATAATTCTCGCCTCAGTGCCTATTCCAATGATAAATTTACATTTTACATGCCGCCGGCCTGGAGCCACGGACGCCCGGGGAGGACTACCGTGAAAACCATGGAGCCCGACCTGGGCACTCGCTTATGCCGTTGGCCTGGAGACCCGGATGCACGGGGGGGGACGACTGCCCGGGATGCATGGAGCCCGTCCTGGACACTTTGACATGCCGTCGGCCTGGAGCCACGGATGCCCGGGGAAGGACTACTGCAAAAACCATGGAGCCCAACCCGGGCACTCGGCCATGCCATCGGACTGGAGCCCCGGACGCCCGGGGGAGGACTACTGTTAAAACCATGGAGCCCGTCCGGGGCAATCGGCCATGCCATCGGCCTCCAGCGATGGACACCCAGGGGAAGAATACCGGGAAAACCATGGAGCCCGTCCCGGGCACTCGGCCATGCAGTGGAGAAGTGTGGCTCAAAGGTTAGAGCGGCAGACCCTGATGCAGAGGTTTAGCACGGGACCAGGGTTCAATTCCTCTCCTCGGCGGGTCTTGGGCTCAAAATTCCACGGACCCAATAATTCTTGCCTCGGTGCCTATTCCAATGATAAATTTACATTTTACATGCCGCCGGCCTGGAGCCACGGACGCCCGGGGAGGACTACCGTGAAAACCATGGAGCCCGACCTGGGCACTCGCTTATGCCGTTGGCCTGGAGACCCGGACGCACGGGGGGACGACTGCCCGGGATGCATGGAGCCCGTCCTGGGCACTTTGACATGCCGTCGGCCTGGAGCCACAGACGCCCAGGGGAGGACTACCGTGAAAACCATGGAGCCCGACCCGGGCACTCTGCCCATGCCGTTGGCCTGGAGACCCGGGGACAACTGTCCGTCGTCCTGGAGCCACGGTTGCCCGGCGGAGGACTACCGTGAAAACCATGGAGCCCAACCCAGGCACTCGGCCATGCCATCGGACTGGAGCCCCGGACGCCCGGGGGAGGACTACTGTTAAAACCATGGAGCCCGTCCGGGGCAATCAGCCATGCCGTCGGCCTGGAGCCATGGACACCCAGGGGAAGAATACCAGGAAAACCATGGAGCCCGTCCCGGTCACTCGGCCATGCAGTGGAGAAGTGTGGCTCAATGGTTAGAGCAGCAGACCCTGATGCAGAGGTCTAGCCCGGGACCAGGGTTCAATTCCCCGCCTCGGCGGGACTTGGGCTCAAAATTCCACGGAGCTGATAATTCTCGCCTTGGTGCCTATTACTATGATAGAGTCCCACTCTGCAACTCTGGGCAATAGCTTGCTTATTCTCCACAACGCTAAGGATGCCTGGCCTCCAACTTTGGGGTGCCCAGGAGTGGACACCTCACAGAGAAAGCCAGGATGGGTTACACAGCGGTATTCATACAAGCGCCTTGAGACCCTTGCGGATGAGTAGTGCGCTATACAAGTATCAATTTACATTTTACATGCCGCCGGCCTGGAGCCACGGACGCCCGGGGAGGACTACCGTGAAAACCATGGAGCCCGACCTGGGCACTCGCTTATGCCGTTGGCCTGGAGAACCGGAGGCCCCGGGGGACGACTGCCCGGGACGCATGGAGCCCGTCCTGGGCACTTTGACATGCCGTCGGCCTGGAGCCACGGACGCCCGGGTGAGGTCTACCGTGAAAACCATGGAGCCCGACCCAGGCACTCTGCCCATGCTGTTGGCCTGGAGACCCGGACGCCCCGGGGGGGGCGACTGCCCGGGACGCATGGAGCCCGTCATGGGCACTTTGACATGCCATCGGCCTGGAGCCAAGGTCCCCCGGAGGAGGACTACCGTGAAAACCATGGAGCCCGACCCGGGCACTCTGCCCATGCCGTTTGCCTGTAGTCCAGGGGGACGTCTGCCCGGGACGCATGGTGCCCGTCCTGGGCACTCGCTTATGCCGTTGGCCTGTAGACCCAGACACCCGGGGGACGACTGCCCGGGGCGCATGGAGCCCGTCCTGGGCACTTTGACATGCCGTCGGCCTGGAGCCACAGACGCCCAGGGGAGGACTACCGTGAAAACCATGGAGCCCGACCCGGGCACTCTGCCCATGCCGTTGGCCTGGAGACCCGGGGACAACTGTCCGTCGTCCTGGAGCCACGGTTGCCCGGCGGAGGACTACCGTGAAAACCATGGAGCCCAACCCGGGCACTCGGCCATGCCATCGGACTGGAGCCCCGGACGCCCGGGGGAGGACTACTGTTAAAACCATGGAGCCCGTCCGGGGCAATCAGCCATGCCGTCGGCCTGGAGCCATGGACACCCAGGGGAAGAATACCAGCAAAACCATGGAGCCCGTCCCGGTCACTCGGCCATGCAGTGGAGAAGTGTGGCTCAATGGTTAGAGCAGCAGACCCTGATGCAGAGGTCTAGCCCGGGACCAGGGTTCAATTCCCCGCCTCGGCGGGACTTGGGCTCAAAATTCCACGGAACTGATAATTCTCGCCTCGGTGCCTATTACTATGATAGAGTCCCACTCTGCAACTCTGGGCAATAGCTTGCTTATTCTCCACAACGCTAAGGATGCCTGGCCTCCAACTTTGGGGTGCCCAGGAGTGGACACCTCACAGAGAAAGCCAGGATGGGTTACACAGCGGTATTCATACAAGCGCCTTGAGACCCTTGCGGATGAGTAGTGCGCTATACAAGTATCAATTTACATTTTACATGCCGCCGGCCTGGAGCCACGGACGCCCGGGGAGGACTACCGTGAAAACCATGGAGCCCGACCTGGGCACTCGCTTATGCCGTTGGCCTGGAGAACCGGAGGCCCCGGGGGACGACTGCCCGGGACGCATGGAGCCCGTCCTGGGCACTTTGACATGCCGTCGGCCTGGAGCCACGGACGCCCGGGTGAGGTCTACTGTGAAAACCATGGAGCCCGACCCAGGCACTCTGCCCATGCTGTTGGCCTGGAGACCGGGACGCCCCGGGGGGGGCGACTGCCCGGGACGCATGGAGCCCGTCATGGGCACTTTGACATGCCATCGGCCTGGAGCCAAGGTCCCCCGGAGGAGGACTACCGTGAAAACCATGGAGCCCGACCCGGGCACTCTGCCCATGCCGTTTGCCTGTAGTCCAGGGGGACGTCTGCCCGGGACGCATGGTGCCCGTCCTGGGCACTCGCTTATGCCGTTGGCCTGTAGACCCAGACACCCGGGGGACGACTGCCCGGGGCGCATGGAGCCCGTCCTGGGCACTTTGACATGCCGCCGGCCTGGAGCCACGGACGCCCAGGGGAGGACTACCAAGAAAACCATGGAGCCCGACTCGGGCACTCTGCCCATGCCCTTGGCCTGGAGACCCGGGGAACAACTGCCCGGGACGCATGGAGCCCGTCCTGGGTACTCTGCCAATGCCGTTGGCCTCATGGGGATGGGTACCCCGGAGGCCCGGGGGAGGTCTGCCCGGGACCCATGGAGCCCTTCCCGGGTGCTTTGCCAATGCCTTTGGCCTCCTGGAGATGGGTGCCCCGGTCACCCAGGGGAGGACTGGCCGGGACCCGTGGAGCCCGTCCTGGGCACTTTGACCTGCCGTCGGCCTGGAGAAGGGAGCGCCGGACATCCGGGGGAGGACTGCCCGGGACCCATGGAGCCCGTCCTGGGCACTCTGACCTGCCGTCGGCCTGGGGAAGGGAGCCCCGGACGCCCGGGGGAGAACTGCCCGGGACCCGTGGAGCCCGTCCTGGGCAATTTGACATGCAGTTGGCCTGGAGGAAGTAAGCCCCGGGTGGCCTAGGGAGGTGTTTCCCAGGCATAGCCTATCTGGTCCCCATGGCAGAGAGCCACCAGCCTTGGAGGGGTGTCTGGGCGTACCCTGCCCCTAGTAATCCGGAGGGAAATTACCCCCCTTTCTTGTAATCCGTGCACGCGAGGTGACAGAGGGGACCCAAGGCGTGAAAGAACCCGACCTCATGGAGCCCTCGCTGGGATCCGGGAGCAAATGGCACCTCATCGGGACTTCCAGGGAAGCCCGGCCATCTGGTCGCCCCATTGGAAAGCATTGCGTGCGACCAGATGGCTGGGATCGAAAGTGCTTCCCACCCCGAGCCTTCGCGGTAGGGTTCCCGCCTGCCTGCCCACGCAAGGCAGGGCTCAGGGACACCGGCTGGGCCTCAGGCGCGGGGTGGACCACCAGAGCTCTCGGGCCCGGACGCCTGGGGGAGGACTGCCCGAGACCCATGGAACCCGTCCCGGATACTTTGCCATGCCGTTGGCCCGGGGAAGGGAGCCCCGGACGCCCGGGGCCCGTGGAGCCCGTCCTGGGAACTCCGGCATGCCGTTGGCCCGGGGAAGGGAGCCCCAGATGCCCGGGACCCGTGGAGCCCGTCCTGGGCACACTGACAAGCCGTTGTCCCGGGGAAGGGAGCCCCGGACGCCGGGGACTCGTGGAGCCCGTCCTGGGCACTCTGGCATGCCGTTGGCCCGGGGAAGGGAGCCCCAGATGCCCGGGACCCGTGGAGCCCGTCCTGGGCACTCTGACAAGCCGTTGTCCCGGGGAAGGGAGCCCCAGACGCCGGGGACTCGTGGAGCCCGTCCTGGGCACTCTGGCATGCCGTTGGCCCGGGGAAGGGAGCCCAAGATGCCCGGGACCCGTGGAGCCCGTCCTGGGCACTCTGACAAGCCGTTGTCCCGGGGAAGGGAGCCCCGGACGCCGGGGACTCGTGGAGCCCGTCCTGGGCACTCTGGCATGCCGTTGGCCCGGGGAAGGGAGCCCAAGATGCCCGGGACCCGTGGAGCCCGTCCTGGGCACTCTGACAAGCCGTTGTCCCGGGGAAGGGAGCCCCGGACGCCGGGGACTTGTGGAGCCCGTCCTGGGCACTCTGGCATGCCGTTGGCTCGGGAAAGGGAGCCCCGGATGCCCGGGACCCGTGGAGCCCGTCCTGGGCACTCTGACAAGCCGTTGGCCCGGGGAAGGGAGCCCCGGACGTCCGGGGCCCGTGGAGCCCATCCTGGGCACTCTGACAAGCCATTGGCCCAGGAAAGGGAGCGCCGGACACCCAGCGGAGGACTGCCCGGGACCCATGGAGCCCGTCCTGGGCAATCTGACCTGCCGTCGGCCCGGAGAAGGGACCGACGGACGCCCGGGGGATGAATGCCCAGGACGCATGGAGCCCATCCTGGGCACTTTGACATGCCATCGGCCTTGAGACCCGGGGGACGACTGCCCGGGACGCATGGAGCCCGACCTGGGCACTCGCTCATGCCGTTGGCCTGGGGACCCGGGGGACGACTGCCCGGGACGCATGGAGCCCGACCTGGGCACTCGCTCATGCCGTTGGCCTGGAGACCCGGGGGACGACTGCCCGGGACGCATGGAGCCCGTCCTGGGCACTTTGACATGCCGTTGGCCTGGAGGAGGGAAGCCCCGGGTGGTGTTACCCAGGCATAGCCCATCTGGTCCCCCTGGCAGAGAACCACCAGCCTTGCAGGGGTGTCCGGGCATACCCTTACCCCTAGTAATCCGGAGGAAAATTACCCCCCTTTCTTGCAATCCGTGCACGCGAGGTGACAGAGGGGACCCAAGGCGTAAAAGAACCCAACCTCATGGAGCCCTAGCTGGGATCCGGGAGGCGAATGGCACCTCATCGGGACTTCCAGGGAAGCCCGGCCATCTGGTCGCCCTATTGGAAAGCATCGCGGGTGACCAGATGGCCGGGATGGAAAGGACTCCCAGCTCCCCATCCATCCCAAGCCTTCGCGGTAGGGTTCCTGACTGCCTGCCCACGCAAGGCAGGGCTCTTGGACCCCGGCTGGGCCTCAGGCGCAGGTTGGACCAACGGAGCTCTAGGGCCCGGACGACCTGGGGGAGGAATGCCCGCGTCCCGTGGAGCCCGTCCTGGGTACTTTGACATGCCGTCGGCCTGGAGGTGGGTGCCCCGGACGACCGGGGGAAGCTGCCCGGGACCCATGGAGCCCGTCGTGGGTACTTTGACATTCCGTCGGCCTGGAGGTGGAAGCCCCTGACGCCCGGGGGGAGGTCTGCCCGGGACCCATGGAGCCCGTCCTGGGTACTTTGCCAATGCCGTTGGCCTCATGGAGATGGGTGCCCCGGACGCCCGGGGGAGGTCTACCCGGGACCCATGGAGCCCTTCCCGGGTACTTTGCCAATGCCGTTGGCCTCATGGAGATGGGTGCCCCGGACGCCCGGGGCAGGTCTGCCCGGGACCCATGGAGCCCTTCCCGGGTACTTTGCCAATGCCGTTGGCCTCATGGAGATGGGTGCCCCGGACGCCCGGGGGAGGTCTGCCCGGGACCCATGGAGCCCATCCTGGGTACTTTGCCAATGCCGTTGGCCTCATGGAGATGGGTGTCCAGGACGCCCGGGGGAGGACTGTCCTGGACTCATGGAGCCCGTCCCGGGCACTCTGCCATGCCGTCGGCCTGGAGGTGGGAGCCCCGGACGCCCGGGGGACGAATGCCCGGGACGCATGGAGCCCGTCCTGGGCACTTTTCCGTGCCTTCAGCCTGGAGCCCCCAGACACCCAGGGGAGGACCACCATGAAAACCATGGAGCCCGACCTGGGCACTCTGCCATACCGTCAGCCTAGATGGAGCCCCGGACGCCCAGGGGACGAATGCCCGGGATGCATGGAGCCCGTCCTGGGCACTTTTCCGTGCCTTCGGCCTGGAGCCCCCAGACACCCAGGGGAGGACCACCGTGAAAACCATGGAGCCCGACCTGGGCACTCTGCCATACCGTCAGCCTAGATGGAGCCCCGGAGGCCCAGGGGACGAATGCCCGGGACGCATGGAGCCCGTCCTGGGCACTTTTCCATGCCTTCGGCCTGGAGCCCCCCAGACACCCAGGGGAGGACCACCATGAAAACCATGGAGCCCGACCTGGGCACTCTGCCATACCGTCAGCCTAGATGGAGCCCCGGACGCCCAGGGGACGAATGCCCGGGATGCATGGAGCCCGTCCTGGGCACTTTTCCATGCCTTCGGCCTGGAGCCCCCAGACACCCAGGGGAGGACCACCATGAAAACCATGGAGCCCGACCTGGGCACTCTGCCATACCGTCAGCCTAGATGGAGCCCCGGACGCCCAGGGGACGAATGCCTAGGGAGGTGTTGCCCAGGCATATCCCATCTGGTCCCCATGGCAGAGAACCACCACCCTCGGAGGGGTGTCCGGGCGTACCCTTCTCTCTAGTAATCCGGAGCAAAATTACCCCCTTTTCTTGTAATCTGTGCACGCGGTGTGACAGAGGGGACCCAAGGCGTGAAAGAACCCGACCTCATGGAGCCCTAGCTGGGATCCGGGAGGCGAATGGCACCTCATCGGGTCTTCCAGGGAAGTTCGGCCATCTGGTCCCCCCCATAGGAAAGCGTTGCGGGCGACCAGATGGCCGAGGGAATCTGGGCGATCAGATGGCCGAGCATTGAGGTGAAGCCGCCTGGACTCTTCCCCACCCCGTCCCGGGACGAATGCCCAGGACGCATTGAGCCCGTCCTGGGCACTTTTCCATGCCGTCGGCCTGGAGCGCCCCGACACCCAGGGGAGGACCACCCTGGAAACCATGGAGCCCGACCCGGGCACTCTGCCATGCCGTCAGCCTGGATGGAGCCTCGGGCGCCCGGGGGACGAAGGCCCGGGACGCATGGAGCCCGTCCTGGGCACTTTTCCATGCCGTCGGCCTGGAGCGCCCCGACACTCAGGGGAGGACCACCCTGAAAACCACGGAGCCCGACCCGGGCACTCTGCCATGCCGTCAGCCTGGATGGAGCCCCGGACGCCCGGGGGACGAATGCCCAGGATGCATGGAGCCCATCCTGGGCACTTTTTCCATGCCATTGGACTGGGGCGCCCCAACACCCAGGGGAGGACCACCGTGAAAACCATGGAGCCCGACCCGGGCACTCTGCCATACCGTCAGCCTGGATGGAGCCCCGGGCACCTGGGGGACGAATGCCCGGGACGCATGGAGCCCATCCTGGGTACTTTGCAACGCCGTTGGCCTCCTGGAGATGGGTGCCCCGAACGCCCGGGGCGGGCTGCCCGGGACCCATGGACCCCGTCCTGGGAACTTTTACATGCCGTCGGCCTGGACGTGGGTGCCCTGGACGCCCGGGGGGGGAGGCCTGCCCGGGACCCGTGGAGTCCTTCCAGGGTACTTTGCCGATGCCGTTGGCCTCATGGAGATGGGTGCCCCGGACGCCCGGGGGAGGTCTGCCCGGGACCCATGGAGCCCGTCCTGGGTACTTTGCAATGCCGTTGGCCTCCTGGAGATGGGTGTCCCGGACGCCCGGGGGAGGACTGTCCCAGACTCATGGAGCCCGTCCTGGGCACTTTGACATGCCGTCGGCCTGGAGAAGGGAGCGCCGGACACCCAGGGGAGGACTGCCCGGGACCCATGGAGCCCTTCCCGGGTGCTTTGCCAATGCCGTTGGCCTCCTGGAGATGGGTGCCCCGGTCGCCCAGGGGAGGACTGCCCGGGACCTGTGGAGCCCGTCCTGGGCACTTTGACCTGCCATCGGCCTGGAGACCCGGGGGACGACTGCCCGGGACGCATGGAGCCCGTCCTGGGCACTTTGACATGCCGTTGGCCTGGAGGAAGGAAGCCCCGGGTGGTGTTACCCAGGCATCGCCCATCTGGTCCCCCATGGCAGAGAACCACCAGCCTGGGAGGGGTGTCCAATGGTACCTTGCCCCTAGAAATCCGGAGGAAAATTACCCCCCTTTCTTGTAATCTGTGCACACGAGGTGACAGAGGGGACCCAAGGCGTGAAAGTACCCGACCTCCTGGAGCCCTCGCTGGGATCGGGGAGGCAAATGGCACCTGATAGGGACTTCCAGGGAAGTTTGGCCATCTGGTCGCCCTATTGGATAGCATTGCGGGAGACCAGATGGGCGAGGGGAAAGGTGCAACCTGGTGGCCGGGACCGAAAGGACTCCCTGATTCCCACCCCGAGCCTTCGTGGTAGGGCTGCTGCCTGCCCACGCCGGCAAGGGCTCGGGGACCCCGGCTGGGCCTCAGGCACGATGAGGACCACCGGAGCTCCAATGCCCGGACGCCCGGGGGGACGACTGCCCGGGACACATGGAGCCCGTCCTGGGCACTTTGACATGCTGTTGGCCTGGAGCCACGGACGCCTGGGGGGAGCACTAGCGTGAAAACCATGGAGCCCGACCCAGGCACTTTGCCCATGCCGATGGCCTGGAGACCTGGACGCCCCGGGGGACGACTGCCCGGGACGCATGGAGCCCGTCCTGGGCACTTTGACATGCCGTCGGCCTGGAGCCACGGACGCCCGGGGGGGAGGTCTACCATGAAAACCATGGAGCCCGACCCGGGCACTCTGCCCATGCTGTTGGCCTGGAGACCCGGGGGACAACTGCCCGGGACGCATGGAGCCCGTTCTGGGCACTTTGGCATGCCGTCGGCCTAGAGCCACGGACGCCCGGGGGAGGACTACCGTGAATACCATGGAGCCCGACCTGGGCACTCACCCATGCCATTGGCCTGGAGACCCGGGGGACGACTGCCCGGGACGCATGGAGCCCGTCCTGGGCACTTTGACATGCCGTCGGCCTGGAGCCACGGACAGCCAGGGGAAGAATACCAGGAAAACCATGGAGCCCGTCCCGGGCACTCGGCCATGCAGTGGAGAAGTGTGGCTCAATGGTTAGAGCGGCAGACCCTGATGCAGAGGTCTAACCCAGGACCAGGGTTCAATTCCCCGCCTTGGCGGGTCTTGGGCTCAAAATTCCACAGACCCGATAATTCTCACCTCGGTGCCTATTCCAATGATAAATTTACATTTTACATGCCCCCGGCCTGGAGCCACGGACGCCCGGGGAGGACTACCGTGAAAACCATGGAGCCCGACCTGGGCACTCGCTTATGACGTTGGCCTGGAGACCCGGACGCCCCGGGGGATGACTGCCCGGGACGCATGGAGCCCGTCCTGGGCACTTTGACATGCCGCCGGCCTGGAGCCACGAACGCCCAGGGGAGGACTACCGTGAAAACCATGGAGCCCGACCCAGGCACTCTGCCCATACCGTTGGCCTGGAGACCCGGGGGACAACTGCCCGGGACACATGGATCCCGTCCTGGTCACTTTGACATGCCGTCGGCCTGGAGCCACGGACGCCCGGGGGAGGACTACAGTGAATACCATGGAGCCCGACCTGGGCACTCACCCATGCCGTTGGCCTGGAGACCTGGGGGACTACTGCCCAGGACGCATGGAGCCCGTCCTGGGCACTCGCCCATGCTGTTGGCCAGGAGACCTGGACGCACGGGGGGACGACTGCCCGGGATGCATGGAGCCCGTCCTGGGCACTTTGACATGCCGTCGGCCTGGAGCTACGGATGCCCGGGGGAGGACTACCATGAAAACCATGGAGCCCAACCCGGGCACTCGGCCATGCCATCGGACTGGAGCCCCGGACGCCCGGGGGAGGACTACTGTTAAAACCATGGAGCCCGTCCGGGGCAATCGGCCATGCCGTCGGCCTGGAGCCACGGACACCCAGAGTAAGAATACCAGGAAAACCATGGAGCCCGTCCCGGGCACTCAGCCATGCAGTGGAGAAGTGTGGCTCAATGGTTAGAGCGGCAGACCCTGATGTAGAGGTCTAGCCCGGGACCAGGGTTCAATTCCCCGCCTCGGCGGGTCTTGGGCTCAAAATTCCACGGACCCAATAATTCTCGCATCGGTGACTATTCCAATGATAAATTTACATTTTACATGCCGATGGCCTGGAGCCACGGACGCCCGGGGAGGACTACCGTGAAAACCATGGAGCCCGACCTGGGCACTCGCCTATGCCGTTGGCCTGGACACCCGAACGCCCCGGGGGACGACTGCCCGGGATGCATGAAGCCCGTCCCGGGCACTCGCCCATGCCGTTAGCCTGGAGCCCTGGACACCCAGGGGAGGAATACCGGGAAAACCATGGAGCCCGTACCGGGCAATCAGCCATGCCATCGGCCTGGAGCCCCGGACGCCCGGGGGACAACTGCCCGGGATGCATGGAGCCCGTCCTGGGCACTCCGCCATGCCGTCGGCCTGGAGCCCTGGACACCCAGGGGAGGACTGCCGTGAAAACCATGGAGCCCGTCCCGGGCAATGGGCCATGTCGTCGGCCTGGAGCCCTGGACACCCAGGGGAGGAATACCGGGAAAACCATGGAGCCCGTCCCGGGCACTCGCCCATGCCGTCGGCCTGGAGCCCTGGACACCCAGGGGAGGAATACCGGGAAAACCACCTTCCCTGCCCGACTTGCGCTAGATGGCGCTCCAACATAAGGAATGTTCCAACACCTTCCCTGCCCGACTTGCGCTAGATGGCGCTCCAACATAAGGAATATTCCAACACCTTTACTGCCCGACTTGCGCTAGATGGTGCTCCAGCATAAGGAATATTCCAACACCTTTCCTGCCCAACTTGCGCTAGATGGCGCTCCAACATAAGGAATATTCCAACACCTTCCCTGCCCAACTTGCGCTAGATGGCGCTCCAACATAAGGAATGTTCCAACACCTTCCCTGCCCGACTTGCGCTAGATGGCGCTCCAACATAAGGAATGTTCCAACACCTTCCCTGCCCGACTTGCGCTAGATTGCGCTCCAACATAAGGAATATTCCAACACCTTTACTGCCCGACTTGCGCTAGATGGCGCTCCAACATAAGGAATATTCCAACACCTTTCCTGCCCAACTTGCGCTAGATGGCGCTCCAACATAAGGAATATTCCAACACCTTCCCTGCCCAACTTGCGCTAGATGGCGCTCCAACATAAGGAATGTTCCAACACCTTCCCTGCCCGACTTGCGCTAGATGGCGCTCCAACATAAGGAATATTCCAACACCTTCCCTGCCCGACTTGCACTAGATGGCGCTCCAACATAAGGAATATTCCAACACCTTCCCTGCCCAACTTGCGCTAGATGGCGCTCCAACATAAGGAATGTTCCAACACCTTCCCTGCCCGACTTGCGCTAGATGGCGCTCCAACATAAGGAATATTCCAACACATTCCCTGCCCAACTTGCGCTAGATGGCGCTCCAACCTAAGGAAAGAATAGTTTTGGAATTTTCAAATTGCGTTTCGGTATTTACAGAATCGCAAAACGATTGTTTGATACATCCGGCCCATGGCAAGCATGCAAAAATTGCATTGGCCAGCATGACAAAATTTGCTTGAGGGCCATGGGCCAGATGTATCAAAAGATAGTTTTGCGATTTTTTACTGAATCGCTATTTGAGATGCACAAAACTATTCTCCACAGGTGCAGGGGAAGCATCCCCGGGCACTCCGGACCCCGTCACGGGCACCCTGCCACGCGGCAGGACCCAGGACGGAGCCGGGGTGGGGAGGCCGCCCTCCCCGGGGCCCTCAGGGGCCCCGGACAGAGCTCCTGAAGCCAGCCAAGCCACGGGAGTCTCCCCGGGCACAACGGAACCTCGTCCCAGGCCTTCGGCAGTGCGGCAGGCCGGGGGACAGGAGGGCACTCGGCCATGCCATCGGACTGGAGCCCCAGACGCCCGGGGGAGGACTACTGTTAAAACCATGGAGCCCGTCCGGGGCAATCGGCCATGCCATCGGCCTCCAGCAATGGACACCCAGGAGAAGAATACCGGCAAAACCATGGAGCCCGTCCCGGGCACTCGGCCATGCAGTGGAGAAGTGTGGCTCAATGGTTTGAGCGGCAGACCCTGATGCAGAGGTTTAGCACGGGACCAGGGTTCAATTCCTCGCCTCGGCGGGTCTTGGGCTCAAAATTCCACGGACCCGATAATTCTTGCCTCGGTGCCTATTCCAATGATAAATTTACATTTTACATGCCGCCGGCCTGGAGCCACGGACGCCCGGGGAGGACTACCGTGAAAACCATGGAGCCCGACCTGGGCACTCGCTTATGCCGTTGGCCTGGAGACCCGGACGCACGGGGGGACGACTGCCCGGGATGCATGGAGCCCGTCCTGGGCACTTTGACATGCCGTCGGCCTGGAGCCACAGACGCCCAGGGGAGGACTACCGTGAAAACCATGGAGCCCGACCCGGGCACTCTGCCCATGCCGTTGGCCTGGAGACCCGGGGACAACTGTCCGTCGTCCTGGAGCCACGGTTGCCCGGCGGAGGACTACCGTGAAAACCATGGAGCCCAACCCGGGCACTCGGCCATGCCATCGGACTGGAGCCCCGGACGCCCGGGGGAGGACTACTGTTAAAACCATGGAGCCCGTCCGGGGCAATCAGCCATGCCGTCGGCCTGGAGCCATGGACACCCAGGGGAAGACTACCAGGAAAACCATGGAGCCCGTCCCGGTCACTCGGCCATGCAGTGGAGAAGTGTGGCTCAATGGTTAGAGCAGCAGACCCTGATGCAGAGGTCTAGCCCGGGACCAGGGTTCAATTCCCCGCCTCGGCGGGACTTGGGCTCAAAATTCCACGGAGCTGATAATTCTCGCCTCGGTGCCTATTACTATGATAGAGTCCCACTCTGCAACTCTGGGCAATAGCTTGCTTATTCTCCACAACACTAAGGATGCCTGGCCTCCAACTTTGGGGTGCCCAGGAGTGGACGCCTCACAGGGAAAGCCAGGATGGGTTACACAGCGGTATTCGTACAAGCGCCTTGAGACCCTTGCGGGTGAGTAGTGCGCTATACAAGTATCAATTTACATTTTACATGCCGCCGGCCTGGAGCCACGGACGCCCGGGGAGGACTACCGTGAAAACCATGGAGCCCGACCTGGGCACTCGCTTATGCCGTTGGCCTGGAGAACCGGACGCCCCGGGGGACGACTGCCCGGGACGCATGGAGCCCGTCCTGGGCACTTTGACATGCCGTCGGCCTGGAGCCACGAACGCCCGGGGAGAGGTCTACCGTGAAAACCATGGAGCCTGACCCAGGCACTCTGCCCATGCTGTTGGCCTGGAGACCCGGACGCCCCGGGGGGGGGCGACTGCCCGGGACGCATGGAGCCCGTCATGGGCACTTTGACATGCCATCGGCCTGGAGCCAAGGTCCCCCGGAGGAGGACTACCGTGAAAACCATGGAGCCCGACCCGGGCACTCTGCCCATGCCGTTTGCCTGTAGTCCAGGGGGACGTCTGCCCGGGACGAATGGAGCCCGTCCTGGGCACTCGCTTATGCCGTTGGCCTGTAGACCCAGACACCCGGGGGACGACTGCCCGGGGCGCATGGAGCCCGTCCTGGGCACTTTGACATGCCGTCGGCCTGGAGCCACAGACGCCCAGGGGAGGACTACCGTGAAAACCATGGAGCCCGACCCGGGCACTCTGCCCATGCCGTTGGCCTGGAGACCCGGGGACAACTGTCCGTCGTCCTGGAGCCACGGTTGCCCGGCGGAGGACTACCGTGAAAACCATGGAGCCCAACCCGGGCACTCGGCCATGCCATCGGACTGGAGCCCCGGACGCCCGGGGGAGGACTACTGTTAAAACCATGGAGCCCGTCCGGGGCAATCAGCCATGCCGTCGGCCTGGAGCCATGGACACCCAGGGGAAGACTACCAGGAAAACCATGGAGCCCGTCCCGGTCACTCGGCCATGCAGTGGAGAAGTGTGGCTCAATGGTTAGAGCAGCAGACCCTGATGCAGAGGTCTAGCCCGGGACCAGGGTTCAATTCCCCGCCTCGGCGGGACTTGGGCTCAAAATTCCACGGAGCTGATAATTCTCGCCTCGGTGCCTATTACTATGATAGAGTCCCACTCTGCAACTCTGGGCAATAGCTTGCTTATTCTCCACAACACTAAGGATGCCTGGCCTCCAACTTTGGGGTGCCCAGGAGTGGACGCCTCACAGGGAAAGCCAGGATGGGTTACACAGCGGTATTCGTACAAGCGCCTTGAGACCCTTGCGGGTGAGTAGTGCGCTATACAAGTATCAATTTACATTTTACATGCCGCCGGCCTGGAGCCACGGACGCCCGGGGAGGACTACCGTGAAAACCATGGAGCCCGACCTGGGCACTCGCTTATGCCGTTGGCCTGGAGAACCGGACGCCCCGGGGGACGACTGCCCGGGACGCATGGAGCCCGTCCTGGGCACTTTGACATGCCGTCGGCCTGGAGCCACGGACGCCCGGGGAGAGGTCTACCGTGAAAACCATGGAGCCCGACCCAGGCACTCTGCCCATGCTGTTGGCCTGGAGACCCGGACGCCCCGGGGGGGGGCGACTGCCCGGGACGCATGGAGCCCGTCATGGGCACTTTGACATGCCATCGGCCTGGAGCCAAGGTCCCCCGGAGGAGGACTACCGTGAAAACCATGGAGCCCGACCCGGGCACTCTGCCCATGCCGTTTGCCTGTAGTCCAGGGGGACGTCTGCCCGGGACGAATGGAGCCCGTCCTGGGCACTCGCTTATGCCGTTGGCCTGTAGACCCAGACACCCGGGGGACGACTGCCCGGGGCGCATGGAGCCCGTCCTGGGCACTTTGACATGCCGCCGGCCTGGAGCCACGGACGCCCAGGGGAGGACTACCAAGAAAACCATGGAGCCCGACCCGGGCACTCTGCCCATGCCCTTGGCCTGGAGACCCGGGGAACAACTGCCCGGGACGCATGGAGCCCGTCCTGGGTACTCTGCCAATGCCATTGGCCTCATGGGGATGGGTACCCCGGAGGCCCGGGGGAGGTCTGCCCGGGACCCATGCAGCCCTTCCCGGGTGCTTTGCCGATGCCTTTGGCCTCCTGGAGATGGGTGCCCCGGTCACCCAGGGGAGGACTGGCCGGGACCCGTGGAGCCCGTCCTGGGCACTTTGACCTGCCGTCGGCCTGGAGAAGGGAGCGCCGGACATCCGGGGGAGGACTGCCCGGGACCCATGGAGCCCGTCCTGGGCACTCTGACCTGCCGTCGGCCTGGGGAAGGGAGCCCCGGACGCCCGGGGGAGGACTGCCCGGGACCCGTGGAGCCCGTCCTGGGCAATTTGACATGCAGTTGGCCTGGAGGAAGTAAGCCCCGGGTGGCCTAGGGAGGTGTTTCCCAGGCATAGCCTATCTGGTCCCCATGGCAGAGAGCCACCAGCCTTGGAGGGGTGTCTGGGCGTACCCTGCCCCTAGTAATCCGGAGGGAAATTACCCCCCTTTCTTGTAATCCGTGCACGCGAGGTCACAGAGGGGACCCAAGGCGTGAAAGAACCCGACCTCATGGAGCCCTAGCTGGGATCCGGGAGGCAAATGGCACCTCATCGGGACTTCCAGGGAAGCCCGGCCATCTGGTCGCCCCATTGGAAAGCATTGCGTGCGACCAGATGGCTGGGATCGAAAGTGCTTCCCACCCCGAGCCTTCGCGGTAGGGTTCCCGCCTGCCTGCCCATGCAAGGCAGGGCTCAGGGACACCAGCTGGGCCTCAGGCGCGGGGTGGACCACCAGAGCTCTCGGGCCCGGACGCCTGGGGGAGGACTGCCCGAGACCCATGGAACCCGTCCCGGATACTTTGCCATGCCGTTGGCCCGGGGAAGGGAGCCCCGGACGCCCGGGGCCCGTGGAGCCAGTCCTGGGAACTCCGGCATGCCGTTGGCCCGGGGAAGGGAGCCCCAGATGCCCGGGACCCGTGGAGCCCGTCCTGGGCACTCTGACAAGCCGTTGTCTCGGGGAAGGGAGCCCCGGACGCCGGGGACTCGTGGAGCCCGTCCTGGGCACTCTGGCATGCCGTTGGCTCGGGGAAGGGAGCCCCGGATGCCCGGGACCCGTGGAGCCCGTCCTGGGCACTCTGACAAGCCGTTGTCCCAGGGAAGGGAGCCCCGGATGCCCGGGACTCGTGGAGCCCGTCCTGGGCACTCTGGCATGCCGTTGGCCCGGGGAAGGGAGCCCCGGACATCCGGGGCCCGTGGAGCCCATCCTGGGAACTCTGACAAGCCGTTGGCCCGGGAAAGGGAGCGCCGGACACCCAGTGGAGGACTGCCCGGGACCCATGGAGCCCGTCCTGGGCAATCTGACCTGCCGTCGGCCCGGAGAAGGGAGCGACGGACACCCGGGGGGATGAATGCCCGGGACGCATGGAGCCCATCCTGGGCACTTTGACATGCCATCGGCCTTGAGACCCGGGGGACGACTGCCCGGGACGCATGGAGCCCGACCTGGGCACTCGCTCATGCCGTTGGCCTGGAGACCCGGGGGACGACTGCCCGGGACGCATGGAGCCCGACCTGGGCACTCGCTCATGCCGTTGGCCTGGAGACCCGGGGGACGACTGCCCGGGACGCATGGAGCCCGTCCTGGGCACTTTGACATGCCGTTGGCCTGGAGGAGGGAAGCCCCGGGTGGTGTTACCCAGGCATAGCCCATCTGGTCCCCCTGGCAGAGAACCACCAGCCTTGCAGGGGTGTCCGGGCATACCCTTACCCTTAGTAATCCGGAGGAAAATTACCCCCCTTTCTTGTAATCTGTGCACACGAGTTGACAGAGGGGACCCAAGGCGTAAAAGTACCCGACCTCCTGGAGCCCTCGCTGGGATCGGGGAGGCAAATGGCACCTCAAAGGGACTTCCAGGGAGGTTTGGCCATCTGGTCGCCCTTTTGGATAGCATTGCGTGCGACCAGATGGCCGAGGGGAAAGATGCAACCAGGTGGCCGGGACCGAAAGGACTCCCTGCTTCCCACCCCGAGCCTTCGTGGTAGGGCTGCTGCCTGCCCACGCCGGGCAGGGCTCGGGGACCCCGGCTGGGCCTCAGGCACGGTGAGGACCACCGAAGCTCCCAGGCCCGGACGCCCGGGACGACGACTGCCCGGGATGCATGGAGCCCGTCCTGGGCACTTTGACATGCCGTCGGCCTGGAGACCCTGGGGACGACTGCCTGGGACGCATGGAGCCCGTCCTGGACATTTTGACATGCCGTCGGCCTGGAGACCCGGGGGACGACTGCCCGGGACGCATGGAGCCCGTCCTGGGCACTTTGACATGCCGTCGGCCTGGAGACCCGGGGGACGACTGCCCGGGACGCATGGAGCCCGTCCTGGGCACTTTGACATGCCGTTGGCCTGGAGATCCGGGGGACGACTGCCCGGGACGCATGGAGCCCGTCCTGGGCACTTTGACATGCCGTCGGCCCGGAGAAGGGAGCGCCGGACACCCAGGGAAGGACTGCCCGGGACCCATGGAGCCCGTCCTGGGCAATCTGACCTGCCGTCGGCCCGGAGAAGGGAGCGGCGGATGCCCGGGGGACGACTGCCCGGGACGCATGGAGCCCGTCCTGGGCACTTTGACATGCCATCGGCCTGGAGACCCGGGGGAAGACTGCCCGGGATGCATGGAGCCCAACCTGGGCACTTTGACATGCCGTCGGCCTGGAGACCCGGGGGACGACTGCCCGGGACGCATGGAGCCCGACCTGGGCACTCGCCCATGCCGTTGGCCTGGAGACCCGGGGGACGACTGCCCGGGACGCATGGAGCCCGACCTGGGCACTTTGACATGCCATCGGCCTGGAGACCCGGGGGACGACTGCCCGGGACGCATGGAGCCCGTCCTGGGCACTTTGACATGCCGTTGGCCTGGAGGAAGGAAGCCCCGGGTGGTGTTACCCAGGCATCGCCCATCTGGTCCCCCATGGCAGAGAACCACCAGCCTGGGAGGGGTGTCCAATGGTACCTTGCCCCTAGAAATCCGGAGGAAAATTACCCCCCTTTCTTGTAATCTGTGCACACGAGGTGACAGAGGGGACCCAAGGCGTGAAAGTACCCGACCTCCTGGAGCCCTCGCTGGGATTGGGGAGGCAAATGGCACCTCATAGGGACTTCCAGGGAAGTTTGGCCATCTGGTTGCCCCATAGGAAAGCGTTGCGGGCGACCAGATGGCCGAGGCGAGAGGGGCGACCGGATGGCCGGGACCAAAATGATGCCAATCTGCCTGCCCCAAGCCTCCGCGGGAGGGCTCCCGCCTGCCCTTGCAGGGCTCGGGGGCTGCAGGGCTCTGGGTCTACAGGGCTCGGGGGCTGCAGGGCTCTGGGTCTGCAGGGCTCCGGGGGCTGCAGGGCTCCGGGGGCTGCAGAGCTCCAGGTGCTCTGGGGCTGCAGGGCTCCGGGGCTGCAGGCCTCCCCGGGCCCTGATGGACCCTCCGTCCCCCGCGCCCGGACTGGCTTGCAGGACGGAGGGATATTCCCGCACCACCGAGCCCTGTCGGACCGGGCTCAGACCCCGGGCCAGGTCCCGGCCCCAGTCCCGGCATTCCGAACCCTAGGCCAGGCCGGGGAGAGCCTCCCCCGGGCCCCGATGGACCCTCCGTCCCGGGCGCACCGTGACCGGACCCCCGGCCGGCTTGCAGGATGGAGGGGTATTCCCGCACCACCGGGCCCTGCCGGACGGGGCTCAGGCCCCGGGCCAGGTCCCGGCCCCAGTCCCGGCTTTCATAACCCTAGGACAGGCCCGGGAGAGCCTCCCCCGGGCACCGATGGACCCTAAATCCCGGGCGCACCGTACACCCGGCCGGTTTGCAGGACGGAGGGGTATTCCCGCACCACCGGGCCCTGCCGGACGGGGCTCAGTCCCCGGGCCAGGTCCCGGCCCCAGTCCCG
>NC_136073.1:131751422-131758922 GCF_964261635.1 Lissotriton helveticus | reverse complement strand
TGTTTTACCACACATGCCCTAAGAATATCTTGTGAAAGATCACATAAGTACTAAAGGTACATATAACTTAGCTTAGAATACTCTGAGTTCTACTGAACCAGCTGTTGTAGCTCCTAGGGCCTAGCACACCCTAAACTACAACTCTAGCAAGGGATCAGTAGGCAAACATATAGTGTAGGTAAGTGCACCACTTACACCTCACTAGAAAAGCATGTCGACTCAGGGGGACTCTACTGAGACTCCCCTGGTCAGTGTTGACCCCCCACAGGTCACTTCAAGATATGCAGCTCTCAGTTTTCAGGAGATGAGACAAATCTGTGTCTCCAGGAAACTGAAGCAGGGGTCTAACCCCACCATTCCCTTTCTGATAGGTCTCTTAGAGACATATGATGCCAGAAAGCTCTCTCAGTTACATGAGAGCATGCCAGCCTTAGAGGGAACCTCTGGGGATCCAGACCTCCCCAACACTGATTCAGCAGTTGAGGAGGAGGATCAGGAGGTACTCTCTGGGGATGAGGTAGACAAGGGTCTTGAGGTAGTCAGAAGGCTAACTAGGACCAACTTAGACTTACTTGGGCTAGGATCTGGGGGCCCCCCAGTACTAAACCGAAGTGGGCCTAACCTTGGAGTTAGGAGAGATAGATCTCTTTCTAGGGACTCCAATAGGTCTCTGCACTCTAATGCCTCTTCTCAGGGGAGAAGGAATCCTCCACCGAGGAGATTTACTTCCCCTCAGAGAAAGGAGCATGAGGCTAGGATGAGACAAGCTGAACTGAGGATTGAAAGGGAAGAAATTGCCCTGGCCAAAGAGAAGCTTGCCCTGGCAAGAGAGCAGCAGATGAGTGGGCTAGCTCCCACTGGTGGCAGCAATCTCCCAAGAGATAGAGAGAAGGGTTTAGATACTAAACACCTGACTAAAATAGTGCCCCCCTTTAAGCAAGGGGATGACATCCAGAAATGGATGGCTGCTCTGGAGAGGGCCTGCACTGTGCAGAACATTCCCCAGAGTCAGTGGGCAGCTATACTGTGGCTCTCCTTTGATGGTAAAGGTAGAGATAAGCTCCTCACTACAAGAGTGGAGGATGCTAACAATTACCAGGTCCTGAAGAATACACTGGTTGATGGGTTTGGTTTAACCACTGAGCAGTACAGGTTGCTGTTCAGAGACACCCAGAAAACTCAGTCTCAGGACTGGTCTGATTTTGTGGATTGTGCCACTAAGGCTTTGGAGGGCTGGTTGCTGGGTAGCACGGTTACAGATTACACAGGATTGTATAATCTAATGATGAGAGAACAAATTTTAAACAATTGTCAGAACCAGTTGCTGCACCAGCACCTTGTTGATTCAGATCTGACCTCTCCCCAAGAATTGGGAAAGAAGGCAGACAAATGGGTCAGGACAAGGATCAAGCAGAACCAGAACCAGAACCAGGGTGGTCAGAAGAAAGCAGACCAGAAGGGTAATGTTAAGAATGAGCAAAATGACCAGAAGTCTTCACCAGGTCCCCAACAAACCAAAGAGGGTGGGGGTCAGGCTTCCCAGAAGAAGAAGACTCAAGAAGGCCAGTCAAAAAGGTGGTGCCAGTACTGCAAAAGTAAGTCTCACTGGTTTAGTGAGTGCACCAAAAGAGGAGGAGGACAAACTCCTGCCACTACAGCTCCTAAAGCAACTGCACCCCCTAGTACAGTCAGTAGTGGTAGTGTCACTCCCAAGGCATTAGTTGGGTTAACCTTGGGTACTGAGGGGTCTGACAACTTAGTTGGCACACTCACTCAGGCTGTCCTTGTCTGTACAGGGGATATGGATATGTCCCCTGAAATAAGTCCCAATACTTTGGGCAAATACAGGCAGACACCTTTGATTAATGGCAAAATGGCTCAGGCCTATAGGGACACTTGTGCCAGTGTCACCATGGTGACACCTAACTTTGTGGACCCTGGACAGATCATGCCAGGTACTGATTTCCTGGTGACCAATGCCAGCAATGTCACTACTAGTCATAGTGTGGCAATTGTGGCTTTCTCCTGGGGTGGAGTGAAGGGACAAAAGAAAGTTGTAGTCAGTTCAGACCTCCCAGTTGATTGTTTGTTGGGCAATGATTTGGAGTCATCACAATGGTCAGAAGTGGAGCAGAGGACTCACATGGAGATGTTAGGCTTGCCAGCACATGTGCTTGCTGTGACTAGGTCACAGGCCAGAAAATGCCCCACTGAACAGGTGCTGGATCCTGAAATGATGGACCAGACACCTTCCAAGAAGAAGAGCAGTAAGGGTAAGGCTTTGCCTTCCCCCTTGCCCCAGGTTGAGGATCAAGTCTCTGAGGAGGCTGATCTAGAAGAGCTGAGGGAAACTGAGCCTAAAGAGCTTGAACTTGATCAAGTTGAGTTTCTGGGCTCAGGGGGACCCTCCAGAGCAGACCTGGGGAAGGAACAGTTGAGCTGCCCTTCCCTTGAACCCCTCAGACAGCAGGCTGCTGCTGAGGCTGCAGGGAATGCCACAGGTGCCCACAGGGTATACTGGGAAGATGGACTCCTGTACTCTGAGTCAAGAGACCCCAAGCCTGGTGCAACCAGGAGGCTGGTCATCCCCTTGTCTCTGAGAGGTTTCCTTCTCACCTTGGCCCATGAGATTCCCCTTGCAGGTCATTTAGGTCAGACAAAGACTTGGGACAGGCTTGTCTCACACTTTCACTGGCCCCATATGAATGAGAATACCAAGGAGTTTTGTCGCTCATGTGTCACTTGCCAAGCCAGTGGTAAGTCAGGTGGCACAACAAAGGCCCCCCTCATACCACTACCTGTGGTGGGGGTTCCCTTTGAAAGAGTGGGGATTGACATTGTTGGTCCAATGGAACCCCAGACAGCATCAGGACACAAGTTTATACTGGTGGTGGTGGACCATGCCACCAGGTATCCTGAGGCTATTCCCCTTAGGACCACTACAGCCCCTGTAGTGGCAAGAGCCCTAGTTGGAGTGTTCTCCAGAGTGGGTTTCCCTAAGGAGGTCGTTTCTGACAGAGGTACAAACTTCATGTCAGGATATCTGACTGCCATGTGGAAAGAGTGTGGTGTGAACTACAAGTTCACCACACCCTATCATCCACAATGCAATGGGCTTGTTGAGAGATTCAACAGGACCCTGAAAGGGATGATTCATGGACTACCTGAACCTCTTAGGAGAAGATGGGATGTCCTGATCCCCTGCCTCTTGTTTGCTTACAGAGAGGTCCCACAGAAGGGGGTTGGCTACAGCCCTTTTGAGCTTCTGTATGGGCATCCTGTAAGAGGACCCCTGTGTTTGGTGAAGGAAGGATGGGAGAGACCTCTCAAAAAGCCTGCAACCAACATAGTGGACTATGTACTTGGTCTCCGCTCCAGGATGGCTGAGTATATGGAAAAGGCATCTAAAAACCTTGAGGCCAGCCAGGAACTTCAAAAAGCTTGGCATGACCAAAAGGCTGTACTGACTGTGTACCAGCCAGGACAGAAGGTGTGGGTGCTGGAGCCAGTGGCCCCAGCAGCTCTGAAAGACAAATGGTCTGGGCCCCACACCATCATTGAGCAAAAGGGAGAGGTTACCTACTTGGTGGACCTTGGAACTCCCAGGAGCCCTCTCAGAGTGCTCCATGTTAACAGGCTCAAGGCATATGTTGACAGGAAGGACATGAGATTGCTCATGGCCACAGATGAGGGACAGGAGGAAGAGAGTGACCCTCTCCCAGACCTGCTCACTCAGAATCCTGATGATGGGTCAGTTGATGGTGTTGTCTTTTGTGGCAGCCTCACTGAACATCAGCAACAGGATTGCAGGCAAGTTCTGCAATCCTTCAGACATATGTTCTCTCTGACACCCAGCCAAACTGATTGGTGTACCCATGATGTTGACACTGGAGACAGTCTGCCTGTCAAGAGTAAAATCTACAGACAGCCTGATCATGTTAGAGACTGCATCAAAACTGAAGTGCAGAAAATGTTGGAACTGGGAGTCATTGAGCCCTCAGATAGCCCTTGGGCTAGCCCAGTAGTTCTAGTGCCAAAGCCTCACACCCAGGGTGGTAAGAGAGAGATGAGGTTTTGCGTAGACTACAGAGGCCTCAATGCAGTCACTAAGACTGATGCCCACCCAATACCAAGAGCAGATGAGCTTATAGATAGATTGGCTTCTGCCAACTTCTTAAGCACATTTGATTTGACAGCTGGGTATTGGCAAATCAGGTTAGCTGAGGAAGCCAAACCCAAGACAGCATTTTCTACCCCTGGAGGGCATTATCAATTTGTGGTAATGCCCTTTGGACTGAAAAATGCACCTGCCACCTTCCAAAGGTTGGTGAATCAAGTCCTCACTGGGCTGGATGACTTCTGTGCAGCATATCTGGACGATATTGCTGTCTTTAGCTCCACCTGGGAGGATCACCTGGTCCACCTGAGGAAAGTGTTGGAGGCCCTGCAAAAGGCAGGCCTCACTATCAAGGCCACAAAGTGCCAGATAGGGCAGTCACAGGTTGTATACCTGGGCCACCTTGTAGGTGGAGGCCAGGTTCAGCCACTGGAGAGTAAGATACAGGCCATCAAGGACTGGACTCCTCCAATCACCCAGACTCAGGTTCGAGCTTTCTTGGGCCTGACTGGGTACTATAGGAAGTTTGTCAGAAATTATGGGTCCATAGTGACCCCCCTTAATGACCTGACAAGCAAGAAGATGCCAAAGAAAGTTCAGTGGACAGCAAGCTGTCAGAAAGCATTCAATGACCTAAAGCAGGCCATGTGCACAGCACCTATCCTCAAGAGTCCAGATTACTCCAAGCCATTCATTGTCCAAACAGATGCTTCTGAGTTGGGTGTGGGAGCTGTTCTGTCTCAACTGAATTTTGATGGTAATGATCAGCCTATTGCTTTCATTAGTAGAAGGTTGACACCCAGAGAGAAAAATTGGTCAGCTATTGAGAGGGAGGCCTTTGCTGTGGTCTGGGCCCTGAAGAAGCTGAGGGCCTACGTGTTTGGCACTCACTTCACCATTCAGACAGACCATAAGCCCCTCTTGTGGCTAAATCAGATGAAGGGTGAAAACCCCAAACTGCTTAGGTGGTCCATTTCCCTACAGGAGATGGATTTTACAGTGGAGCATAGACCTGGGACTGATCACAGCAATGCTGATGGGCTCTCCAGGTATTTCCACTTAGAGCAAGAAGACTCACCTGGTCAAGGTTAGCTTATTGTCCCAAAGTTTGGGGGGGGGTCATGTAGGAGAGTAGGGTCTGCAATCCTATGATCACCCAGATTTTTGCTTTTTGCTGCACTGGTTTACGACTTTCCCTGGCTGTGGGCCTGCTAATCAGACCCACAGCCTAGCTGTTCTCTCTATCCAAATTGTACTTAGGTACTGAATTGGCACTGGGCCCTCTCCAAGTCCCTGTACCCAGGGCTGAGGTGCACCCAGAAGTCTCCCAGGGGCTGAAGCATGTATTATGCCACCCCTGGATTGACTAACTAAAACTGACACAACTGGCTGCACGACAGCTGGGGCAAGGTGGTGTACTCACCCTTTGCTTTAGATATAGTATACCTATATCTAACCCTAAAAATGGACACACAGATCTCCTATCAGTCACTCCTATAGCAGGCCTTAACAATCCTGAAGGCAGAGTGCTTGGAATCGTGCGAGATGGTGCTCTAGCATGAGCTGAGCCTGTCTGCGGCTTTCGGGATCCATCCCTTAGCCGTTTCCATGATATCGCATACCATATACTCTTAAGTGCATTATAATCCTCGCGGTTATGTGCCAACTCTGGTATCGCTTTATCAAAACATGTCGAGTAAGGTGTCATACGAATTGGAATACTAACCCCTCGCCAATTCTGGCGACGGGGTTAGCATTCCACCCTTCTAGAGGGACACGACATGCCTGTAACCTATAACCCGGTTAAAAGTCAGACAGAGCCTTAGCATCCACAAAATGGATGCTGCCACCGAGACACAAGTCTGCCCTCCTGCTGCTGGGAGTCCTCCCAGAGCAGGAGATAAGGACAAAGGGTTTCCTGCCAGGGGCGGTGCCAGCACCGTCCCAGACAGGGTTTTGTGTATTGTAGGTAGGCAGGGCTTTAGAGGAAGGTGACTGCAAGTGGCACCCCGGTGCTCACTGTGCATAGGCCGGCTTGAACCAGTTCCAGGGTCACTCCAGACCCTGTGCTGGGGAAAAGCCCGCCAAGGAAGTGGGTGTAACCACCCCCCTCCTAGTCCCACCCATAGGGCAGGACTTAGTCGCGTGCCTGCCCCTTTTAACAGGATAAAGGTAGAGACTGGCCCCCTTCCAAAGCAGATCATCTTTGAATCCTGAAACTACTTTCTGCGAAAGGAACTCAAGACTTCTTCCTAAGATTTCTCCCTTGTGACTAAGGAGTAGTCACCCTGCATCCGCAGGCACCATCCAAGAACACTGCGGTCTGCTGTAAGTCCTTCCTCCGGAATCCGACTGCCCAGCTCGACGAGAACCGGCTTCCCTGGCACCTCTGACCTCTACCCACCTCTACAGCCCAGCTGAGAACCGTGGGTGCGACGAGACCTCAAGGGACCGGCCATCTGCAAGACTGCACGACTTCTTTCCAGCAAGCCCGCCGAGTGAATTCCTGGTGAGTGCTTTGGGGTCCGAGAAGCCCCCACCCTGAGCAGCTCCAGCACCGAAGAGCAGCCCCCCTGCATCTCCACGATCTGCGTGGGGCCCTTCTGCTTTTTACTGCTCACCGCGTTGTTTGGCTACTAGCCCGCTGGCTTGTGGCCTTCCTGACGACGCCCGACGACATTTCTGCTACTGGTCTGGTTGCTCCAGACTGGCCCCTTGCTCCCTTCCAGAAGAGGAGCACCCCGGACCCTCCTGGTCCACTCAAGACGCCATTTTGAGTCCACCGCGTGGGCTTGAATTAGCCAAGGCTTGTTGCCCAATCCTGGGTAACTTCGACGCCAACGACTTCATCCTTCGTGGGACAGCTCGCACCTCCATCCTGGTTGCCGACAACGCCTCCTGGTCCGAGAGACTGCAGAGCCCAGCAGCGCCCACTCACCTGACTGCGGTGACTTCGCCCGGTGCCATCCTGGTGCCCACTTAATCACTGGCTAGTGATTCAAGAACTTGGTCCCCTCTGCTTTCAGGTTTTCTTCTTCCTTGATCCAGGCTTGGATCCATCGAACTTTCCTTCACTGGTCGCCTGCCAGCAACTTCTTCCTTCCAGGCTCCTGGTTCGGCAACGAGATCCCCGACGTCTTTTCAGACCTATGCAGCTGCAGCCCCTGGGCTAGGTAACTTCGGCACTCCGGTGTCCCAGCATAGCCTCACTATCCAAGGGTCAGGATCCACTGTCATTTTCTCCCTACCAGGTCGGGTTCGCCCGTGAACACTAACTTTGTGAATTCTAGCTTCCATAGACTTTGTCCCGCATCCCGCGTGAGAGTGCACACTCTGCACCCGAGTCCCCTGGGCCTCCTATTAGTAATCTAACGATTCCCTAG